>NC_080632.1:70778891-71094850 GCF_027887145.1 Ammospiza caudacuta | reverse complement strand
ATTTTCCTTGGCATTCTACCAGAAGTCTGCAAAGATTTTACTCCCTTTCACAGAAAGAAGACCCCTTAATAGAGAAATAAATAAAAAAGGGAAGCAGATACAGTACAGAAATTATCATACAATAGAATTTATTGGCGAATCATTGTTTCTTTTTATGGCTATTTTACAATAATTATGAAGTTCAATATGTCAAGAGCTCTAAGGTAATGTCATGATGACATTTCAATCTGGTGGTACTCAAGCTGAATGGGTTTTCACACTAACTTGTAACAATCAGAGTTATCTGTACTGTATCAGTGATGGTGAGCAAGTCTGACAGTTACTAGCTCATGACAAGCTTGCCCACAAACAATTTTTCATTTCATTAATCAGGTGAAGTAAAACCAACTTTATTACCCAATTTTATCGAAACAACTGAAAACAACTGTATCTCATAACTTAATAGTAGCTGTGAATGCAACATTTCCATCTTTGACAATGTTTAATATATCTTTCAAGCACTTTTTTCAGGATAGCATACTTATACTTCTAGCTTTTCAACCATTTGTAGTACACTGTAGCAATCTGTGATCTTTGATGACACTGTCTATGGTATAAAAGTTGGCTTTAGTCTGACTCAGCAGCAGTGTGTCAAACAATGATGGTCTCAGGACCAAGAGAAAAAGGGCTTTCTCCTGCTTTAAAATAAAGCATCAAAAGTAGGGAACACCAAATGAAGACAATTCTTTTAAATAAACACTCTCCACTTCTGAGCTGGTGTACACACAATGACAGATGCTGAAAGGAACCACTTGGGAACATCTACTTGTGTGCTCAGAGCAGGCTCAGCTACAGCAGGTTACCTAAAGCTGTGTTCAGCTGAATTCTGACTATGTGAAAAGATAAGAACTACACAGTCAGTCCCAGTGTTTGATCTGCCTGACAAAAAAAAAAAAAACAAAAAAACAAAAAAAAACAAACCCAACAAAAAACCCCACAAACAAGCAAACAAAAAAACCAACCAAACCAAACCAAACAAACAAAAAAACACCTCAAAAAACCCTGTTCGCTTTCTAATTTCAGATTACAGTTTCTGCTTTTTAGTGTGTCATCATAGGCTCTTGCCCTCTCAGAGGGCAGTACAGGGAAATGTTCAGCTCTCTTCACTCCCTCCCTCAGATATTCACACATAATAGTTAATATCCTGCCAAACTTCAAAGTTTTTCTTCCCCAGGATGAACAGCCCCAGCTCTCTCAGCATCTCTTCCTATGCTGGATGCTCCAGTCATTCAGTTGTAGATGTGGCCCTCCACTGGACTTCCTTCTGTACATGCCTACCTTCCTCATGCAAAAGCCCAGAGTTATATTCAGCATTTCACACACATCTGCACTCAGAGCAGAGAGGAGAGGTAGGATCACTTCCCATCATCTGCTGGCAAACCTCTACCTATCAGGCCTGGAATGGTCTCGTTTGCCTTTGGCGTAAGGGTGCAATGCTGGTTCATGTGCAGCCTGTTGCAGCAGGGTCCCCAACTCCTTTTCTGCAAAGTTTTCAACCTATCAGCCTCCTACTTACATACTATTTTCCTTATTTGTGACTTTAAGATATTAACAATGCCTACAGAGTAGTGAGAAAAATTAGGACCTGTAGGACCTGGCATATTCCAAATGAGCAGTACCTTGTTGTCCAATGCCACCCAGTTAAAGGAGCCCAAAAATAAACATGCAATATTTTTCCCCAGTAAAAAAAACACTTGAAAAGGAAAGTAAGTTTAGAATCAATCAATAAGAGTACCTAACTGAACATACACTAGAATTCTTTGGTGCCAGAAGTGGACAGTTAAGAGAGGGGGGTTATGGAGTTGTGAATGTAAAAGCAAAACATGTCCTAAATAGACCCCACCTTTAGAAGGTAATCACATATTTTACATATACGAAGTTGTTTTGAAAGCTGATTTGCCAAGGTTTGCAGAACTGAAAACGACAGCTTACTGTCAAATACATCTCTTTAAAAAAAACCAAACCAGGAATGACACCATGAAGCTTACAAAACGCTCTTTTCTTTTTCCCTAAAATACAGGCATTGTCTTTTCAATGAATGCTGAATCAACTTTGTTTATCAGGAGACAATTGCATCTGTAACATTAAACAACAGCTCATTGTCAATTTGACCAAAATGATGGTATAAGGATAAGACAATCAGGATGTCAAATGTTTTCCTCATCGTTGCAATAGCTCAGAGTTGCTTTCTGTCACTAACAAGTTTGCTGCCATAACACGATCTGCACCACAGGCTAAGCTATTTAAATTCTTTCACATATACAACTCCTCTGAAAAAATATTAGTATAAAACATAAATCAGCACAAAATGGCAATAATTAACCATGCATAAACGATGCAAGAGACCAGAATCTCTACTCACCAGCGCAATCCAGCACAGCTGCACATACTGAAGTCAAAACACTATTAGTCAGGTCTTTTGTTCTGCTTCAACAAAATACAGAAACAAAAGCAGCAAAACTACTATGACACCTTTTCTGCCTTTTTCAATTACAGGGTGCCACAATATCCCCTGGCACAATCAGATAGTTCTTGTGGTGACAGTTGATCATTTGACTGCAAGGGGCAGGCAACCAAACTGCAGCCAATATATATCACTTAATATTGCACTTCTACACTCTTTATTTCTGAATTCCTGAAGGTGAATCTCAAAACAAGCTCCATTCATTACAAAGAAAGCACTTAAAATTTAATGGCACAGACTTCCTTTGGAGACAGTGGCTAGTGGCTACCTCCTTACTAAGGTAGTAAGAAAAGGAAATCAAACTATGTATTAAATATGATGTTAATAAAGCTGAGTAACGCACCTGTATCCAAAAGCCTTGAACTAGGATGAACATCCTTAAGTCTAATGCTGCTGTTTCTGAATATACTCTGAATTTCAGAACTCACTGAAACATCCTTGATCAAAAAAATCACACAGAAATCTAGTTCCTTGTGAACAAATTTCTTTCTACTCAATTAACTCAAAGTGCACAAGACAATAATTCATTTTAATTTCAAAGAAGGAGATACTAGAATTTGTTACAGAAAAAAAAGTTTACAAGCAGCTTTGCAGCAGAAAGCCTATGTCCTGAATGGCAAATTGTAGTAAGGTGAGGCATGAGGATAGAAGGGTGATCCAGAACAGTAGCTGCTGATAAAGAAATGTGCTGGCAGTTCCAAACAATAAGTTATTGCTTTTGATGTCAGATTTCCTTGAATAAATGAGGAGCTGCTAAGTATTTTGATACTGCAAGCAACTGCTGCTATTACTTTGAATAAAAAGAAAAAACTGCAAGTTTGTGGAATATTGTTTACTGTTAATCAACACATCTTAACCAAAGTGTTCACAATACTCAAAACTACATTTAAGTACACAATAGACTCAATCACAAAAAACAAGCACAACAATTAAATTACGTAAGGCCTGAAAAGCACAGTGTGTATTGTAGGAATATTATTTTGTTCACAATTAGGCCACATATAATTAAGTTTATTTTTCATAGTTTTATTCATGTAAAATGCATTCAAGGGAAAGGCAACTTAAGTTTATTTTATAATGAGTTAATAGAAAAATGTCAATACTCTCTTCTTGTCACTCCTCCCACCCCACAGAGGCCCAATTAGTAAAATTTCCATACAATACTCAAAAACAATAAGCTTTTACACTAAACATCCAAAATTAGCCTGATCAGAAAACTGCTATGTTGCAAACTCTTTATTACAATGTTGGATAAACTTCAAGGTTCTTCTTAATGCCACGTTGTGGCTCTAGAAAATCAGTGTTTAAAACTACATGGTTCAAGAAGTCTTCTAGGTTTTAAGTCTGGTTTCAAAGAGGTATTTTGTGGCCTCAGTAGCAATCATGTGAATGATACCTGCATTACAACAATGATAATTTGTAGAATTACTCTGGCAAGATTAGGACTCCTGAGAACATGAGTGGATACATTTTATTATCCTGAAAGCTAATAGACAATACGAGTACAAAATAACTAAAGGAAAACTAAGCACAAAAGAAATAAAAAATATGGGAAAAGATATCTATTTTTCCCCTCTCTCCCTGTAACAGGGCATGAGTAATTTCCAGTGACTGTTTATTCTCATTACATACATTAGTATTTGCTCAAATTTCATGGCTATTACATTTTTACAGAACAACAGTTTAGAAGTCAGTTTTTTAATTACACCTGTGCAACAGAGTAAGTCACAGTACACTTTGAGATGTTTAAAAAATATTTATAAACTTGGTTTTGATATGCTAAAGCACTTGGCAACACTTTTACAGCATTTGGTTTTATATAATTAAATTTTCTTACAGTACTCCTTGTGATTTTTTTCTTTACATCTAAGAAGAAAAAACCTCACACAAAGAAATACAAACTGCCAGTCTGACTGCATGATCATGTTATTCCAGTTTATAATGCTGACATTAAAACCTTCATTAATTATGTTGACAAATCATTACCTGTAGATTTAATGAAGGCAACCAAGATGATTTGAAAACACAACATTCAGGTTTTAAGTTATATATTTATCAAAGTGTGCAGTTCTGCAGTGAAATGAAAAAAAACATGTAAATACACAATGTAAGTTACAAGTTCACCAGCTCCTGTGACACAAAATGTTTTAATCTTTCAAGGTACTGTCCATAGAGTTCCACATCATTATGGCCTGCTCCTTCTACCCACAGTGGTTCTACAGGTCTCTGGCAACGCTCAAATAATGCCAGGCCATGTGAAAAGTCAATTACTTCATCTTCAGTTCCATGGATTATTAAGACAGGAGATGTTATTTTAGAAATTTTGTCAATGCTGTAAAGAAAAAGATTATATCTATGAAAACAATGGCATAGTTCTGAAATACAACAAAAATTTTCTTCAGTTAAGACTTACTTAGTTTTTTAGTCTTATAGAAACATATTGCAAATGACTTTGCTCACAGTTACCCAGACTAACAATTTACTGGACGGAACTACTTGTTAAAACTAGGGATTTACATGTTATATACAGGAAAATGAATTACTTTACAGATATCCACTAAAATGACTAGAGATGCAAAGCGCCTAGAAGGTTTACAAAGTTTTGAAAACTTCTTCAAATCAAATGCTCCTCTTCAATGTTATTCACTGATTTTTCTCCAATTCTTTTACTAAACTTTTGAAAAGAATTTCAGATAATATGCCAGACTACTTGTTTCTCTAGTTGAGAACTTCTGTTATAGAGAAAATACATGCTGAAAAAAAAATATCCTACAACTTACTTTGGGAATGCATCAAAGCAGTAAGTCTTCTTTGTATCAGGAAAAGCTACTCGCATTCCTGAGGTCAGTGGAGAATGAAGAATTACAGCAGCACTTTCATATCTAGCAGCAAGATCCACAGATGGTACCGTTCCTATACTCTGGCCATATATAATCACATTTTCAGGGCGAATTCCATACCTAGAAAATTAGAAATGTTTAAAAAGTGGCATATGAAGTGAAACAGACGCAACCTACAGAGCAAGGCAACAAAAGCATTTCTGAAGATGAAAATTTTCACAATGCTATCAACTATGAAACAGGAGCTGCTAGAAGAACAAGCAACTTTGTTTATGACATTCCTGACTAAAACACACAATTATTTATTTACTCTCTATTTGCAGTAATTTTTTTCCCTATGCTTGAATGATATTGGAATAATGATTTAAATTTTTAAATACAGATTTGTGAATGCAGTGTGGCTTGTTAAAGTCTTTACTTTTAACTCCAGTGGACTTACAACAGAAAACTGATTAGAGCCTTAATAGATCTTCGGTTATCATCACATAAAGCATAATCCAGCCTGCAAAAATTTGGTCAGCTTTACTCTTCTGCTATCTGATAAAACCTGCAAGCTGGTACATTGCTTATAAATTTAGAGAGACTTAAAGCTTGCCCATACTGACAATGAGCAGTATAATGATATTGATCATTCCACATAATAGCCAAGAAGCTTGTTCTTATCAAACTAATCCACAAGCAAGACAGCCCAGCAGGGAATACAGAATCGAAATCAAAGCCTTCCTCCTAGTAAGATGCAATTAACAGGGGCAAACAAAAGAAACATCTAGTTAACACTCATACAAATAATTTTAATATATTTTTCAGCATTAGTGTGAACGCAAAAAGCAATTGCTGCCCAAGTTACACGGGAAAAGTCTCTGAAGAGAACGATAATGTGGCTAAGAACAGTGCCTGCAAAAAAAGTAAGCTGATCCACTGCCCTGTACCCCTAACCAGGGACTCTTAGCACAGGTCAGACTGCAGCAGTCTGGGAAAGGAAGTACCTTGAATAGGAAGGGATACCACATTGCACTCAAGAAAACGCCATACACAAAAAACCCCAAAACCAACAACTACCCTTCCCAAAACCCCACAAAATACACCAAAAAATCAAACTCCTCCCAATCATCTCTAAAAAAAGTCCAAAGCCCCCAAATTAAACCAAAAAACCCAAACCCAAATCATTGTTCTCATGCATTATTAAAAACTTGTTCAACTTTTTAAGTAAGAGCAGCCTAGCCTAACGTCACTGTGGAACAGCAGGAGGTAGGTTTGACACTTGCCACTTTAAAAGGAATGAAAATCAAGTATAGGAAATAGCACCTGCTACCTTGTCTACAATAAAGGCATGCATATTTTCTGTCAACATTATATAACAACACACATAGCCACAAAGAAGTTATCAAATTTCTATATTTTGCATATCTCCAGTAAAATCAGGGGAGCAGAAGATTGGAAGAAATTCACAAGTATCTTATAAACACGGGTAAATAACTGTATGGGTAACCAAACACTAAAATCAGTAAAGTCTAAGAGACTAAAGATCAGAAACATTAGGAAAAAAAGTGTTTCATGTGTATCAAGACATTCAAATTACCAACCAACAAAACAGTTCCCTCCAAATCCACAAGTACTTCTTAATATGCCATAAAAAATGTTTTCTAAGTTGCATTCATATATAATAAACAATTAATAAAAAAATGCATTAATATATAATAAACAATTAATTAAAAAATGCATCTAGGGAGATTTCAAGATTGTAGTATTACCTACATGTTATCAGCAGCAGAACTCATTAGGCATGCCATTAACTTGCTAAATTTGGTATAAAACCCACTATTCACATCTAAAATTATCAATTTAATATTTGTCTGTTTATTTAATTTGAGTTCTGATAAAGTGAAATGTAAAAGGTTTCCAAGTATTAGCACAGAGGCAGACTCCGCCTGACACAGGAATCTTGCTACATCATGACTACTAAATCACTATCAGTGTTTCCTAGAAAGAGTTTTTAGTCATAATCAGATCATGATCAAATTAACACTTCTAAAACTCTAAGTCTTCATCATCAGCCTGGAACTATTAACAGCCCCTTCACAACAGTTCTCAAAGAAAAAGCAATTTCAAGCGTTAACAGGATTTTCTGAAAATTCCAACACACATAAATAAAATAAATTAAAGCTTTGAAACAAAAGACAAATCTAAGGTCATCATTATTTCTGCATCTCTTCTGAAACACCCGAGAACATAGGTGCTATCCTTTTACAATTCATCTCTCAATTCACATCACATTTGTCCCTTATGAAAGTACAGGACAGCCTTCCCTCCTTCCAACATAATCTGAACAAAACTTGCATTAATATGTTGCATCACCAGTATGGCATGTAGTTTGCACAGCACATTATGATAAAACAGTATTCAAATAATAAACCTTGCCAATTACCACACTTGGGTTTCCTTGAATGTTGAGTTTTACAAGATACAGGCCATTACACAGGAATTCAAAGCACAACTTAAAAACTCTATTTCAGAACATATATTCTCCTCTTTCTCATTATTCTTTCCCCTATTTTTTGATCAAACTCCTTCAGCCTCAAGATAGATAAATGACAGCTACAACAAATAAGACAAGAAAAGCATTTACACTATCTGGATTAAAGTAATCCTTACTCCATCACAGTCAAATAGTTTGCGTCACAGTGCCCACCAGAAAATACATGCTTTGCAATCAGTAAACTAAAGAAGTCAGTAACCCAAAGTGGTAGTTCAAAGTACACTTCTGAGTATTATGGCTTGAGTAGGATGGAAACCTAAATAATCAAACCCTCCCTCTCAAATAAAAAACTCCAAGCAGCTTGGAAAACAGATTACATCTGCTCATTCCAGTCTTCCCTTTCCTCTTGAAAAGGTTTAGCGGGCTGATCCTGGCTAGGTGCCAGGCACCCACCAAAGCAGCTCTTTCTCTCCGCTTCACAGCTGGACAGGGAGAGAAAATTTAATGACGAGATCATGGGCTGAGGTAAGGACTGGGAGAGATGGTTCATCAAATGTCATCTCTAGATGTAGAGATATTAATTGAACTTATTACTAACAAAATCATAGCAGGATAATGAGAAGTAAAACAGACTTTAAAAATACCTTCCCCTCATGCCTCCCTCCTTCCCAGCTCTCCCTCTCCCCCAGCAGCACAGGGACACAGGGAATGGGAGTTAGGCTCAGTTCATCCCATGTTGTTTCTCTCACTGTTCAGGGTGAGGAGTCCTTCCCCAGTTCACCACAGCATCCCCCTCATAGGTTCTCCACAAACTTCTCTGTTGTCTGATGTCTGTCCCACAGGCAACAGTTCCCCTCAAACTGCTGCAGGGTGGGTCCCTCTTCCATGGGGTCACAACCTCCCTTCACCCATGCACCCCTGGGGTGCAGTCCCTCAGGGACAGGCTGCTCCAGCGCGTGCTCCTCTCTCCACACGTCTCCCATGGGGTCACAGCCTCCCTTCAGGCATCCCCTGCTCTGGTGTGGGGCTCCTCTGGTGCCTGGAGCACCTCCTGCCCGTCCTTCCCACTGACCCTGGTGTCTGCAGTACTGTTCCCATCACATGTTCTCCTTTTGCTCTTCTCTGGCTGAAATTACAACTGTGCAAGGATTTCTTTTTCTCCTCTTCTTCTTAAATATGCTATCCCAGAGGCACTACCATAACTTCTAATCGGCCCAGCCTTGGCCAGCGGCACAGCCATCTTTGGAGCCAACAGAGCTTGGCTCTGCCAGAAATGGAGGAAGCCTCTGGCAGCTTCTCAGAGAAGGCATCCCTGTAGGCCCCTGCTACCAAAGCTTGACCATGCAAACCCAATGTAATAGGCTTCTGAAATATTTAGAAAAAACAAAGAGATGAACTGTCCCTCTGTTGCTATTTCTCAAAAGTATCACTTTACAATCTACAACAGAAAAAATATTGAAAAGGTAAATGTTTCTAAGTTTCCTACTCATAAAATTTACTTTTGACAGACTCATAGTCTGTTAAACTCCAAGAAGTTTTGTGTCAAATAATCAGATGACCATACCTGGTCTCCCAAAAGAGGAGTGTCAGATCAAGAGAAAAAGTCGCAGTAACACTGTTCTCTTAATCAGTGCCTTGTAAGTACAGGCCATCCTGAGGAAGGTGAACATGACATTTACAGAGCCATATGCTTCAACTGGTTCCTCTGGTTACAAGAGGTCAAAGACATGCTGTAAAGACTTGCTGTCTTTGAAAGCTCATTATGTTGATAATAGGACTAATGTAAACACTGTTGTTGACTCAAGTAATCTTAGATAACCTGTGTCAGCATAGACAGACCTTCAGTGTGGGGGTGAAGGTAATGAAGGGTGTTTTTAGGCTTTTTTAAAGCCATAATCACCAAAAAGGACCTTGGAAGAAAACCTTAAAAGTAGCTATGCACAGATGTACCAGCATGCTGGTTTTGCCAAGAAAGCACTATTCTTCATGGACAAGGCATTCTGGGCAGAACCTGGTACAAAACTTGATATTTTCTGCAGTTTATAGGCTAACTGCAACATCTTTCTCTTTCCCAGAGCAGCTGAAATTTCAATTCCTTTCAACATCCAATTCATCCTTTATGCTCACACAGTTAAAGGTTACCTGCCTGGAAAGCAGATGGAATCTAAAGAGCGGTTTTGACACAGAACCTGTGTTCATGTAAGCTTCCTGACATCCTCACAGTGTCTGAGCATTTACGAATTTCGGCCTCGTCACCACACTGAAGGCACAGGTTAATGTCACTACAAAGCTAAACTATAGCTGAACAGAACGAACCACTTTCCTATTTGCAGCTTCAGCAATGCATTCCCCCTCATTAGGCTTTAACAGTTAATAAAAGGAACTAAATAAACCTTGTCTGGGAGTAGTAGAGCAATAGCTTTAGTGCTCCTTTGTGCTGCCTGTGTTCAGGGACAGGCAGGAAACAGCATGCCACTGCTGGGTGAGGAAGGTGCAAGCCAATAAGGAGTTGTAACTGTGCCAGACTGTTCCAGTGCCTGGAACCAGGGCCCAAGATAACACTAATGAAGCCAGTATTCTTTTCTGTGGCCCTATATATGCTGACCAGATGTAGATGGTCTCTGTAAAAGAGGCAATCCTGAACACTTTTGGCCTGATCTTTTCAGCTTCTGGTAGGAAAAGAACTGCTAAACAATAATGAAATATTCTTTTTTCCCCTTGGTGATGAACTTCATGTGATTTAGCAGAAACTCTTTTCACCATTTCTTTGATATTTCTGTATTTGTAGCAAGACCTTTCCTGCACTTTACTAAACACTTATCTTACTGGTGGTCCACCTTTTCTCTGCCTCTCCATTCTCTTTTTCTCTTCATGGAATCACAGAGCAGTTTAGGTTGGAATGTAGTATAGTCCACACCCTTGCCATACGGAGGTAATATTAATATTTCACTGAATCAAGTTGCTCAAAGTTCTGTCCAACCCCTAAACACTTCAATTGGATGTACATCAATAACATTGGATATTAACCTTATTTTATATTTTCACTGGATATTTACCATATTATCATGATGCAATAAGAAAACTACAAAATGCATGTCTAGCTGTGACAATGTAGGTAGAATTTTTTTGTTTCTTTGGGTTTTATCCTTTGTTTTTGGATTTTAATTTCAGTTACCTTTAAGAAACAAATACTAGCAGAAATTACCATGCTGCAGTGTCAGGCTCTTAAAAATACCTGCCATTTTGTTCCAGATATACATAAGGGAGACAAAGTAATTTATATTTACTTCTGAACTACTGCTCTTAATCTAGAAGACTTGATTGCTTTACAATAATGAAATAAGTATTGATAAGATCAAGCTTAGAAGAGTAAATTTTCCATAGTACCTCTTTAGGCTTACACTAGATGCTCTACAGAAGCTACAGTTTGCAAAGCTATTGCAACACATACATTTAGAAACCTGACACAGCACTTGGGGCACATGGAACAAGGGGGAACATACTGAGGGAATTTTCAATGTACATTCAGAATCTTCTGTCATCATGGACATAACACATGAAATTACAGCTGCAAGTTGCAGAACACGAAGGGCATGAACCTCATCCACACCTGTAACTCTCAACATTTTAGGCCACATATAAAATTCAGGAGCACACAGCGCTTCCTCAAATGATGCAGGCATCCCCTTCCTTGCGCATACAGTATTTTACAAAGGAAGAAGAAAAAAGGAACTAAGTTTTATGAGAGGCAAACCCATTGTCCACATTATATCAACAAACTGCACCTTCTTTGCCTCTCTCACAGTTTGGCCTTTCTAAACTTTAAAATGCTACCAATACATCAAGATTTGTCAAGATTTCTCTTCCACAATAATTGAGCTATTTTTCCCTATCAATTTAAAGATACCCTCAATTTCCCTCCAAATGTATAAAACTAGAGTACCTCAACTTCTAGCTGAACTCCCCCCCCTTCTACTTCTGAATGAAAAAAACCAAAAAAAGTAGTTTATGAATTGTGAAATGAACAATTTTGGTCAACATCTGAAGAGACAGTATTATTCCTATATCTGGCTGTTCAATTTATGGACATTCTGTCCACTTTGACACATTGTCTGATGGTGAGATTTACCCTTTAATTTTTCAATTATTATGCAGTCCATGATAAGCAACAATGAAAGGGCTGTTTTGCTTCTTACAGGTAAATCTGGTCATGAGGCAACCTGGCACATCTTCAGAGGTTTCTGAATGAGTGCCACTTGCCCTGCATTTGCCTGGGGCTGGTTAAACCTTTCCACCCTTGCTAGGGTGTCATCAAAGGCCTTCAGAGACCAGAACAGCAGAAAATAGGCGTATCACAAAGTGACTCTTGGCATTTCAACACTTGGTAGTTATGACAGCTGGAAAAAGAATCTCCTTACTTGCAGCTTTTATACAGTCCCATGCACATGAATATGCAACAATGTACAACTTTTCCAAAATTGATGAAGGCAGTGAATCACACCACCTTCTCTCATGGCCATCATCCACATAGGTAGTGACTGCTTCCTATTAACATCTTCAAAGGAGGTAAAGAATAGGGACACAACTCAGCATCTACATCTGCTGTTTACCTGTTCTGATAGGCTGCCAAACTAGTTTTGTGTATTCACTTCCACGAATATTAATATTCGCAGCAAAATCTCATCATCACCCTCAGCATGAGTTCCAGACTATTTCACCCCAGGTGTCCAGTCCCCACTGGACAGCTGAGCTGATTTACAGGTGAGTATGTGGATTGCCTTCCCAAGACACAAGATTTGTATCTTAAGTTTTCTCACTAG
Source organism: Ammospiza caudacuta (assembly GCF_027887145.1). Classification (NCBI taxonomy): domain Eukaryota; kingdom Metazoa; phylum Chordata; class Aves; order Passeriformes; family Passerellidae; genus Ammospiza; species Ammospiza caudacuta. The sequence goes on along the minus strand of NC_080632.1, from coordinate 71,082,211 downwards.
TATCTTAAATAAAGACTAGCAAGTCTTTACCACAAGTGGTTTTGTTGACTGTAGAATTAAGTCTGCATCAGAATTTCAATTACCCCAGAAACACCCTTTTGTGTTGGGTTCTATGATTTCATTTCTCAGAACAGGGAGTGCAGGGAGCTATGGCTGTGATCAATCTCTGAAGGTAACTTCTCCATTCTTTTCTTCATCACATCACAAACTGGGAGACAGAGTTTAAAACTTTCTGATCCTTTCTTATCTCATTTCATCAACAAGAATTTCCAAGGAGTCACAGCTATACTCACATTTATCCTGCAAACAAACCATTGAATTACTTTGTTTTTGCAGAATTAGTTATAAACGTTAAAGACTGTACCAATGTGAAACTGACAGAAGAAGCTACGCTATGAAAGTAGCTTCAGATATACATTGAGTATTTTAACACAGCTGAGCACTGTCTCAGGGCTCAAGAGAACACCATAGCTAGATAACCAAACTGTGAGCTAGTATATCCAGAGTCAAGTGCTGAACTTCCCCCTGATACATCCAGCATTCAGATACAAGGATGAGACCACGTCAGCCAATTGGAAAGCTATTTTAAGTACTACAGGTGTAACTGGTAATACCAACCTCTTTTTCAGCAGTAGACCAAATTCAGTTCATGTGTGTGAAATTCACACACATGAAGTTGAGTAAACCAACTGAAACTTCATACACTCTACAGAATTGCCTAATTGCTACAGGACGTGAAACAATAATAAAAAAAAGGCAGACAAAAAAAAGGGACCAAGGTGAGGTCATTCTTAAACATAAGAATATCTTATAAAAGATATATTTAGAGGTCTCCCCAACAATGTCTGCTGACAAATGAGCATACTTATATAAAACATTACAATCACAGAATAGTTGGGGTAAGGGACCTTTAAACACCCTTTAATTCCACTTTCCCTGCCATGGGCAGGGATACTTTCCACTAGATCAATCTGCTGAAAGTTCCATTCAACCACGACTTGAACACTTCCTGGGATGGGGAAGTTGACCAAAATTTCTCTGGACAACTGGTTCTTCTTGTGATAACTTCTCTGGCAATTTGTTCCCGTGCTTTATCACCCTCACAGAAAAGAATTTATTTCTTATATCTAATCTCAATCTACCTTCTTTCACTTTAAAGCCATTAGCCTGTGTCCTATCAATTATGAACAATCTTATTTGTTTAGAGAAAATACACTTCATTGCTTAAGAATAGTGGCGAGAATTCAAATTGTAATCACATTTCTTTGCAGATTTTATATTCAGACATTCATTATGAGGAAGAAGAAACAATAATTACAAATTAGTTTATAAAACAGAGCCTGTAAACTGACATAAAGTATTATGTTTCACCATCTAGTTCTCTTCCATTTTCTCTCACATTTAAATAGTTCAGACTGTCTTCCAAATTGCTCACAAACCACATTATGTTTTTGGTAAATGTTACAGCTAATCACCTACCAGCTACAAACCATGGTCAACAGTGCACCTGTTGCAGCTTTTGGCTTATGGAACAGCCATATCTCAACTTTCCATTGCAATAAAAATAAACACCAAAAGGTAATCCAACAACCTAGTATGCATGTTTTTGAATAGAAGAAGCTGAAAACCTGTCTCCTGCAGTTGAATGAGGTTTATGATAATAAGCTTTTTCCCTATTTAATACATGGATAACATATGCTTCTTTGAAATCATACTATTGTTGTAACGTAAAATGAGTGCAAGACTAAATGTGTATTTAAAGCACTGAAGAGGGGTAATCTGCTCATTAATACTACATTGATGAAGTTCTAAACTCACTGTGACAATAACCAGGATCCAGGATTTAAAGACCACATGCCCTTACACTAAGTCAAATCCCTGATACTATAATTATTAAACAGGATGCTCAAGTTGCAATGACTGAGCTGCAACAACACATTTCAGGTTTTTATACCTTTTTGATATGAAATACACAGTGTACTGGGATTTTCTGGTGGGCAGTTATTCTTATGATAGAATACTATTTTAAAAGTAGTATTTATTTGTAAATTTGTACCCATTTGTATGGGTATTTGTAACCATGAGAAGACTATTGAGCTAAATGGAAAAAATTATAGTGAAAACTGCTCTCAAATTAGAGAAGCTGCACATATTTGGTGCAGGATTCTGTAGGATTCTCACTTATATCAGTGAATACATTCACAGTCTTTCATTTTGCTATTTTATGTCCCACAAAACCAGAGGCTTAGAACACAGAAATCACTGAAATAACATCTTTCCATTTGTATTTTTTTCTTGTCCATTTTTATTCTGCTTGAGTTAACATCACTGCTCAAAATTCCTCTTTTTTTGTTCCCACCATAAGGTATTTACACAGGTCTGTTACAAACTCTCTCACACATTATGTTTTGTGAAGCTAGCTTTCTATATGAAGCAAAAAGATGTTTTGTCTCTTTGGAAATGCTGTAGCTGCTAGTCAGAACGCTGAAACAAAGGTGATATCAACACCACACAGAAATAAGAGTCTCACCAAGTTCTCTTGTACCAGCTTTTACTCTGCCCCTCCCTACAGAAAAAGTAGGTGATGGAAATTATCTGAAGAAACAACCTGCATTTTTTCTCACAATAGTGGGTTAATCACTGGGGTATCAATTATTATAGGCTTTTCTCAATTTTTTAAATTTTGCAGCTGAGAAGATTCCAAACTATGACAAAAAGGAAGATACTCTACTTGTTCAAGACTAGACCACAGCTTATTAAATTTAATTCCATTTCAATTTTTCCAGTAGGTATGTAATATATACTGATCCTGCTTAATACTGACAATGCCTTCAACATCAGGCACCACCAGTCAGCCTGGATATGAATCCACTAATTCTAAATCACACCACTGCTGTTTCAACTACCAATGCATGTGAAATAAAACCATTTGACAAGAATGCTGTAAAAGAAAAATGGCAACTAATGTCTTACCTTGTTCTAAGAGCCACCCAAGCAGCATCAATGTCAGCATAGAGATTCTTCTCCGTAGGCTTCCCAGAACTTGCGCCATATCCAGAATAATCATAGGAGAATATGTTGCAATTAATCCGTGAACCCAGTCCTATATAAAAGCTGCTCATCTGACCCAGGTCAACAGCATTTCCATGTGAGAAGAGCAAAGTGTACTTGGCATTAGGTGAGCAACGCACGAACATACAGGCAATCCTGTTGCCTTTACATGTTCTAGTCATGAAGCACTCAATGGCATCTTTTTCCCTGGAAGAATATTGCCAGTCTGCTCGCTCTGAGAGATGCAAAGTCCAGCGACTGCCACTCTCATCACACATCAGTGTGTATGTGGGATCAGGAGGTAAGAATGCCAGCTTAGAGGCAATTTTCCCTGGGCATGGTGGACAACAGAACAGGCAACACAGTTCACTAAAGGAAAGATTATTCATCTTCTAGTCTGAAATGGGAAGAGAGAATAGTATCAGTTTCCAGGTACAATCTGACATTAAAAAACCCAACTTACAAAAAAAAAAGTGAACACAATATCTCTAGGAAATAATGCATAACTTCTGAACATTTAACACAACAAAGACTTAAATCCATATATGTATATTTCTGTATAATATTCAATTTTATATTATTAGTTATTTCACAATGGGTATATTAGTAAAGGGGAGTGATAACTCTAAAGCACTGCCAGATATCAAAAGTAAAACATCATTACCCAGAGAAGGAACAAGCATTTGTTTTCGACTTTCTTTGGCGGAAATGAAGTTCCTCATCTTAAGACATTAAGAAAAACGTTCTTCCCATTGACAAATACATACGTGATAAAAGAATAATTAAAGTATGTTGCAGAGTTGCAGCATACTAAGGTTATGCAGATTTCTGCAGCTAAAAGTCACTACAGCATCTCCTAAATACAAAGAAAATATATTGCAATCACTGGCTATGGGCTCCTGCAAGCACTATCAGAAATATGAAGGGTGCATGAAGGTCAAAACGTAGAAGACAAAACAAGATGATGCTTCTGGGTTAGCAAACACTCTAGAGCTTTGGTACACAAAAAAGTAGCCATAAACTCATCTTCCCTCCTCATACTTGCCGACATAAATATTTTGAAAACCTTCAAAGAAGTTCTTAGCTGTATTGCCCATAGGAATTGGGACTGTATAAATGACACAATTGGTGGGGTTTTTTTGTCATGCTTCAAGAAACATCTCCCTAACTAAATCCTCTATCACAAATATTTGTTAAACCAGCATAATCTATAGCACCAATTCAAAGCATTAGTTTTAATAGTGGTGAGGGGGAGGGGAAAAGAAGATAAACACACCTATACCTAAAGCAAGATAGGTAAAGATAGAGTTGCCCTTAAAATAGACCTTGTGTCTCTCTTAATTTATACCAGTGTTAAGGGAGTGGGGGGAAATCTTCTGTTGCAGCAATACTTTTTCTCAGAGATAAGAAGAGCAATGAAATTTGACAAGTACTGCGCTGGAAACCAGCACACCAAAGATAACCATTTACTCTACTTTCCTTGAGTTAAGGCATCTGACATTTTATCTTAACTTAAACAACTTTTTCATACCAAATCTACCTACATGTCCCAAGTTCATGTCCTGACAGTTCCCTGTGAACATGAACACTTACAATTTCACATATTGACTTTGACTCAAGCTACAAAACAAGCAGATTTCAGTTGTCTACAGTACCATGCTGATCCAGAAGTATTTGGGTCATCCAACACTAAAATCTTACTGCTAACTGTGACACCTAACAATATTTAGCTATTTCAAATTTAGTCCTTAAATTTGTACAGAAGTATAGTTTTCATGTATAAATTTCTTTTTAAAGAAACTTCAAGGACAGTGCTGCAAAAACACTTTAACATGTGTCACAGAACAACTATCTGTATTTTTGGATGCGTGAATGGTCTCTTCCTGGTGGTACAGTATGAAAGCATACTGCAAACAATGTTACATGGAGCATACTTTTAGAGCAGCAAAACCAGGCACAGTGAGACAGTCTGACAAACACACAAGCATTCATGGAATATCACAAAAAAAAGAGGCTGCCGCAGCTAAGGTTTTTCACCCAGGTCTCTAGTTTTCTTCAAAACAGAGGGAAACCACAGAGGTTTAGACATGGGAGATCAACACTTCCAATTTAGAGGACATGGCAGGAAGTACTGATCAGCTCCCTTAAGAAGGCAGATAGGCTCTTAAAGAAGATCCTGGATAAAGGATCATATTCCTGATAGCTGAAGTAACAATAATATTGTGTTTCAGAACAATTAGTCACTCAAATATGGAATAACTCACCTCTGTCAGATGAGATAATGTGAACATTAAGTTTCAGTTATACCCACAAGTCAGGATAAGTGGAAGGAGTCTATGGAGGAAGTCAAACTATTAGCAAAATGTTTAGATTGTCTTATGCAAAGTAAAAATCCTACTGTTTTGTGGGGTGGTGGTGGTGTCTATTTGTTCCTTCCTCACTTCTTTTGTAATTATGAGCACCAAAGAAGCAACTTCTTTCACCTCGACTTAAGGAGTTCATCTTCACAGTCCAGTCTCAACATGCTTTTTTTCCAAGTACTTATAACACAATACTCAAAATCACTTGTATTTCTATCAGAAACTATTAAATGGATCTATTCTGAGTGAGTTTTCCCACCTGTACAGAAACGTTGAAGGTGAAGTTAGATATTATATTTTATTCTAAGGGGATGACTATTATTTTTTGGGAAAAATTTAAAAGAATTTGTACCTCCAAAAGTGAGATACAAATAGTTTGTTTTGCCCAGGAACAGCAGACTGCACTCTTACCAGCATGTAATGAGAACTACAGAATTTCTTATTTCTTCCAAATCCCCTTGTCAGAAAGAATTAGAACAGGAGTTTACATTATTTGAAAGTATAAACAGCCCAGAAACACTACAAATGTGATCTCACTCATAAAATATTTGCTATTTACCCAAGTAATTTCAGAAGACTGGAAACTGGCCTGCAGGATTCACACACAGGGCAGTACAGCAGTAAACCACAGTGAATTAGCTGATGTGGTGGTAATGTCCCCAACATAGTGTAAATGTGCAGAAAATGGGTTGTCACCAGATATGGCAAATGACATGCTGAAGACAGCAGATGAAGCATTATTCCTCCCCTGTGCTAGACTAATGCAGGCTTTATGTATTGATCTTTTAATCCAATGGAAAATATGCCAACTGAAACAAAAGATTCTGATTCATTCTCCAACTAAATCATGGCTAATAACAACTCTCTTCTTTAAAACAAACACATGCTACTTTCTTCATTCAGAAGACCCAAGACAACCAGCAGGTCACTAACTGAACCAATTTGATACAAAACACCTACTGAACTTCCACAGGAGAATAGCTCCAACTAAATACAAACAATGTTTCTATTATACTGGAACTGGTTTGTCTTTCACTGTGATGGATTGTATTCACATGAGAGTGTGAATAAGCTGGATGTGTGCTTTATCTAGATTCTTAGTGAAGCTGAGGCAAAACCTACTCTGACTAGATTAATTTAAGCATATGGTTCCACAAGTACAGATGAGTAACTTTAATGGGACTCATTTGACTAAGATATGCTGTGAATACCTAAGGTATAGTCTAACACCTTCTGAGCATGTATGATGTAAATCTCTGTGCTCATTACAGCATAATCAGATGCTGAGAGCAACACACCCCAACAACACAACTATCTCACCTTCTACTTGACATTTCAGTAGTAATAAAAATGCCAGGGCTGTTCTGCAAACACAGTTCCTACAGCTGGTAAAATATACTAACAACAAAAAGAATCAATAAAGAAATATACACCCCCTTTAAAATTATACTGCATTTTTAGTAAGTAAGTATGAAAATTCTATAGAAGAAACTGCAAAAAGCTTTTCTATTGCAGCAATAGAGGCTAAGAAATAAAACAGACCCAAACTATATTACTTATCCCTTCTGGGATAGCTTTTAAAAAGAAAGCAAGAGCATTTTATCAATTTTATTTCTTTAACTCTCTTATGAATAAAGATTTAACATATAAAATTGCAAATGTAAAATTGCCCACAGGCAGTGATTTCAATTCATTCTGTGGCAATTAGCCTTTTCATAAAGGCTGACAGAAGTGGGAAAATGTCTATTTAATCTTAAAGAACACCTCAAGTATTTATCTTGTGCTTCCTAGGATAACACAAATGTAATTTTTTCACATGAGAATTTATTCCTGTCCTCCTATCTCTTTGTACATAATAACAAGACAGTGGAACCTATTATTCACATCTTTGAATACTTCGCTATGTATTAGTCTCAAAACCAGTCCAACCTTGCAAACACTTATCTAGAAATCTTATATTTACATTAAATAGAAATTATTCTAACTGTTTATTTAAATTAAATTGCCGACTTCATGGGTACTATTCACAAGAACAAAGTCAAACTCATAAATATAGCTGCTGGTTTGGAACTTTAAGTGTTGTTCAAACCATAACGGGCAAGATATTCAAATTGTTGGGGGCTTTTTTTATTTGTCTGGTTTTTTTGTTTGGTGGTTTGTTTTGGTTTGGTTGTTTGTTTTTTTTTTGTATATGTGTGTATTTTGGTTGAGGGTTTGTTGTTTGATTAGGGGTTTTTTTCATCTTTATTGTTCATTATCTACTGCTGAAACAAGAAATTCTAAAGCATTTTTCCTCACACTTCCATCGAGCACAATGCAATAAGAACTTGAGTTCAAGCTACTACTGAAGTACCGACATTTATTTCAACACCTGTGTAATATTAGAAATGGAACAGAACGATATGAACATCCTTTAACTAGTCCAACAGTTAAAGCAACAAAATGTTCAGAGAAAAAGAAATCATTAGTGTCTGATTCAGTACCACATAAAAGGATTAAGAGAATATTAAGAAAGAATATGCAGTAAGTCCAGAAAACAACACAAAGTATGTTCAATTATGAAAAAGCTATATTAAGAAATACTGTGAAGTAAGTGTTTAAGATAATTTTCAAAGGACAAAGTAGGCTACATGAAAACAGAGAAGCCTGATCAAACCGAAACTTTACTTTGGTTAATTTGATTCTAAACAAATAAACACTCCTTCTAGTCTTACAAATTCTATCTATTTTAACACATATCATTTATTTATCCTCTGCTGGTTACTTTGTGTATATCAAAACCTAAGGCCTCAGCTGAAAAAAGAAAGGGAATCCAGGAAACATTAACTGAAAAATCCAGACATTCTTCATCAACCGAAGAACAAACGAAACCTCTAAAGGCTCCAGATAGACAACTGCGGGATTAAGCCGATTACATAATGCCTTGCATGCTCTAAGCAAGCCTCTGCCCCCGGAGCTGCCCTGCTGAAGGCACCCGCCGGCGGCTGGCGCTGAAGACCCGCGGTGTCCCGGCCCGGTGTCCCGGCTCAGGCCGGCCGGCCACCAGCACCGAGCTCCGCCCTCACCGCCGCTCTGCGCCCAGGTACTTCTACTCTGATTTCCGCAACCATGAACTTTCCTAGTTAATTGCTGACCAAATACTTTAAATTTTTATATTAATAATACCTGAGAGCAATGTTGAGGCCAGCGTCACTTCCACCCTCTACAGCAGAAGCTGAAGGAATAAATTTAACCAGGCTGGCGGGAACTAAATTAACTCCTCAGGTGTCCGAATCTGAAAAGGGCTCCGCCGAAGTCCTCAGCAGTGACTCAAAGCAGTGACTCAAAGTTCAGAGCCCGAAAAGCCAGACTTCAACACGCGCGTCACAAGTCAGGGCGCCCGTTTCCTACAACGGAGTCCAGGGCAAGACCACGGAGACGGGAGCACCGGACAGCACCCGGGCACCCCGAGGCAGGCGACACCCCCAGAGACCCCCGAGCCCAGCGACACAGGGACGCGGGCAGGAGGCACGCGGGGTCGGCAGCACTCCGCCCGGTTCGTGCCGCAGACCGAAGCCGCGCCGCCCGCCTCTCCGAGGAAACGCCGGTGGCGGCCGCGGGCCCTTCCGCTCGCCCCAGGGGCCGCCACACGCCTGCGCCAGGCGGCGCGGACGGGCCGCGGGTCCGAGCCGGGCAAGAGACACGGACGGAGCCGCGAGGGGGAAACAACTCGCCCTCACGCCGCGGCAGCGGGTCACCCGCACACCGTCCATCCCCCCCAACGCCGGGGGAGGACAGTCCCTACCTGCACCTGGCGCTCCGCTCGGCGGCCCCGCTCTCTCCCGACTGCCGGGTCGGCGGGCCGTGGGGACACCGACTGTGCTGAGTAACGGCGCGGCGGGAGGCGGCCGTCAGCGCCCCGGCCCCGGCTGGAGAACGCGCGGCCCTGGCAGCGCCGAGCCCGCCCCGCGGAGCCTCCGGAGCGGCGCCGGCCTCGCCTCGCCCGCACACTGCACCGGCGCGGGGGTGGCCGGGGCGGGACCTCGCGGGCCGCAGCGCCAATGGGGGCGCAGCCGCGGCGACGCCGCCCAGTGCGGGCGGGCCGGGGAGCGGTTCCGGGGCACGCGGCGCCGGCCCGCGATGAGCTCGGAGCGGGGGAACGTGTCCCGCACGCGGCCCCAGCGCCACCAGAACGCGCGCGCCTTCAAGAACGACAAGTACGACACCAGCGCCCGGTGCAAGGTAGGCGGGGGCGGGCCTGGTGCAAGGCAGGCGGGGACGGGGCCGGGCCGGGGCCAGGCCGGGACACACGGGCCCGTCCCGGCTCCAGAAGCCGCCCCTCTGCAGGCGATGCAGCCCTTGAGGCCGGAGCGCTGGGAAGGGCGTCTTGCCGAAAGCGTGGGCAGGTCCCCGCACGGCCTCTGAAGCCATGCCCTGTCCCTGTGAGGTCTGGTGCCAGGTCCTGATGGGCTTCGGGATCGCAGAGGAAGTCACGAGGCGCTGGATGCCGAGGGACCGTTTCAGGGATGGAGATACCTCTGGCCCGGCTCCGCCCGCACCAGGCACAGTGCTGCTAGGAGAGAATCGTAACAAGACGTTTCAGACAGTTGTCACTGTAGGCAAATGGGTAGTGTGAGACTTGAATCATACTTATGACATGAAAGGACCTTCTTAAGCCAAAGAATTATAAGAGGAAGACTGAAATAAAGCGCATAGATTTGTGCAGTGAGTGCAGCAATTAAATGTTCAATGGCGTGTTATCCATATGACTTCTTGAAAGGCGTTTTCCATATGACTTCTTTTTTTTTTGTTTTCTCAAAGTGTGTGACTATGTGGTCATAACTCAGAAATCTTAATGTTTTGAGAGCTGCGTTTGGACAACTTTCCCCCATCCCACATAAATACTCAGCTTCGGTTTGAGATAACTTTCATGTGTGCTTTAATTTCTTTGTTTAAAAGAAGTTAGATAGAAAGGTGTGTTCAGCTTGTCTTGTCAGCACTTTTGCTACAAAAGTATCATCTTCACGCTGTTGTTCCAGAAGACTGTTTTGTCTTTTTTTGGTACTAAGCAGGGAAAGGGAAACGGTCTACAATATATTCTTGAAATGCACTCTGTGCTTTTAGTTTTGGTAACATAATATGTGGAAGGGGCTGAAGAACATGGAGGATGAACAATCTAGGAGAGTTTATCTGGTGCTATTGCTGTCATATCAATATCCCTTTAACTGACCCTGCCTGGGTTGTTAAAAAGAGCTAGGAGGAGGGAAACAAAGCAGTAAGTTAAAGCCCTGATGCCAAAGAGGGAGATTTGGGTTTTTTGTGAGTTTGTTTTGGTTGGTTTTTGAGATAGTTTTTTTTAGGACCAGTTCTGCAAGTTGAACTTGCAGGCTGCTTTCCTGGGATTCTAAGCAGTGACAGTATTATTTATTGTATGAGTCAGTGCATGACCTCTGATAGGAGAGTATTTTCTGTCTGGTACAAACACACACACACACACAGAAATGTTGTAGAGAGCCGGTCTATCAAAAAAGTTTTCCAAGAGAAACTGAATTCTGGTATCTGTTTTGTAACTGAAGTAATCACTTTAATACACACATGACTGTTTTTCTTCCCTTTGAAAATAATTGATATCCTATAGAACTGGCTACACAATGTCATGCACTCAAGAAAATATTTTTTTTTTAATGTGGCCAAGGTTAGATGTGGACATCTACTTGTCTTTTTTTTTTCTTTCCATTTAAAGCAAATTATTTATTTTCTCTCTGTTCGTGCTGGTTCATGGAGAGGGCTGAGTGTGTGGAAGTAGCATCCTGAAGAATGTGCATCATATTCTGGGGTTAGGTAATGTTTGGTAAGGGGAAAGGATACGTTTATTTTTCTTAGGGCATCCTGTCATGTGCAAATTCAAGTCCTAAGGTACTGCTGTGTTTTAGGAATTATATTCCCCAGTTTAGTGTTGTAACTGAAACACTCTAAACCATGCACCACCCACTCACCTCTCCCCCTACCTATCTCCCTGCATAGCCCTGGAGAAGAGAATTGGAGGCACAAAAGGCAGGGATCACAGGTTCAGATAAGGACAATTTACTGGAAACAGCAAATGAAATAAGAAAACAGTCACAAGACATTTCAGACAGTTGTCACTGTAGGCAAGTGTAGAAGAGATGATTCACACACAGGCATTCACTATGTGGGACCCCTTGCAGTACCAGACCACACCATGCTATGTGCCCCCTGCAAAATAATGTGAGGTGCTATGGAATAACCTTAGTGTCCTAGAAAAATTAACCCTGACTTGGCCAGAACCAGGACAGGGATACACAGGGGTCAGTATAATCATGCTAGCCCCATTTTGCTGTTTTAAAGAAGTTAGACTAGCAAAGATTAAGTGGTGATTAATGTCATAGTTTAGATATGGACTATGCTGAATGATGACGGTTTTGCATCTCTGTCTTTTGCAGTCCAGGATGATCAGATATGTCATGGATATTCAAGGTGTGATGAGGAAAAAGGAAGAAATCATAGAAAGTCTGTCATAGGGACTGATAAAGGAGTGGAGCATACTTCTTTCTATTCAGTCGATCAAAAGAATGCTTAAAGCTTCTCAAAGAAAATGGATCTCCTGAAAATCACTGTTAAACATAATGTGGGGGGGGGGGGTTGTGCTTAGCCTGTCTTCTGTTGTACAGGCTTCTTCTGTCTTCTGTCCAATGCAATGCTATCTTGAAAGGCTGCAAAATGCTTATCAGCTTAAAATTTGGATCCTGCTGCAATTGTACACTGCATTAGCAATGTTGAATATTTACTAGAATACCTTCAGGTTGTACAGTGGGTGGAGTTGTAGTTAATTATGGTGTTATTGCTATTTCTTTCAGTGAAGCAGGATCTGTAGAGGAAATTGATCTAATAGGATTTTGACTTTTCTCTGCTGGCAGTCATTATCCAGTTGTTTTGTTTTGGTGTTTTGAAATGTTTTGTGCTTTTTGTCCGACACTGACTGTGTCATCCATTTTCTAATCTTAGAGGCCACAGACCTGATTACTTGAGAACATGCTAGAAGATCCACCTGTCTTTCCTCTAATGATGAGTCTTTACTGCAGCATTACTACAGAATTGCTCTTGAGGCTTGTTGAGGTGAAACATCCTTGCAACAAAGTGCACTGCCTCTCTACTGTATTTGGGAAACAGCTACAACAGTGCTGGAAAAGTGTGCATCTTAGGATGACCTGAAGAAGGAATAGCCAGGACAGGGTAAGACACTGTCTTGTTAGTTACTGGATCTTGGAATTTGTTTATTGGCGTTTGCATTACATGGTATATTCCAGAATAGCTCTTTGCAGCACCAAGCTGAGGAATATACATTATGTTATATGAATATACGTTTTATGTAAAGTATATTACAAAAGTCATAATGAAAACTGCAGTAGTTCTAGAAATGAAAGCAAATATCATTTAATGAGAACATTTAGAATTCCATTGTAGTAAGATGGTAAACCACAAAGTGATTCCTATTTACACTCAAACGACTGATTTGTTTCTCCATTTCATTCTTTTAATTAAGATGATAATTCATATTTCCCTAAATTTCAGGGTTTATTACCTTTGAACCTCAGCTTTACCACAGTATTAATGTCAGTTACTTTTTCAGCCAGGTGCATGGATAAATCACTTGTTTTAGTTGAAACACTGGTTTAGACTGTGGGAAAGGACTAGGTAGAGAACAGCTGAATGTAGAGCTTAAATGCTGAGTCAGTAATCTTATTTTGAAACACAGAAGGGAGATAGAGATAAACCAGTGGCTGACTGGAGTTGTTAGATAACCATATTGCAGTTTTTTAGATAATGTTCTTGCTGCAGCATAGAGTAGCTTGGCATGCTGAAGTCTACTGTCTGGCCACTCCTTTTACTCTGGGTTCAGAAGTACATTCCGTCTTGGGTTGTAGCCTTTCATGTAGGGAGAATAGGAGCAAATATAATATCTGTTTTGGACTCTAACCCAACTCTGGAGGTGGGGCTGAGAGTGAGAGACAGAATGTGTGGGTAGGTGCTGGAGGTGTGTCTGGTGTGTATGTATGTGTCTTTGTGTATTTTCCATTCTTTCTGGGGGAGATGATGAGAGTCCTTCCAGTGCTCTCTTAAATGCTATATGCGTATGTTCCTTAAGTTTTGAAATACTTGATGAGAAAACATCTGTAGAAAAAGGATTTTCAAGTAATGCTGATACAATATGGGAGCAACTGAAGCTCTGTGGGGGACAATTTTAGCCTGTGTAATGTGTACTGGAACCATGAAAACTGGCATCTGGTGGCTCAGTTTCACATTTGTCTGTCTGCAGTGACCTACTTTAACTGCTTAGTAGTCATGCGCTGGAGGTCCTGTGGAGTTTTGTTGTGTTTTTTTTTTTTTTTTATAAGTTCATTTGTTCAGAAATCCTGCATTCACCCTTGTGCTGCATTCAGCCTTGCTGGTTGAAGCAGTGCCACCTGTCTTTCTTACAAAGAAGTTTATGGGTGGCATTAACATTACACTCAGTTACAGCAGAATGGACCACTGATATGTGCTCAGTAGAAGGAATCTGCTTTCAGTAGAGGAAATCAAAATACCCATAGGTTCACACATAATTAGAAGCTTACAAACAGATGGTGAAGCTTCTTTGAAGCCCTGTCATTACATCCTACCTGGGAGCGCTTTAATGCTAGTTTTAGCTAGGGATTATTTTGTGTTAGTAGGTGTAGGTGCATTCGTTTACTTTAATACGTTCTGAACTGCTTTTGGCAGGTTGTTAGGTGATTTAATGTTAGGTTATGTGATCGGAGGATGTTGATTCGTTAATATACAACTGAATGTGCTTATAGTGTGCACATGGAGCATTTTGTGGCATCATACCTTAAGGCTGCTCAGGTATGTCTGTATTGCATGACTGTAATTTCCCTGGGGAATGCATAGATGTACCACAAGCACTGGATGAGTTGCACTTTTCCTTGGAGCAAACTGTGCTAAAGAAAAGAGAGAGCTATTGACTAAAACAAGGAAATAAGCATAAAGAAAACCCCAGAGAAACTGCTGCAACATAAACATAATCTAACATGTTGGAGTAGTTTTCACACCAATAAATTAATTTTACACCAAGAAATTAATTTCAAGTGCTACCTCCTATTTGTGTGTGAGGCCTGACTACCTGCATAAAAGCTGGGTAGAAAAGTTTGAAAAGAATAATGAAATTTACTAGCTTTTTTCAGGGTTTTGTGTGGTCTGTTGGGTTTTTTAATACCCTCAAGGAAAAGCAAGCTATTAAATGGGCAAAAGGAAAAAAATGTGTGTTTGTGAAAGTTGAAACAATATACAAAATATATTTTAAAAGTAAATATTAATAGGAAAAGTAAGCACCAGAGGAGTTTATTTGACTTCCCCATTCTGACCGGGAACTGAGAAACAAGAAAATTTGTCTTCAGGTTTATTATGAGAACTTCTCTCACATGCTTTTTTAACATTTTCAAAAATCTGAAAAAACAGACTATTCAAATTTTTAATTAGGGACATCTTTCTTTACTTCTTCAAGTCAGCATTGCTTTTGAAAGTGGTGTGTTATGGGTTGTTTTGGTCAGGGGAGATGCTGAATGAAGTGTAAAAAACCACAGTAAATTAACAATTTATTTTAGTAATGGTTGCACATAAATACCAGGCCTTTTTTTCTGAGCAAAATAAATCTAAAAGACAAACACAAGTTAAACTCTCTAACTGCTTTCTTTACATCAATCCATCATTCTCTATTGACTTTCTAAACCAACTGCCTGGTGGAGTTGTAAAGTCTTAGTGGCTCTTGTATTCAGATGTACTGAGCCAATGATTAATTACAACGCCTCATACTTGAGGCATCAAAATTGAGTAAAAAATACAGGAAATTGCTGAAGAAGGGGAAGATGCTCTATGTGTGCCCCTCAGAAGGAGGAAGTTAGAACTTAAAGCTGTTGTCTTTCTTCCAATTGGTGACCTTCTGAGCAGATGCAACTTGAATAGCTGCGTAAAATTTGTGCTATTACCACGCTGAAGCTTCCAGGCATCTTTATGCCTGGATCAGGATAGTTAAAGTGATTTTTGATGCACATAAATGTGATGACAGAATCATGTAATGGTTTGGGTTGAAAGGGGCCTTAAAGATCATCTAGTTGCAAACCCCCTCTAGTCCTTCTGCTAGCAAGGGTGGTCTACTTAGTGGCCCTCCTTTGAACTTGCTCTGATAAGTCCATGTCTTTCTTATGTTATCTCATCATCCAGATCTGAATGCTTCTGTGGTGTCTCACAAGAGCAGTGTGAAGGGGCAGAATCCCCTCCCTTGCACTACTGGCCAGATTTATGGGCTTCAAGCTGCCAACTCATGTTGAGCTTCTCATCCACCAACACTCACAAAGCCCTTTTCCTCAGAGTACTCCTGTCCATTCTCCACCCACCTTGTATTTGTGCTTGAGATTGCCACAGTCCATGTGCAGGACCTTGCACTTGGCCTTGTTGAACATCATGAGATTTGTACAGGTTCACCTCTCAGACCTGTCTAGGTCCCTCTGTATGGCATCTCTTCCCTCCAGTGTGCTGATCACATCATACAGGTTGGTGTCATTGGCAAACTTGCTGAGGGTACACTCAGTTCGACTGTGCTAATGCCTTCTACATGTCCGGGGAAAACAGGTTTTCTGCCTCCTGTATCCCTCCTGAGAGGACCCACATTTTCCCAAGTCTATCTTTGATTACTGACATACTTAAAGAACCTTTTTTTTCTTATCCTTGACATCCTTTACTAGATTTATTTCTGCCTGTACTTTAGCTTTCCTAACCATCTCCTTGGCTTCTTGGCTCGATTTGTGTGTATTCCTCCCAGCCTACTTTCCCTTGCTTGCACCCTCTGTGAGCTAGCTGTTTAAGTTTCTCTAGGAGCTCTTTGTCCACCCATGCAGGCATCTCAGTTTTCTGTCTTGATTTGCTCTTTGTCGGGATGCATTGCAATTGAACCTGAAGGAGACAACTGTTCAGTATCATCTAGCTCTTTTGAGCCACTCTTCCCTCCACAGTTCTATCCCATGGCATTCTACTAAGGAGATCCTTGAAGATGCCAAAGTCTGTTCTCTTGTGGTACAGGGTAGTGATCTTCTTCCTGAGCTCCTCGCTGCCCCAAGGTCCTTAAAATCCACTGCTTCATGGTCGCTGCAGCCCAGGCTGCCCTCCAGCTTCACATTCACCAGCTCCTCCTCGTTGGTGAGAACAGGGTCCAGCACAGCACCTCTGCTTGTTGGCTCCTCTCTCACTTGGAGAAGGCAGTTGTCATCAGTGTACGTGAGGAACCTCTTGGATTGCCTGTGCCCTGTTGTAGTGTCCCTTCATCTTTGGCATCTTCAGCTTTTGGGATGGTCTGTGTTTCAGTTTGATTGGAAAAAGAAGAAAAAAGAAACTCATCCCTATGTGGTTGTTGTGTATTCTGGAGCCAGATGATGAGAGTGTTGGGGTGGGGAAGAGCTTTATAAAGCTCCATGAACAATGACTGTGTATTTCCTTGTTCCATAGCAGATATTAAGCAGAGTTTTTAATAGGCTGCCTGTTTGATGAACTTTGGATTTGCTTCAGATGAGAGGTTTCTGAAGTAGTTTCTGATCATTCTTCAGGGTGTGCAGTCCTGAACACAGGCTCTTGCGTTCCAGGAGCTTTAGGCTTTGCTGAGCCTGCCCCTGGATCACTCCATGGCACAGCTCCCAACCCCAGCCCCAGCTGTGATGTCAGGATGTGTTAAGGGAATATACATCATTTTCATCCAGGAAGCTAACTGCTTCTTTGGAAGAACAGCCATCTCCCTTCAGCTTAAGCTTATGCAGTCTTTTGACTTTCACTGGATTCTGCCTTAGCAAAACTAAAACCAGCTGGTAACAATAAATGTATCCCTACCTGGAAAAACAAATTACAGTGTATCTTACTGGCCTCCTGCAGTCAATGCAAGTCCGGGGAGTGAGGGGGAGCACTGGGAAGTTCATGCTAGTTTGCACCTTGTGGGCCATGGTGCCTGGAGCCTTGCTTCATGCTGGTCAAGTGCTGAAAACAAGGCTTGTCTTTGAACTGCATGAATTTTGAAAGACTGAACACAGGCACTGCTCACAGCAGTTTGAATTGCAAGATACTAAATTGTGAGATATTAAATTGCCTTTAACAATTATCTACTGGGAACTTAATGATGATTTTCTTCTCTCAGAAATTTTGCACATTAAGTGTTTGTTGGTATTTTTTGGAAAGTATATCCATAATGCAGCAGAACCACAACTTTCTGTATTCAAAATTCAAGCAGTATGCAAAACCTTGTTTGATTATTTTCTTAATATGCCAAGTCTGTATTTGATCATTTAGAAAATAATTTTCTTTTAACTGAAGCAGCCAGAAAGCACCACACATTCAGTTAACCACACCACAGGAAAACTCATATCGAATGAGCAAGTTTAATGAAAAAGGAGACAATGGAACATAAGTCGCAGAGTATAGTTTCACTTGAAAGTAGCGTCTCCTCTGCCATATAAATTTTTTTTAATAGAATAAGATACTGAGTTTTTAAAGCTTGCCTTGTTTTTTTGGTCTTATGTATTGAAGTAGAGCTTTGTGGAGTAGTAAGAAACTCTTGTGAGTCATAAAAGCAGGAAGTTACTTCAGAAGATGCTGTATTCATAGAATATTTTTTTTTCAGTTTATTTGTGAAAGAGTAACATCAATTGAAGTCCAGATTAATGCAGAATTGCTCCTTTTAGGTACGCTAAGAAGTAGATGTGGTTTAAACAATTTTAATAATGCAATGTTGATGTGGTAGCCATTTTTAAACTATCTTAAAAAATACAATTTTTATTATATGAGATTTTTAACCCTGAAATTTCTAGTTTTGAATTTCTCATAAATCTTGAACACCCATATGATAGACAACATTAGTGCTGGCATTCTTAAATAGAGAAGAAATAAAATTGGATTGAGCTTACAACGACATAGCTTGTTATTTAAGGTAAAAGTGTGATTTGGTACCATTTCCCATCTCAGAATAACTTCTCTTGTGCAAATACTACTAGCCAGTTGACATTTTATATTTCTGAGAAAGCTAAACACAAAATGTTGTAGGAGATATTAAGGTAAATTTTTCATTGTCTTGAAAATATACCATGGTTTAAGTTACCATTTAAAAAAACATTATCTTAGATGCAGAAAGCAAAAATATTTTTCATAAAGGAAGGCTAGGATTAGAGAGAGATTGAATAATTTGACTGCAAGTAGTGTGTGGATTCCACTTTGTTGTTATCTGAGGAAAAATCCTGAGACTATTTAAACTATGTAGTATATTGATAGCTTGAGCTATAAGTTAAATGCTACATCTTGTAAGTTGTCTTCTTTGGACAAAAGCTGTGTATTTCAGGGCTTATTTCTTCTTTTATCCATTTTGTAAAATTTCTAGAGATGAAAAGAATTAAATACCTACAGTAATCAATTCTCAGCACTACAATAACAGAAAGAAGTACGAGTATTAAGATAATTAAAATAATCATCATCATCATCATCTATTCTTTAATTTCAAGGTATCCTTTCCGTTGAAGAAAATCTGTAGACAAATGTATATGAAAAGCTTAATGTTAATACCAAGCAAACATGTTTATAGTACTGTATCAATTATAAGATGGGTAAAATGCTTTCTAAGCAAGATTTTACTCTTTACAGCAGGAAGTCATCAATGTATTTTTTTTTACTTATTCAGAAAATAAATGCTAAGCTTCATGATGGAGTGTGTCAGCATTGCAAAGGTATCTTGGAGTGGCGAGTAAAATTCAGAAAGTACAAGCTACTGACAAAACCTAAAAAATGGTGAGTAAATATATTTTTTTGTTAATCGTTGGTCATGTAGTTTGTGAGCTTTTGGAAAATATTCTGGCTTTGGAAACTCAGAAGAAGAAGCTGGTATTATACAATGTTAATTTTCTAATTCTTAAGTCTTTTGTTGCAAACTTCTGAAAAGGAGACACAGAGGAAGAGCAACTGCTTCCCTCTTTGCTGTTAAAACTGGTTGAACTGTGGACCTGTAGGTTTCCAAGACTGTCAGTGTCTTCCTGAACAAAAAGTCTTACTGACCATGTTGTAACACAATTTTCTAAGGTCTTGTTTCACATCTCTATTAGAGGGATCTGCACATCTCTTGACTTCTGTACTTTGCTAATGTTTGCAATACATGCATTTCATTACCTCTTAGCATGTTTTCTCCTTTTCTGTAAGAAACTATAATCCTAAGTAGCAAATGTTGGCATTGTTTGCATAGAGTTCTGTATTGCTTGTTTTTGTGTAACTCCATGGCAAAGATGATAAATACTTTAACCTATCACAAACACATAATTATTTTAGTTTTCTGAAGGAGATGCTCTCTGCTTCCTTCTTATTTGCTCTGTTGCAGAAGTCCTTACCTCCTGCAGTAGCAGACACAGCCAGTGTTTCAGCAATGAAACACAGAACTCAGAGAAACCACAGCTGGGCTGTGCACACAGTACAGCCAGGTTTGTCACAGTAGCTTGTATTTTGGTATTACTAACCAGTTTCACCCTTTCATGTAAAGAATAAATGATTAGGTAGAAGGCTTGCTGAATAAAAAGTAAGAATTCTATGTTCTGTGCACCACAGATGAAGTTGGGTTTTCCACTTTTTTCTCAAATAACTATGTTATTTGTGCATCCTGTTTTGGTTTTTTTTTTCCCAAAGGGAAGAGAGGAGGCAAAAACCCCCTGTAAATTAGGGAAGCATTGAACAGCTTCTTAATTGTTCTAAACAACTGTTTAAAGAACTGTTTAAACAACTGTTTTGAAGAACTGTTCTAAATGTTCTGAAGTGACATTTTAGAACAGCAGCTTATAAAAGAATATGTGATGTTCTCTCTCATATTTTTGAATGAAGAAGTTGTTTCTCAGAGCATTCTGATTTTACAGGTCATGATTTCTATGCCAGCAGCACAATGGCTGGGTGAGCCATTGTTCTGAAAGGACAAGACTAGGAAACTTTTCAACATATGAAGCTTCTGGGTGAAGTGAAAGCATAATAGACATTAAAAATGTGACAATTAAAAAAAAAAAGAATCTTTATATTGCAAAAGATGGGGACGGAGGACTTCCCTGTACCTCAATTAATACCTCAATTATTTTTAGTTTTGTAACATCTTTAAAATTATGAGTCTTAGTATAACCACGAGTATTCCCTACTTTACTTCTGAGTGTTTAATTATTAGAAGTCAAACTATTTTCAAAAAAATATATAGATCTGCCTTGCATTGGTATTGCCTCTGTTTAGTAAGACATGTCTGGGAAGCTTTTTATTTGTAAAGTCCATGTACTTTTTATGCCATATGCTGCTTTTATCCTTAAACTGGAAGTTCTGCAATTTTAAAGTAAAAACTGCCTACTGAAATGAATGGAAATGTTTATTCTGTCAACTTAAATATAAAATTCTTTATTTAATGTTTCTTTCTCAATACTTGTTTTATTAATTCTTCCTGAGGAAAGTAAGGGAGAGGGGTGAATGGCAATGATTTTGATTATGCTACTTGATAAAACATTGAGTGTTTAATTTGAATTCAGCCGAAGATGTGTTGTTCCTCTTTTGTGAGTGTTTGTTCCTCTTTTGTATATTGTATTTGAACACAGAATGTTTAGTAAATGTCCAAACTATTTTTTTAATCATATTTCCTTTCTCTTCACAGTGTGAAATGCCTCCAGAAGACTGTAAAAGATCCTTATCATATTATTTGTCGACCATGTGCTGGTAAACTAGAAATTTGTGCTAAGTGTGGGAAACAAGAAGAAATAGTGATTCCGTAAGTAGCTCATAGAGTACATAGTTTCAGTCCTGTTCTGATAATTCCCCTTGTAATAAGCCTAGTTTGGAAACTGCCAAGAAGCTGTCGTAATTTATGCCATATTCTCAATTATCCCAACATGAATCAGTAGGAGTCATTTTACTCACTTTCTTCAGATGCAACTGCAGGTAAAATGCTTATTGATGTTAGTGAGGCTGAGACAACAAAAGTCCTAGTTGGATAAGACATTTTAGCACCAATGGGTAAATTGTATTTCTTCTTAACAAAGCACTTCAAAATGGGTTTTGGTGTAGAGCATCATAAAATATGCACAAGCCGCTTTACTGTTTGCATTTTGTCTGCCACTTGATGATTCAGTTACTAGTGAACAGAAGAACTAAACAAGGACTGATATTAAGCACAGTTACCACAGTACATTTAGCAGTCTTTCAGCTTTTTTTACTGGT
This sequence comes from Ammospiza caudacuta, assembly GCF_027887145.1. Taxonomy (NCBI): domain Eukaryota; kingdom Metazoa; phylum Chordata; class Aves; order Passeriformes; family Passerellidae; genus Ammospiza; species Ammospiza caudacuta. The sequence continues at coordinate 71,060,519 of NC_080632.1, read as the reverse complement.
GCTCTCTATTGAGCATGACACATGAAACATTAATTTAGTAGTTTGTGACAACAATCCAGCAGTTGCTTGCTTGGTCAAGCTGTTCAAATATTTACTTTTCTTTCTTTGCAGTCTCCTCTGTACTAAATACTATTTTATGCATACTTTACTGTGTTTTATATCCGTCCTATTTAGTGTGAAGTAACTTTAGGGACTTTTGTTGCCCCTCCTCCTTCTTCCCATCTCCTGCCATCTTCCATCCTACATTGGGATGGAATGCCAGGAAGATATTCTGTCCTCCATCCCATTCTTGTTGAAATTCCAGAAGTGGGTGCTGATAATATCCCTCTTGCTTTCTACAGGATTGATAAAGGACAAGACAGAACTGAGAGTGAGACTTCAAAAGATGGCCAAGAGAGCACTAAATTGAAGGATGAGCTGGATTTTGGTACAAATTTCAGTAGTGCAGACAGTGATGATTCTGATGCGCTTGAAGAACAATTTAAAAGTATGAATTTTGAAAAAACAGAGAGCTAAAAGGCTGTGTTTATGCAAGAGTTTATATGCCATCAAATGTGGTAAATCAGTGCTTGCCCTTAAACTGCTCCAAACCCTGATTAGACATCTAAGGTCCTTGTATGTTAATTTTGGCATTGTGTATGATGATGATGCATGTGGGGATTTGTATTAATACACATTTTTATGTATTAGGAACAGAATTTCTTTGAAAATATTCAGAAAATATTCCATTTTCTATCTGTAAGCATAGTTATTTATTTCATACATATAACAACTTCCTGTTTTTATGGAATAAAGTCTCTTTGTAATTGTTTGAAATTCAGTATTATGTGACCATCAGAAGTGTTATTGCCACCTGGAAACCTGCCTGAAAGTCTAGAGTAAACACAGATAGGAAGACCTAAAGCAGCTGTAGTGGTTTTCTGAAGGCAGAACTTGCAGCATGCTGTCAATGAGTTTCCAAATGGGGTCTTACCCTAGGCCAAAAATTTTGTTCATTTTTTTTTTTCCCCACAAAAAAGAAACAAGTTTATAAATGCCATCACCAGTACAGTGCCTGAACAGTTAAAGCTTATTTACCATGTGTAAGTGTGCATTACAGATTTCTGACCTTTTTGCTACCAATATTTTGTAAAGAAGAAACCTGAAGGCTTTAGAATTTCTCATCACACTTTCATTTCATTTTCAGAATTCAGAGATTCATCTGGATCTGATGTTGTTTTCTCTGATATGAAAAGACTTGCATAGTGGAGTGATGCATATAAAGTTACTCCCTTCCCAGTTTCTATTCCAGTGTTGATTAAGCTGTACAAAGAACTTAACTGAAGTTGCAGTAACTGTCTTTACAGGATTTAGGATGGCTTGATTTCTTTTGTCTTCCTACTCTTTACATTTAACTAACAGTATATATACACATTAACCTAAGACAATATGCTATGCCACATTGCTTTGCTGCTTTGCCTGATTTGCTGTAGTGAGCATGGAAAAATTTGATTCTCAAACTACATTTTTCAAATGCTCTGTGAGGAAGTTCAACTCTGAGGTTGTTGCCCATCCCTGCCTTGGAATGAAGGAAATACTGAAACTTGATTCTTTGGGTGCAGATAAGCACCCGATGTCTTTCCTGTCAAGCTGGAAAACACCAAGTGTTCAGTGGCAGAAAAGGAGTTGTCAGGTGTGTTCAGAAGTGTTGGATCTAAAGGTTATCTAGAGGTTTCACTGACAGATAAGTCCTCCCAGCAGCACAGCAATGACATCTGACTTAGTGTCACATCTGTTGTCCTGCCCATTGACGTCAACAATGGCAGAGTAAACAAGGAATATCCCATGCACACACTGCAGATGACCAGATAGGAGGGTGCATGGAAGGAAGTTAATAAGTAATCTGGATTTAGCTTCAGAAAGGGTCTCTCTGAAGGGAGAACCAAAAGTGAATTTGGCTTTAGAAAGTGCCATACATGTGGGAAATGTTCATCCAGTTGGAAAAATTCATAATGGTCGTGTTCTTTGTTAAAGGTGAGAGGAAATCCTGGAATGATAGGAAAGCATGTGATGGAACTGGCAGAAGCTGTATAATGAGAAAATAAGGGGAAGAATTCTCTTCTCATAGTGGTGACAAAACCTGTCAGTACCAGGAGCGAGCAGAGTGACAGAGATAAACAATGTGTTGCAACACAGTGCAAAAATGTTTGTACAATGGGAAAGTCCTGTGAAGTCTTCATGTCACATTCCTGATGCTCTGTTCAGAGCTGGTACTATAGCTGATGAAACTGTGCTGTGGGTGAGCACAGCTGCAGTGTTGGCTGGCTGGTCTTAGTCCAGCCTGTCTGCAGACAGTTTTGGTTCTGGCAAGCCTTCTGTCTTTGGTTGTAGCTGTGGCTGAAGGATATACTGCTGGAAATAATTTCTGCACACCATTTAACATGGTGGTTGTCATGGTGGTGAGTCAGCTTGTAAAATGGCAGCTTTGCAAGGGAAAAGGAGTTTGCATTTTACTGAAGATTAGGATATATTTGGAACTGCATTAAACTATTATAACTCATGCTATAAGAGTTCTGGGTATCAGGAGTTTGGTTTTGTCTCTTTTTGAGGAACTTATTGAACAGAGGATAATGTGGGAGTGGGCCCCTTTAAATACTGATCTTCAGTATAATCATATAGGAATGAGAATATTTTTTAAAAGGTGATCAAAAGTCATCAAAGATTTTTTATATCTTTGGGGTAGTCATCTAGATGGAATGATTTTTAGTTTTTAAATGAGATTTTGAAACCTTTCTGCCTATTCTTTCACAAATAATAATGAATTTGTTTCTATAAACATGAGAGGAAATGAAAAATACCTCAGTGCCTGCAGGATACTGAGATGCAGTTTAAACAGTGTGACTGATCAGAGGCTCCAGGATTTGTGTGGACCTTGCAGTGCCTCACCAAGTACATTACTGAAGAAGAAAATGATAGATGTTAATTAGTCATCTGAAGAATACTTGATGCATCACTAGTGATGCAGTGATGTCGCTGACAGCCGAGTTCCTGTTACCAGGTTGCCCTTAGGAGTGTCATTTGCCATGACTCAACACTGAAGTAATTAATGAGGTTGTGGACTGCCGGTATGTGTGAGGCAGGCAAGCCAGATGATTCTTACTCCACAAGGGGAAATGCTCATCATAGCTGGAGCTGCCAGAATTCAACATGCTTGACTTGCACACATTTCTGGGAACCAAATTCCTATGTATAAGGACTTCTTGAGACAACCTGGATTTATTGCAGAATGCTGAGAATCTGATGTGGACACAATGCTACATTCTAGAATAATTCCTTAACAATCTTCTTTGTCAAAGTTCACAGGCATCTCTGAGACATCCTATCATCAAATGTTTTGCAGGATCAGGTAATGCAAAAAACATTGCCCCATGATTTTACTTCCAGTTTTGCATGGGCTGAGCTCTTCTATTCTTGTCTTGGCTACTTGTTAATCTGTATTCCTCCAAAATACTGTAATAATACCAGCCTCTGAAGGTTTATGGAACTACCGGTTAATTAAGAAAAGTACAGCTTGCTTTCTCCCTGTAATGGGCATGTACTTGGATGTGGAGATGTAAATCACAGCATTAGCAAGGAAAATAGAAGAAAATATTGCAGGTCATCAAATGTGAGCAACCTTGTAAACCTCTAGCCCTATAATTATGTATGTTTTCTTTGTTTAGGAGTTCTCATAAGTAAATGTATGCTGGTAGAAAATGCAAAACTAAGTGATTATTGGAAGCATCAGCCTGACTTACAGAGTTAATGAGGAAAGCTTTGTAAGTGGCAGGGAGAGATGTTTTTTTTTATCAGATGTTTAGGGAGCTGCTCACGCAAACTGCTGCATTAATTTCCTGCCTACATTTCATCTGAAAACTAATACAATTCAAAACTCTTGGTGAAAAACAATCCATGAACTCTGTATACATACCCATAACATACAGTGAGTTTGTAAAGTAGATTCCTAAAATTTGAAACTGTTGAAGTGAGATCTTTCCGTGGCTTGATAACACATTTGCAGACAAATTATCCGTAACAGACTAAAAATAAAATATTTGGCTTATTTCAAATAGCAAACTTTCCTGCTGGAGCCCCTAAAAATAGTTAAGATGAAGTCACATTAAAATTATCTCTTTTTTTCTTAAGCCAATAAGAAAACATCTATTTGTAATAATGGGGGTAATACTCATAATTCAGTCATCAATAATAATTTGAGGACATGAAAACAAGAGCCAAAGGCTCCTGCAAGGAGAGATTTTATCTGAAGAATCTCTTCTTACATTTGCCTCTGTCATAACTTCAGAAACTTAAATTGAAGGGATCAGACATATTCTTATAAGTGCTTTGAAAACAGCACTTAATAGTTTAATAATTGCTTTTAAACTGCAACAGAGAATACCATGTCTTTATACAAAAAAACAATAAAAGGTTTATGCCTGTTACTGAATGACAGCACTCACTTGAAGTCTCTCTTTTAAGGACATTTTGCATTTTTGGGCCTCAAGATAGTAATATCTCTTCTTCCTCTTGCACTTGACTTGCAGTTTCCCTGATCTTATGTGAGCAAATGTGACACAGTGTGTCAAAACTATCTATGAAAAGTATCCATGGGGTAATTATTACTAAATGTATCAGCAGTGAAACTTGTAACATTTGTTGAATAATATGTAGTTTTAAAGCTACATGTGTAACAGCTAGATGTTTTTTTCCTCCTGACTATTATGTTCCTTTTAGGGTTATTTAGTATACTTTTTCCAGAGCCGCTGCACTGTGGAAGTTTCTAGCTGCATCCGAGCTGTACAGCCTCTGACTGTCAGCAACAATGTATTACTCCAGGTTATTCCCAGTAAGTAGAAGGAACAGGATTGATGCCACAACTGTAAAACAAACTGGTCTACCTTATGGGTCCACCTTGGAGATGGACTGTGTGGGCTTCATCAGACACAAGGGAAGATGGTAGATCAGCTTCTCAGAAAGACCAACCCTGTTGCACCCACACTACCCAAACCATGTCATGCAAACCCAATAAAAAATACACTTATGAGGTGAATGTGAAGTGAAATAAAGCCATGGGTCTTGGGGGGAAAAGATTAAAAAGTGCTACAATATTTTTATAGTATTAGAGAAATGCAGAATAATCCCAAAGCTTCCGTATCCAAGGAAAAATAGGACCCATAAAGAAGACAACTTCTATTCTTTTAAGCAACAGCAGATTTACTATTACCTACATGACAAAGATTTTAAAAGTCTCTCTGGAAATGGCTAATATCTCATTCTCCACAGAAAATAACTCTTCAGTAGCAGCTTACTCTTTCTAACATTAAGTTAGTGATGCAACCTTCCAGAATGAAGCAAGGTTGTACCTGCATTACTCAGAGAAAAGTCATAATGCAATTGTTATGTTATAAAACTGATCTTATGCTTTTAAAAGATCACAAGGAATTTGCCTAGAAAATAGCTAGAAAGACTGAAGCTGTATTGCTATAATCTTTCCATTTTAGGAAATTTAAGCCATCCCAAGGTTTAAGCCATCCCAAAACTATGCAGGGACCAGAACCTCAGAGCTATGGTTTCCACTGTGGTTCAGCAGGACGTTTTTCTTTATTTCCTGTGCTTGAGGAGCATTTGGGTATTAGTAATTCTGGCATTATGAACTCTCCCTTCAAGAAAGAATTGCATTTTGGATCACCACACCTAACTAGTTGCTTCTTTCTCATCCTCATCTCATGACTGCACCTAAGGTCTACGGAGACCAAGTACAGGTACTGGCTGGCCATGTTACTTCAAAAAATTGCATTAGCAGCTTGTGAACACCCCTACACCCCCCTCACAAAAGAACCAAAACAAAGCAAAAAAAAAAAAACACCAAAGAGTCCTCCCCCAAGTGAAATGAAACTCAAAAATAAAACAAAAAAATCAAAACAAAAATGAACAAAACAATAACAACAATATCACCTGTTCCATGCTGGAGCACTTACCCAGGACACTCAGAATGAGTCCTGTTGGGCATTCTTGTCCCTTGCCACTAAAGTGTGCCATTAATGAGAACAGAGTATGTGGTTCTAAAGGAAGGGTAATGCACATGCTTTAGTCTTTAAATGGAGAGAAGGGCCTCTGTCAAATATCTGACAGTGCCAAGCAGGGTTGTTCAGCCAAGTTTGTCCAAAATGCCATTTAGAGGCAGAGGGTGGAGGGAAGGTAGGAAGAAGGGGAAGAAGGTGTGCCAGGAAGCAACTTGTGAGTATGGAAGTACAGAAGTTCACACAGCCTGTACTTGCCTTTAAAAGACTGATTTGGATTAAGAATCCCACTCATAGAACTGAACACTAGACCTTCACAGTGACAAAACACAGTTATCACTACTTTACCTTTGTAATTTGATACACTTTTTAGTGAGCTTTTGTTTGGGTTTTATGTTTGGGTTTTTTTGAGGAGTTCAGGTGCTTTCACCATTAGTGACTCTGTTGAGTATAGATCTTTTCTTCACAGTGCTACTGCTTTAGTAGCTCTGAGTTTTGTTAGTCTGCACCTGGGGAATGTGTTGTGGCTCAACCCGAGCCAGCAGTCAAGCCCCAGCTAGTGCTTACTCACTGCCCCACCTGCAGGACAGGGGAGAGAATCAAAGGGGGAAAGGCTAGAGAACTCTTTCGTGGGCTGAGATACAGGCAGTTTGATGGGAAAGCAAAACTCACACATACAAGCAAAGCCAAGTAAGGAATTAATTGATTGCTTTGCACAGGCAGGCAGGCGTTCAGCCATCTCCAGAGAGCAGGGCCCCATGACACATGATGGTGACTTGGGAAGAAGAACACCATCACTCCAAATGTCCCCCCTTTCTCCTTCTTCCCTCCACTTTATATACTGAGGATGATGATCTGGAATGTCCCTTTTGTCAGTTTGGGTCACCTGTTCTGGCTCTGTTTCGTCCAATTCTCCCTTGCACTCCTACCCTACCATTGTGGCAGCACAAAGAGCAGAAAAGGCCTTGGCTGTGTGTAACCTGTGCTCAGAAATAACAACCATCTCTGTACAATGAACCCTCTGTTCAGCACAGGCCCAAAACAGCCCCATGACAGCCAGAGTAAAGAAAATTAACTCTACCCCAGGTAGAGGGTAACTCTACCTGGTTACCCCATCCTGCCTAACTAGGACAGAATGTTGTACTCCTTCTCGAAGGTAAATTATGTTAGAAGGGAGCTTGATTTACTGACCTTGAGTAAACTATACTGGTAGTTAAGTAGGCCTTCCTAATTGCTTTGACATCAAGATAGCCCTGTGGGCTTCATGTTTGACATACTTCAATGAAGAATTGGGTTCGAGTTATATTTATATTTATATTTATATTTATATTTATATTTATATTTATATTTATATTTATATTTATATTTATATTTATATTTATATTACTACTTTGCTGTCTCGTTGTTCCCAAAGAGAAGGTTCCCAAAACTGTGTGACAGTTGTTGCTCCAGAGTATAATGCATACATAAATCATCTAAAGTAGATGCATGAAGTCACAGTGACTCCTTTTTTTATTGTTTTCCCCATTAGTAAATGCGGAAGGAAGAAAGCGGAGCTGAAAAAACCCTGTGTTTGCAAATTGGAACATTTGTTTGTCAGTGCCAAAATACAAGCTTTGTGTTGCTGCTTTTACCGACGTCCTCACGCTTCTCCCTCGAATAAGCTACCTTGCAACACCAGGTGTCACTGTAACAAAGTGAAAAAGTTTGCTCGCAAGTTAGCTTGGCACTGCTCGGTGGTGCGCCAGGCTGGGCATCTCGGGGAGCCTTGTTTCCATTCCTCTTATCTGTTATCTCACAGGGATGTTATCTCACAGGGATGCGGCCCGCCTCGGTCTGCGCGCTGAGCTGCGACCCAGACCATCCACACTTCCAGCAAGCTTTGAGGGGAGGAGCTCGGGACCAAGGGCAGACACCTGAGCCGGAAATCCTGCTTTTAATGTGGCGTTTGTTTGTAGGGAAAGCTTAAAAGGGTATACTTCCCAGCCTGGCAGCCTGGTTAACCCACATGCAGCTGCAGTAGCACAAGTAGGCAAGTGCTGAGTTTCCAAAAGTCAGAGCTGGCGACCTCATACTGTATGTTGGCCTCTTATAATGTGAATATTTAATTAATTAGAACATACACATGCAAATAAAAATAAAATCCACACCAACCAACCAAACAAGTGAACACTGCATAAACACAATAAATTACACAAATCAAAGGATTACACATAGTAAGATTAAGCTCAGCTCATTAATTTCCCCAGAAATCTTGGAGAACCTGGTGTAGAGTTGTTGAGAGAGAAAGAAACCTAAAAATGAAAACGTACTGCCAGCACATCACATTTAACCAAAAACTCTCATTTTCCACAGCAGCTTCTCAGGAGCAACCCTGAGTTGCTCATTGAGAGGACATGAAGGTGTGCGTCAGAACCAACACAATTTTTCATTTTCTCTTTAGTTAGGGGGAAAAAAAAGTGTAGGTAGAAAAGGAAAAGAGTTAGTCTGCCTTCCTGTTATGAATTCCTTCTCAAAAATCACCTGCTCATTCACCATGGTGGGCTAGCCATAACTGAGACCCAAATGCTCACACTGTTGCTTCTTAGCTTTGTTCTCTGCAGCATGGGAAAAGGTAGAAGAAATCTAAGGAGAGTTGTGAGATAATTACAACTTGAGACCCAACCCTAATCCTGATCATAATCCTGAAAGTAAAATATAAAGTAAACAATGGGTGTTGGGGCACTGCAAATCAAAAAGAGAAATATACTTTCCACTTCTAGGAGCTGTTGAGTTGCTACCAGAAGAGCAGGGCTTTCCCATGAGTAACATTTGTGGGCTGCTGTAGAAAGTCAGCTCCATGTCAGCCAGACCCAATACATTTGTGTACTGCATGTGCTTTCTGAATTGTTTCAGTGTCACAGCAAACTCAGCTGTGAGCACTAAAACCATAAATTATTGTAAAACATTCAGTGCTGACCTTTGCTGACACACACTGAACAAATTTGTAAGAAGCTAGATCAGCATACACCTGGGGATCCATACATATCAATATAATAAAATGTTTGCCTCTCACTAAAATAAGTTACAGTGTTCACTATGGAGTATAATGCATGATAAGCAGTTCTTTCCTTGAAAGAAAGATCTGAATCTGTACTTTAAAAAGAATTAATGTCTTCTTCATCAGTCAGCAACTGAAGACTGTCAACAAAGTATACAAAAAAGTGCTAAATATTTAGGATACGGTTATTTGGAATCACTTGAGTTTGAGAGCAGCAGCAGCATTTGAATTTGTGGTTTGTCTTTTTCTCTTTTGGAGGTTCCTCAATCCCTTCACTTCTTGAGTGTGTGTGTATGTGTGTGTGTGTGTGTGTGTCCTGGAGAAGAGTGGTCATGAGAGGGACAAAGTACAATCATAAGTGCTTGGGAATAGAGACCTGAAAACTATTTATGGGCCACTCCTCCTCAGAGGTTTTCAGAGCTCCTTCTTATTTCTTCCACAATTAATTTCAGACTTTGACTGGTGATCTCTAGCAGACAATTATGTGCATGAGACCATTCAAATCCATGCCAACATGTTGCTTTATTTAGTATTAAGGTCTACATTACAATAGAGCAGCTTTACAGAACAGTACTGCACCAGGTATCTTTCTGAAGTACTGGAGGACTTTCTGAGACATAGCAAGTTGTTAATTTATCTCAGGTGTCCTGGTTTTTTGGCTGGATTGATGTCAGTTTTCTTCCTAGTAGTTGGTACAGTGCAGTGGTATGGATTTACATTTTTGTAAGAAAGAAGAAGAGTTTAAAGGGTTTAACACCAGTAACTAAGCTCCAAACAACCACTGGCTCATTCTGCTCTTCCCACTTCTCCTCTTTCCTCCTCACTTTCTGGTGGGATAAGGGAGAAAATCAGAGTAAAAAAGAAAGAGTGTGGGTAGAGATAAAGACAGTGTAAAACATACAGCAAAAAGGTGAAGAGAAAGGTAAAGCAAAAGACAAGAAAACCAAGGAATTAGTTTACTGCTTCCCATGGGCAGGCAGGTGTTTATTCCTCTCCAGCAGACCCCATTACAGTTGATGGTGACTTGGAAGACAAGTGCCACCACTCCAAAGGTCCCTCACTTCCTCTTTCTGCCTCCCCTTCATATACCTAGCATGCTGTCTGGTGGTGTGGAATGTCCTTTGGTCAGTGGGGCTCAGCCCTCCTGCCAGTGTCCTTTCCCCAGCCCCTCTCTGGCTGTGTGGGCTGAGAAGCAGAAAAGAGCCTGGTCCTGTGTAAGCACTGCATCAAATCCAGACTGTACAGAAGTCAGTGGGAATCTCAGTACTAAACCTAATGATGTCTGGATCAGGCATTTTCCAATCTCTACTGTGCTAAAGGTGACTTTGAATATGAAGCCTTCTGCATTGCAGGCACGCAGATCAGATCTTGCTCCTGCTGAGAAGACCTTGCGGTTCACATGGAGTCTCACTATAATGAGATGATTCACAAGCATATCCACAGATGCTTGTTTATCCAAATTGGTCACACAGAAGCTGTTTTGAAAAGCTGTTATAGCAGTGTTTATTTCTGATGTGAATTTCTCTTGCTGGAAAGGCCATTGTACCTAAGGAGGTCTTAAGTCTCAGATAAGGTAGATTTGGGGGTAAAATTTTTTTCAGCCCAACAAATAGGTGTAATTTCTGTTTATCCCAAAAGTGAATTTTCTGACCCAAATCTTGGGAGCTGAAGGATTCATCTTCCAATGGTCTAAGACAAGTGGACACAGAGGAGTTGGATAAGACAGCTACCATGAGTTCTTCTGTTTTTCTAGATTTTTCTCAGGTAGAGCTAAAGATTTCAAACATCCCTTCTCTGCTAACTTGACTGTGTTTTTGACTCTCAGGGTATTTTGTGCATTAAAAACAAAATAGATGAAATTTAACAGCATCTGTTGAATCTTCCCTAAATTTCCCCATAATTTTTGTTGCAAACTTAAATGATTTCTATGGTAACAGCAGAAGAGTGTTTCTAAATTTATAGCATCACATTGTGGGTGGGCATCAGTGCTCTTCTCTGCTGAAAGATATTTGCAATTGAACCATTATAGGCAAAGTCTAAGATTTGCTTAAAACAAATTAGGTATTTTTATTGTTTTACTTTTTAGGCAAAAAGTTCATTTTTGTTCACAATTCAGCTATGAATCACTTGCCTTGGCTGAAATAAATGTGGTGACTGGATTAGCTGCACCAGCAGTATTCCGGTGTCAAGAACTCTTCCTTTACATAATCTTAATCATAAAAGTGTCAAAATCAAATGTCTGGTCACAGACATATGTCTGGTCATAACTGATGGCTTAACCATGGTTTACAGTGTGAACATTTATAATTAAAGACCAAATCAACAGCATGAAATGAAAACACAGTTGAAAGCTATCGCTTTCACAATACTGTTCTCATTTAGTAACAGTACTAATATTGAATTAAATTAGGTAAAATTAGTATTTGTTATCACAGAAAAAGTCTAGAGGTTCTTGACACCTAATCTAAGTAGGCATATCCCTAGTGCTTTTTGAAATGGATAAGGTAGTGACTAGGTCTCTATTAAAAGCTGAAAGTAGCTTTGTTCTGAGGAATATCTCAATTTGATCTACAGTGTTTCCTGAATTGCAAAAGGCTCTGCAGTAAAAGGCACAGGCCATCATGTAAGTAAATCATACATGGAACAAAGTGAAGAGCATGGATATGCAACAAAATATGTTTTGTAAAGAGAAGTAATATAATGTTTTAGGAGTTGGAGGTTACATTGGAAAAAATCTTTATGAAAGCTCTTTCTGTTGTACATGAAGTAACATCAAAACCTTAAATTATTTGGGTTGGAAAGACCTTAAAATCATCTAGTTGCAACCCCTCTAGCATGGGCAGGGACACCTTCCTCTCCCAGAACTACCAGATCTTTTCCCTCCTAATTAGGAGTGAGTGGATGAGAGTTTAACCAAATGGACAAGAAAAGAGAAATCTTGTCCTTTTTTAGCCAGTAGATAGAAATTAATAAACAGAAATACTGTTTTCAACAACATTTTCCTAATCATATTTTTCAGACACTGCCTTCCTTACTAGCAATTTATTTCCTGATGCAAAAACAGCTACAAGATCAAAAACATCAATGCAGAAGGTCTAGAAAATATTCCATGTACGGTAAAACACTTGCTTTAAGAGCTTAAATAGTCCTTGTGGCCTTGTGCTGGCAAACAACTGGAGTCTTAATTCACCTTCTGAAAAATATCAAATCTATTTTTGTGCAATCTTGAAAAAAGACCCAACAAACCCACTTTGACTCTGACTTGGTCAGTTAATTTTTTACAACTGCTATTTGCAGAGTGCAGTAATTAATCACTCTGACTAATGTCCATGGTATTTCACATCAAATGCAGGCCTGTTTCTTTGAACAGTTTTTACTGAAGTGGGTCCAACTCAGAACACAATGTAGTTTCAATAAGGCAGGTCAGTTTAAAGATATAAATTATATATTCCCTCCCTGTTTCTGGCTTAGAAGCAAGTAACCATGGTGACTGGAAAAGCTTAACTTCTGCACATATTCTGAGATTGTCACCTTTCACAGCTTTATTCCCTTCTTAAACCCCCAAAAAGAATTACCTTGCCAAAATAACTTCATTACTTCATAAAGTGATGCCAATAGAAAAGCTTCTTGCCATTCAGCCTAACTCCAAACTGCTGTTCTTGTACCACACAGCAGGTAATCTCTAATCTCATATGTGCATGCAGGTCTGATTACAAAGTGGAAAAAAAAAAAAGCTGACCAAACAAGTCCAAAGGACACTCTCCATATGAAAGATAAGACTCAAAAACACCTCTGTGCCCAGGGAGCCCGGTCTGTGCTGACTCCTTGACACAGGAAATTTACTGTTGTGCCCTGTGCCGCTCACACGGGTGGCACAGGGTCAGGTTTGTACCCCGCCTGAGAAGCCTCTCCAGGATCACCACTGTGCTGGGAAGTCCAGCTTGGAAAGCCCAGGAGTGTTACCAGGCTACCTCAGGGGTGAAGAGATAGACGAGAATCTTGACTCCATGATCAGAAGGCTGGATTTATTAATTTATGATATATAATCCATTATGACTATGCTAATAGGAATAGAGAGAAAGGTTCAGAAGCTGCTAAGCTAAGAATAGAAAAAAGGAATGAATCAACAAAGGAGCTCTCTCTGATTCTCTCAGAGAGAGCTTGGTCTTTGATTGGCCCTTAATTGTAAACATGGAACATGGGCCAATCACAGGTGCACCTGTTGCATTCCACAGCAGCAGATAACCATTGTTCACATTCTTCTTCTGAGGCCTCAGCTTCCCAGAAGGGGGAAAAATCCTAAAGAAAGGATTTTCCACAAAAGATGTCTGTGACACAGGAGGGAGTCAGTGCCCAGGGGGAGACAGAATGGGGGCTGCTGGTGGTGAAGGGAGTCCCTTGTCTTGCCCTATCCAGCCTTAACACTGCCGCCACCAAGCACCCGAGCAGGCCCTGCCCAGCAAGGGGCACCACCTCCCTTCATCTGGGGCTGCACGGCGGTTCCTGACCAGTGAGCCATCATCCTCACACTAACAACTACTCCCCCAAAAGTTGTTCTTCTGTAGGAACAGCAGAACACATGTGCAGCAGCCACACATATCAAAAGACAGACTGTTTGTAAGGTTTGTTAGGTACTGTTGCATAAAAACAGTACAACTAAGACAGTGATATCCAGTGTGCAACTGTTAGAAGGAATCAGACAGCAGTCACCTAACAGGTAACATCCTTCTAGAAAATCACTAACACAAGTCTGGAAGGACCACAATAGACTGGTTTTGATCTACAAAAGGAGGAAATAATAGTTTGGGCCAAACCTACCAAATTTTTTTCTCTTTTCTTTTATCACAGCGGTCCTGAGCCTGGCCATCCTGACCTCAGAGACCTAAAGCCAGTCAGCCCTGTGAACCAAGAGCCAGAAAGGTGTATCAGACATGTGGTATGATATACATAAGGCCTGACTAATGATGATTAATTTTTAGTTGGTAAGCATTTGCCTATTCTTTGAACATAAGTAAATACAGTTAAAATGGAAGTTTTGAGGTTAGCCCACTCCCATCACAGCAATTCGCAGATGCCTAACAAAAACAGCTGCAACACCACCAAAATGCACTGCTGTTTATGTCTTCACAATGGCCTTTATGCTTTAATACACTAGGGACACAAGACAGACACTACTCAGGGGACACCTGAGGCACAAATTTTTCTCACAAATAATGTCTTTTACAAGCACATGTTAGCTGCCCTGATAAATCAATTTTACAGTGTTATGCATGCTAATATTCAAATCCTTCACAGACCTCAGAGAATGTAAATGCTATTGTGAGAACAATGGCTACATTATCACAATTTGGCCTTGCAGATGACTTTCAAAAACTCTAGTTTCAAAAACTGGTTTTAGCAGAACAGATAAGCTGTTCATGAAGTCTAACTGTACCATTTTCAGATTAATTAGACTGTATCTATATCTCAGCCTTGTATGGTAAACTACCCGATTTAGTAGGACAAGCTTTTTCTGACTGTGCTTTCAAAGACTAGAAAAGATCAAAATTTCCTTTACCACAGAGAGTAGGCTGCTGATGTCTGGTGATTTTTCCCTCTCACCACTGTCAGTCACCTTGGCATGGACCACACCACCACCACCACCATAGCACAGCCTTCAGCAAAGTCTCTGGGCCCTTCTGCACCCCTGCAGCAGACAGCACCCTGTCCCTCTGGGCTGGCTGCTTTCCCTACGGCCTGGCAGCTCTTGCAGCATTGTACCCAAAATCCTGCTTGTGGGATGGAGGGATCATAGCTTATGTACAAGTAAAGTTAGAAGTGTATTGTTAGGATGATGGAAATCCTAAAAGACTAACTCATGAATCTTTAATCGTCTGCTGGATATGAGGGATGGTAACCTGGCTGTGGGATCTGATATGCCACTGATTGCACAGATTGATCTGACTGATCTCCCTCTCTTCCTAACATTCCATATGTGTTCCTCTTAATGATGTGTGCTTGGTTAACCAGAAGAGCCTCCCCAACAGACCATTGTTCATTGGTCAAAGGGGTGTGGTAGCTGTGCTCCACTGCTGGAAGCTCCAAGTAAGCTCAAAGTCCATTTGTAGATAATGTAGGGTAATCAAGTGCCCAGTGTGTGAAGACACATCCAAATGAGAAGCTGCATGCACCAGTTTGCCAGTGGCTTTTTTAAAAAATAAAATTTTTTTAGGGCAATGAGGCTGGGGAAGGGTCTAGAGAGTAAGTCATATGAGGAGTGGCTGAGAGAGCTGAGGTTGTTTAGTCTGGAGAAAAGGCTGTTCAGAGGGACCTCATCACTCTCTACAGCTACATGAAACGAGGTAGCCTGGTGGGGTTGGTCTCTTCTCCCAGGCATTGGACAACAGAACAAGAGGAAATAGCCTCAAGTTGAACCAGGGAAGGCTCAGGCTGGGCAACAGGAAGAATTTTTTTACTAAAGGGGTTGTCAAGCTCTGAACAGGCTGCTCAGTGAAAGTGTTTGAGAAATGACTGGACATGGCACTTACTGCTGTGGTCTAGTTGACATGGTGGTGTTCACTCAAGGCTGGGCTCAGTGATCTTGAAGGTCTTTTCTAATCTTAATAATTATATGATTTTGTGATTTAGATCTAATCATTACAGAATATGATCTAATAAAATTTCAGTCAAATCCCTTCTATATGGCAAAGTCTTGGTAATATTAAAATTAAAATTGAAGTACCCTCATTCTATACTTTTTATCCCCCCTTTCCTAGAGTTCATCTTCCCACTGCTCCCCTGCATCTTGAAGTCAACAGATTTGGGCCCCTAGAAAGGGCAGTGTCAGAAGCTGTCAGCCTCATGAATCGTTCAGGAGGAAAAAGATACTGATATCACTGGTTTCTTCTTTCTCTCTCCAGCACCCACTTGAGGCCACTTGTACATGTTTCTTTTACATCTTCCTTTTTCTTCAGTGGTATGTAGCATCATACTACATCCAAATGTACTATGTATGGGGCTCTCTACATATGGCACATTTATTGGTTCTCTTGGTTATCTTTTATTCCAGTTCTGGCCAGCTCTGGGTCTGCATTTCTTTAACTGATCACAGAAGGGTTGTTTATAGATGCAGAGTCTTTCTCCAGTGCCAATCTTGTTCCCCACTTTCTGCCACCCCTGCCTGTACTCCTCTGCACCATACTGTGCATCTCTGCTTCTCAAGGCCTCTGCTATTGCACCAGACCTGGGTTTCTCTGCCTTATGCCATTGTGTCAGAGGTATAACTATCCCATTCTTCATAGAATGGCTGTTTGTTACTGTTATCTGTAAAAAAAAAGAGTGGTTTGTACTATACACAAGTAAAACAGATTCATCACCAGCTCTTGCTCAATTAGAGGACTCGCTTTCACAGCTGAGACAATAAAAAGGAAGCTATAGATCAACAAAAATTCAGCCAGAACAAGAGTGACAAGCTTCAGACCCAAGGTCTTGCAAATTCAGTAATAAGAGTAAGTGTGACAGGTCTGAGCCCCTGTTCGTTGCTATGAGGCACTGTGGAAATCAGAAAAGATACCATTACTGCCATTTCTACCCTGAAAAAGCCAACTACCAAGTGCTTTAGGACCATGCTTATTCCTGAAATGCTTGACAGTAAGGACGGAGGGAGATGTCACTTCTCAAAGGTATTTAATGGAATAAGAATTTGTAAAAAAGATATATGAAGCTGTTAGAGAGGGTCCAAAGGAGGACCACGAAGATGGTGAAGGGCCTTGAGGGGAAGCCTTGTAAGGAGTGGCTGAGATACCTTGGTCAATTCAGCTTCTAGAGAAGGAGACTGAGGGGAGACTTCATCACTGCCTTCACCATCTTCATGAGAGGAAGCAGAGGGGCAGACACTGATCTCTCCTCTGCAGCGACCAGTGACCCAAGAGACTGGGATGAAGTTGTGTCAGGAAAGGTTTAGGCTGGATGTTAGGAAAAGTTCTTCACCCAGAGGGTGGCTGGGCACTGGAACAGGCTCTGCAGTGAAGGGATCACAGCAGCAAGTCTGAGAGAGCTGAAGAAGCATTTGGCCAGGACTCCAAGGCTCCTGGTGTGGTTTCTTGGAATGGTGCTGTGCAGGGCCAAGAACTGGACGCAACGATCCTTGTGTGTCCTTTCCAACTGAGCATAGTTTGTGATTCTGTCACCTAGATGAAGTCACCTGTCACCTAACGCACCCTCAGCGAGTTTGCTGATGGTCCCACACTGGGGGCAGTGGCTGCTCCACCTGAGGGCTGTGCTGGCCTTCAGCAGGACCTTCTCGGGCTGCAGATTGGGTGGAGGGAACCCCGATGAGGTTAAACAAGGGCAAGTGTAGGGTGCTGCCCCTGGTGAGGAATAACCCCAAGCACCAGCACAGGTCAGGGGCTGACCTGCTGGAGAGCAGCTCTGCAGAGAAGACCAGGGGGTCTTTGTGGATAACAAACCTGTTGAACACAAAGACAATACTTTTTCCATATATGGGAAGGTGATCACAGAAAGTTAAGGGGTTGCTCTATCTCTATCCAGTGCTGTAGCCTCATCCTAGATGGATCACCAAATTCATCAGGCATGATTTCCCCTTTGTAAAGGCATATTGCCTGTTACCAATCTCCTCTTTGTTTTCCATGTGCCTTAGCAAAGTTTCCAGCAGAATTCGTTTAAAGGTCTTGTCTGGCACTAAAGTGAGACTGATTGATCTTTAGTTCCCTGTGTCTTTTTTACTATTTTAAAAAATACATGGTGTATTGCCTTTTTTCCAGTCATCAGGGACTTCACCTGACTGCCATGATTTTCAAAATTTATGGACAGTGGCTTAGCCACTTCATCTGCCATCTCCCTCAGGACCTATGGAGGAATCTCATTGGGTTCCAGGGACTTGTACACACTCAGATTCCTTAGCTAGTCTTGAAATGGATCCTCTCCTATGGTGGACCTAGGGATTTTATTCTCCTGATTCCTAAATTTTCTGTTCTGGACTTGGGAGACGTGGCCGGAGAACATTAGAGAGCAGACCTAGGACTTCAAGTGCAAAAACTTTGCCTTTTTCAGAGAACTTATAGGTGGGATCTCATAGGAGATGTCTCTGAAATGGAAAGAATTCCAGCAAAGCTTTTTGGCCTTCAGGAACAACATTCTCCATGGGCAAGAATGGTCCATCCACCATATCAGGAGGCCAGCTTGATGAAGCAAGCAAGTTGTGACACATCTTCAACAAAAAAATGCAAACACAGGTCGGGGACAGGGGGAGGATGCAGAGAAGGAATAAATAAAGACTGCCAAGGCATGTAGAGGCAGAATAAGGGAAGCCAAAATTCTACCAGCTTGCAAGAAGTGTCAGGGGCAGTGGATGTTTTTACTACTACATTAGTCACAGGAGGCTGACCATTGTAGTTTGGGGTAGGTGATTCAGCAGCAGCAGGCATGGGTAAGGCAGGTCCTCACCACCCTGCTTGTTGTCACCACCAAAGTGTGCCAGGCCTCTGCCCTCAGTGAAGGAGTATTACCGCACCTGAGTGGGCGCGGCTGGTGAGAGAGAGACAGTTAATCTTGTTTCTTGAGTCAGAAGGCTGAATTTATTAATATATGATATAATACATTATAGTTATACTAAAAAGAATATAGAGAGAGGTTTGCAGAGCAGCTAGCTAAGCTAGGAAGAGATAGAAAAGAATCTATAACAAAGTTGTGTCCAGGGACTCAGTCCCCTATCTTGCACTGATGATTGGCCCTTAATTATAAATATAGAAAATGAGCCAATCAAGGTGAATCCTATTGCATTCCACAGCAGCTGATAATAATTGTTTACCTTCTCTTCGGGGGCCTCTGGCCTCCCGAAGATGCAGAAATCTGAAAGAAGGATTTCTGTGGAGAAATGTCTGCGACAAAGGAGGAGAGGAGCTCCCTGCAAGCTTAATGGTCAGGTCAGGGCTCATGCAGGAGCACTTGGCACCCACACACGTCCTGGGACCTGGCCTGCTGCGCCCAGGGTGCTGAGGGAGATAGATGTTGTCCTTGTACAACCAGTTTCCATCAGCTCTCCCAGGCTGTAGATACCAGGGAGAGCCCCAATAAATGCAGAAAGTGAAGTGTCAGAGCTGCCTTCCAAAATGGGCAAAAGCCACCTGGCCATCTGGTGGGGTAAAATCAATTTGCCTGCTGGCTGGCCATCAGTCTGGGGTAAAATCAAGGAGGGAGACACCCTGGAGCCTGCATCTGGGCATCTGAGAGAGAAGATAGTGATGGGGAGCAGTCAAGGAGAATTTTCCAAGGCTATTTGCTGCTGCTGGAGAAAGATTCTCTGCAGTAAAACTCTTAATCCAAAGAATTTACATTTGCAGAAATAAATGAGCATGAATAAACATTCAGCTGAACTAAACACACATTGAGCTACATGATGTTTACCTCAGCTGTGAAATGATTGCTTTTTTAGAGGTTGGAAAGTGGGAGCCAGCGCTAAATTCTTGTAACTCCCAAGACTAGATGGAAGATCATCTGACATTGTATTTATTCAACAGGAAAATGATTATACTTTTGCTGCATTTTATCCTTTTGTGTGGTGGCTGTATTGTGTGGGATGTTGAAATATGTACATAATGAACAAATTCTTAGGGATATAATCTGCAGAACATCACTTCTGCTGCTTTCTATCCCTCAATATGTTTTCCTGAATACAATGAATGATCATTTTATGGAGTAGCCAATATGTACCATTCTAGTAGCAGCCGTAGCCACTCTCGTTTCTAAATAGATTCAGAAAATAAAATGCAATTTGCTTTCCCTTATTTCTCCTATTGCACAAGAGCTGAAAATACATGATTCAATAAAACACATTTGTTTGATAAGAGAAAGATCCAAAAGGAAAGACCTGTAATAATATTTTAGAGTCCTGAATATGCATTCATCCTTGAGTGTTCACTGAGTTTTCAGGATGACAGACTGGAAATATGATGCCTGATTTTCAACTAGTGGGAGTCAGCTCAGCTCCATTAAGGACCTATCTATGATGCAAGGTGGCTTCTGACTGTCAGGCTCAGTATAAATACAACACTTAGAATCTTGAAAGAGAAATTCAGTTTGGATATGAAATTTATGTATTTTTATGAGCTGATATGAGACATGAGAGAAGGACTTCCCCATTATTAAAAACAGAAATAAAATTTAATCACACACTTCCCAAATAGTTCACTCATAAATAAAATAAAGAAACCCACACTGGAAATGATGTTATTCTGAAGCAGAATAGTATGGGGACATACAGGATACATTCAGTAATTCTACAGAGCTTCCCTAATGCAGAAAGCAGCAACTAATCTTTCAAGACCTGTCTTTCAAATATAAAACTAAACAATTTCTCAAATATTTCCCAAAGCACCTGTAGAAGTAAGGTTAGAAATAATGAAGAAACAGCTTTACTCAGTGTCCCAAGACATAAAGAAGGGAATAATACAAAGGAAAAATTCCCTTCACTCTCATTAAGAAAAATGGACTAATTTTTTCCAGAATAAAACCGTCAGCTTGTTTATTGGGCCCCTCTTTATTATGCTGTTCACAGTACTCGTCACAAATCTTACAAATGCAGTCTTACTCTCCCCTTACTACTGCAGCTGCAGTGATGTGTAATTTGAGTTCATAGCAGATGGAAGTCTTATTGCAACCTCCTCTTATGGAACTTCCAGTGGGAAATAAGGAAATTAGTTTGATGTGTTATTGTTTAGGAATGGCATTCTCCAGTACGGTGCTCCCACCAAAACCATGCACTGCTCGCTCCCTCCTCCCCGCTCCAGTGCGTGTGCTGGACAGGGGAGCTGGGGGCACAAAAGGCAAAGACCACAGGTTGAGATAAGAACTATTTACTGGAAAAACAATAAGACAAGAAAATGAACAGGAACAGCCACAGTATTAATGACAGAATGTACAAAGGAGGGTGATTCACATGTAAAATGCCCACCTACAACTGTGACCAGGAGGGAGCCCTCCTCCCTGGAAGAGACTCCCTTCCCCTACTCCTGGTAATGAATTGAGGTAGTATAGAATGACTTCTGGGTTCTGGCCATGCTCCTCCTGGCTACTGCAAATAATGAACGCTGTCCTGGCTGGAACCAGAATAGATGTGAAATAAGTTAATACATTTTTATTTTCTCCCTTCCTTTCTTGTCCTTCTGTTACTGAATTCCCAGATTCTTCATCCAAATTCTTCCAACCACAGTCTGTTGTAACTGGGGCCTTTGAAATGGCTTAGAGAACAGGTATATAACCTGAAGCTAGATCTTGACATGGTAGAAATAGCTGCAGCCATTATAATTATGAAAGAACAACTTATTACCTGTAAGAACAATCTGAAAGAACAACTACTTGTGGAGGCCACCTCATAACAAGAGACAGGCTGACCTCAGTTTTGTCTCCTCACACTGTCCTCGAGATCTCTTCTTGAGGTAAAATTAACTTCCAAATTTTCAAGTAGAAATCTCACAAGCCCTTTAAGAAGATACTTTGAGGGCATAAGTTTCAGGGCTAGTATAATAAGCTGTTTCACATCCTCCACATTGAAGCCGCCTCTCTGAAATTTTTTATACCTCAGTTAGAGATCTGTTAAGCAGAAAGTGATGAAAAATCTCTTTTTTGGCAAGTACTGTGGTACTGTGCAAGCAAGTACCCGATGGAGATTGGACAGTCACAACAAAAAGAGCTGCTGCTAAGTGGAACATAAAAATTCCGAAGCTTAAGTCAGAAAAAAGGGAGAAAAGCAGGCCCAGAAGCAATGATTAACTTGCACATACAAGATTATCTGTAGCCCTTGTGAAATAGATATTGTCTTAGCAGGCATGCTTTCACTGCAAAGGCATATAATATGTAACCAGTCTTAAAAAAACCCTCAAGACTATCTTTAATCAGGTGCATCTGAGCATGATTTAAAAGAATGAGTTATGAACAAAGTGGGTGTTTGCATGTGGGAAGTGAATGAAGTTATTCGGCAGTGAGGAGTTAACGAATTCTGGTGGGTGCTGCTATTTTTGTTTAAGGCACACTGAGTTGCTTTTAGTATTAATACAACCTTCAACTAATCAGTTGCTTAGTCTTCAACCATTATGGGGTATTAGAAAAGGTATCTTCTCCCAAAACTAGTTTAATTAAATTGCCCGGAAAATGAGCTACAATCTGGCTTTTCTGATCAACTCCTTCACTGTACAAATTTGTTGTACAATATAAACATTCCTTCCCCCTAGAGAGAGAAATGGGGAAATGGGTCCCTACCAGTAATAAAATAAGATTTTAATGTACACAAAATCTTGTATTTCTGCTGTACTATACTGCCAAAAGTATAGACAACTATGTAACATGCAATATGTAATATAAAGTAATGCATGCTTAGATGGAAAATGTATAAAATAAAAATTGTAGAATAAATTAAACATCCAACAAGCCTCTGACCACAGACAACCTGGAGACAGATCACCACACCGAAGTTGCGAAACCCCTGGTGGCAGCAGGAATGAATGTCTCGTTTACAAATAAAAAAACGTGGCTGGTGCGGAGATGGGTTTCCCCTGGAACCCCCCGGAACACCCAAGGACGATTAGTACTTGATAAGTATCATCAGTCTAGGTAACCAAAGTCGTCAGGAACATACATCTGAATACACGACTTCCCCTGCCATGATCAGCACCCGCCACCACCCAGGAAACAGCGATTGTCCAGCCCTGCACAGTGAAAGGAACTCTCATGCATATGCAGGGTTACAAAAGAAATTGGGGCACCTCTGCCTCAGGCATAGAAAACGGTATAAAAGAGCCCCTCTGGAAATGGCATTTGTGAGCAGAGGGAGATCCGGTGTGATAGAGGTCGGATCCAGGTTCACCCAGCACTGATCCCAGGCTCAATGCTGTCTCTTTGGCTGTGGGTTTTGAGGACCGTATTTTGGTCATGGAAAATAAAATCTTCTGCATTGGGTGGTTCCAGGGGAAGCCCATCTCCATACCAGCCACGTCTTTTACTTTTTAATAAGGCATTCATTCCTGCTGCCACCAGGAGTTTCGCAACTTTGGTGTGGTAATCTGTCTCCAGGGTGTCTGTGGTCAGAGGCTCCTTGGATGTTGAATTTGTTTAACAATTTTTTTATTTTATACATTTTCCATCTAAGCATTAATTGCTTTACATTACATATTACATCTTTCCTCTTCTCTTCTCTTCTCTTCTCTTCTCTTCTCTTCTCTTCTCTTCTCTTCTCTTCTCTTCTCTTTTCCCTCAATGCAGCAGGTGTTCCTACCTGTATTTGCCTTGGAAGCTGTAGGGTTGGCACACGGCAAAACTTGTGCAGAGTCACAGAGTAGAAGTTCTTTTCCTCAAATGATACATCCAGAGCAGAAAGAATAGTTTTGGCTGGTACTTACCTAGTTGTCCAGACATCCATTTCTCTCTTACTTGACAGAGCAATGGGATAAAACTCCTCTTCTAGACAGTGAAGGACTCACTGAGGAACTGTGGTAGGCCCCAGCTGTTTTTCTGTAGCTCTGTGTGGAAGACTGAGAAAAAGGAGCCTATTTGATTTGCATAAATTAACTGCCTTTTAAAAGGCTTAGTCGTGGTGGGTTTTTTTTTCCCCTCCCTGTTGTATCTAATAGAAAAAAACCCCAAATTACTGTGTTTTAACACTGATAGTGTGTGAATGAGTGTGTCTTACCAGGGACCAAGATTCTCAAAGCAGACAATCCACTTTGACTGCACTATCTTTCTGTCATGGTGTGCTATTTAAAGCTTCATACTTGCATATCAAAAGAGCCTGTGAGTCACGACAGAACATCTGAATCACAAAAATCCGTGCTTGTGCCACGGATGAAAAAAATAGCTTCACTGTGAATGCTACCAGGCAGCAGACAGTTGAATACCTGTGTGTATGTGAGTAGATGTTGGAAGCAGAACTTCTGCATTCCCAGGAAGCAGCCTGATAGTTGCAAGGGTTGCAGGGTGGATCTGTAAATACTAATAATACCTAGTTTAAATACAGATGGAATTTTCCAGTTCTGGAAGGGATGTCAGAAACCACTTAAGAGACTGATGACATATTCTGCTTCTGCACACAGACTATTCGAGTTAGGAAAGCTGGAGCCTGGAAAAGAGTAGGTAACAACAACAAAAAAAACGACAACTCCCTGGAAGTGAAGGGAAACTGGAAATCAGACAGCTGAGTGAAGATGAGTGCCAGGAGATGCCCAGAATTCCTAGCCAGCACCACACTAGAGACATAACTGCCAGAGGTGACACAGCAGGAGCCTGTGAGACATTCTGGCTGACAATGCTGGGTCAGCAGTGACCTCCCTGCTGCAGTCTGAGGCTGACAACTGGGAGCCTAATGCTGAGGGAAGCAAGGGTGTAAGTGCATAGCGAAGCTGCCAGATCCTTGATGAGCTGTCATTCAATATGTCTCATCTGGGAAACCTTGACTAGTTGCTTCATATTTTTAATTTAATGATTTTTAAAGAATTTCAGAGCAAAGATTTACTAATGTGTGCCAGGTGATGTACACAGATACTTTGGATTAGAGATACCACCGCTCTTTCCCACAAGGATTAGAAGAAACAGTGAAAAGAAAAAAAGCACAGGACGTATTTACTTTAATGATTTTGAGTGCTTTTATGTCTTAAATAAGATTTTTCTGCTTTAGTGGAGTGACAAAATTCCAAAAAACCTAAAATTTTAAAAAATTTCACATTGAATAATCTGTTTTATCAGAAATAGCACAAGATGGGATACCATACAAAGTCTGGTTTTGACCATCTCATTAACTCCTATGAGAATGACAGACCTCTAGCCACTATTCATGAGAAAGTATATTATGGTATCTCCACTAGAATTGTGGAGATACTGATGCTGTGCTCCACATTTGTCTTACTAGCCATTAAAAAAAATACAAATTTTCACTCTAACACTGCAAAATACACAGATAGGAAGAGTAGCAAATAATAGAATCCACTTCTGTGGTCTGGACATCTTGACTGCTTTGTCTCAAGCAAATTGTGCATACATAGACAGACACAAATATAAGGTGTATGCTCATGAGTGACCAATGTATATTGTATTCATTCTGCAGCTAGATAAGACATTGGATTTATTGTGGTCTATAAGGCAATATGGCCTGTTGGTGCAACAGTACAAACAAAATGGCAAACATGCAGGTTTTAGCTGCATAAATAGGGACATTACATAACCTCTGCTTTTGGCTTTACCATGATTGTTTCTAGCATATGGCATTCAGTTCTCAACATCCATGACAGACACTGAAATCAGACAGAATCAGGAAAAGACATAGGGAACATTTAAGCTGGGAAAATAGGCTGTAACATGAAGGACCAAAACCACAATCCATTTATCTTGTCAAACAGAGAGTGAAGGGATCTTCTTGATACTAGTGAAAGCACAACTTTCATAGAGAGTTTTCCTACTCAGTATAAAAATATTTTTGTTTGGGAAACCAATGTGAACAAATTCAAATTATAAATAAATTATAAATTATAAATAAAATATCCCTTTATTTTTTTTTTTTTTTTTGGCCAGGAGAGGTAGTTATCAATGAAAATAATTTCCCACATCCTATTGAAGACCATAATGAATACTCTACTACTGGCGAATTATTAATCAAGGTCTTCCTAGAGATATTTGAATAAACATACAAAGCCTCAGGTGTTGCTAGTGGTATGTATTACATAGATCATCGGACTATACGATCACAGTTGTCTCTTATTTATACAAAATTTAGCTACATATATGAATGAAGGGAGCAGCCATGGAACACACCACAGTTTAACAGCCTTGCATTTACTGTCTCAGCTTAAAACTTGAATGGAAAAGGACACCTTTTCATGCCACTAATGTGAAAAACTAAAAAGCACATTTTAAAAAATTGGAAAATTTGCTGAAAGTTTTAAGAAAAGAAAAGTTAAAGAAAACTTGTATAAACCATAACAATCCTTGAATACTGCAAGACAACAAAACATGTCTGAGAACAAATTAGAATGTGATGGTATTCATCCATTCACTTAGGCTGAGGCCAACTACATGATATTCAATAAGGTCAAGTGCTGGGTGCTGCCTCTGGGTCAGAAGAGGGCTATAGGCTGGGGCACTGTTATGGGCTGGGGCAGGCTGTGGCTGGAAAGCTGATGGCAGGAGAGGACCTGAGGATGCTGTTTGACAGTGGCTGATAATGAGACAGTGTGTGCCCAGTGGCCAGAAAGGCAGTGGCATCCTGGTGTGAATCAGCAATAGTGCGGCCAGCAGGACCAGGGCAGTGATTGTCCCCCTGTGCTCAGCACTGGTGAGGCCACACCTCAAGTTCAATGTCCATTTCTGGGATCCTCACTACAAGAAAGACACTGAGGTGCTGGAGCATGTCCAGAGAAGGGCAATTGTTGCGGTGTGATGTCATAGCTTGCCTCAGTTTCCCGGTCCTTCCCCAGGTGCCAATCATCTCTGCTTGGCTCCACCCTTGCCCCCTGCTGAGTGCTGTCTGTCTGTCTTGGCATTTCCAGAAGGGCGTCGAGTGATTGGCAGAGATCAAAAGATGCCTTCATCCCTGGAGGACATTGGGCCATCCAGGTGCCATTTGTCCCCTGAGACTTCCCCCCTACCTGGTTGGTGGGATCCCTACCCCTTCCCTCCCTCTCTCCCTGGGGTTAAAAGGAACAGCAAAGACCCGGTTCAGGGAGTTCTGTTGGAAATGTTGCTGGGTTCAGAGGCCTGTGGGCCAGGAATAAAGCTCTGGATCAAAACCCTCTGTAATATATGGTAAGGATAATTCATGCTATTAAAGAATGTATGTTATAAAAGATTGTAAAAATCCAAACACATGTCTCTGACCACCTCGGCCTGAGAGCAGCTGTCTATTCTGATTACAGTG
Source organism: Ammospiza caudacuta (assembly GCF_027887145.1). Classification (NCBI taxonomy): domain Eukaryota; kingdom Metazoa; phylum Chordata; class Aves; order Passeriformes; family Passerellidae; genus Ammospiza; species Ammospiza caudacuta. The sequence goes on along the minus strand of NC_080632.1, from coordinate 71,033,548 downwards.
AATTCCCGGACACAGCTAAGATAATGATTGATGCTTAAGTGTAAGAATAGAAGCTTCCAGGGCGATGATCACCGGTGTCTGAAGTCCTAGGGAACCACCTAAAAGCAATTATCGCCTTGCCTATTGCATCAATCAAGACAGTCAGCAGCGCCAAACTTATACATGTGAATACATGACTTCCCCGGAGCCCATCAACACTGACTGCAGATCTGGAACTGGCTTTTGTCCAGCTCTGCACATTGAAAAGGACAATGAGAATGTGAAGGGTTACAAAAGACATTTGGACACCTTTGCCTTGGGCACAATAAACTGTACAAAACCTCGCTGCAAGAAGTGGCATTTGTGATCAGGGGAGACTCTGACACGTTAGGGGTCGGGTCCAGGTTCACCCAGCACCGATCCCAGACTCGATGCTGTCTCTTTGCCTGTGGTGGTTTCAGAGAGTGAAATTCGGTTGTGTAGAAAGATAAATAAATATTTTTGAAATTTTTGATAATTTTGTTCAGGATTGATCATTTATAACAATCTGGTGAAACCTGATGTGATTTGAATTTGGGATTTGGAGACCCCTTCCTGGTCAGAAGACACCCCGCTGATTTCAGCAGTCTGACAGGACTGGGAATTAGTGAGACCAATCGAACATCACCGAACTGAAACTGGAGCCACAGCCAAAAAGGGATAAAAACGGGCCCAGTTCTCAGAAACTCAGCAAGATCCAGGGGGGATCTCTGAGGCCGAGGTGCTTTTTCCACTCAGAAATCGACGTGCATGAAGAATCCACGCAGGGAAGGAACCGTGAGTATCGCGTGGTTGGGTGGGGTGTGACCGACCGTGTGTGTGAGACGTGATTCTGTCACAAAGCGAGTGTGGACCCCACGATTGCATTCCCACTATCTCGCAAGGGATGTGGTTGGTCAAGGGGGAAGCAGATGCTTTTTCTTAACACACGTGGGACCCAGGACTCATAGGGAGTTCAGGGGGGAATCAGTCATGTCTGCCTTCTGCCCATCTGCCTTCTGAACTGGAGAGAACAGGTAAGAAGACCGGAGATCAGTTGAAAAGTCTGTGGAATGGTTCTCTGCGTGACTGAGTAAGACTGGCAGCATTTTGCAAACTCAGGAAATCAAGAGCGGACAAGGATTTGGGACACACATCAAGCATCCCAGGTGGAGGAGACAAGGTGAGAAAATTTGTGGGTGGGATTTTTGGAAAAATGGTGTTGGGATAAAGGAGGTTCCAGAAAAAATCCCAAGGAAGGTTCTGCTAGAAATTCCAAGGGAAAGTCCATTGGGATGGATGCTAGAACAGTGGGACTACAGCCCTAGGAGAGCGGGGAGGTCCAAGGAGAAAATGGTCCATTTTTGCATGGAAAATGGGAGGCAAGGAGATATGTCGTCTGGCCAGTGTTTGGCACGTTTGAGGCATGGACTTGCGAGTCCCTTTACAATCATGTATTTGATCGCCGCCCGCAGGATTTTGAGAAAATTGAGTAGGTTGAGATGTGGAGGTACGCCTGTACAAGTTTATACCCAGTATAAGCCCTCCGATGAGCGGCTAACAAGGGAAAGGAATGGGAACCCTTGGACAATCTTCCACCTCCCTACCTTGTTCCTCCGCCCCAGCCCAGTCCAGTCAAGGCACCGCCGGTGCCCGCATTGCCTCTCAGGGCGGTGATCCCACTGGGACAGGTCTCGGCACTGCCGCTCCCACCGGAGCAGGCTGCAGCACCTTCCCTCCCACGTGAACAAGCGGCAGCACCTCTGCTCCCATGTGAGCAGCCGCTGCTGCTGACCCTCCCCAAAACTGAAGAAAAACAGGTAACTTTCCCCAAAGTCAGCTCTCCCCTGGCCCATCAAACGAGGAGGCGAACGAGGAAAGCAACCATGGGAGACAGTGGGGATGAGGAAGAGAAGCCTGGCATCTTTCCTTTACAGGAAGCGCCGACAGCTCTGGGAGTTATTGGCTTCGTACACGTGCCAATCAATACTGGAGATGTGAGGGCATTAAAGAAAGAGATGGGAAAATTGATGGACAATCCTTTGGGGGTGGCGGAAAGGCTAGATGAATTTCTAGGGACCAGCACCTACACCTACGAGGATCTCAACGTGATCCTGAGGTCGCTGCTCAACAATGAGGAGAGGGAGATGATCAGACAAGCCGCAATCAAGGATTGGGAACGGAGAAATGCCAATGGGGAAAGCGGGCACCAGAGGTGGCCAAACCAGAAACCGTCCTGGAGTGCCCAGACAAAGGAGGGGAGGCAGAAAACTATAAACTTAAGGAACATGATAATTCAGGGTATCAGAGAAGCGGTACCCAAGGGGCAGAACATGAGTAAGGTACTCAGAGAATGCCAGGGAAAGGATGAGACACCCACGGAGTGGTTGGAGAGGCTCCAAAAGAGCCTGAGAATGTATCTGGGGACAGATCCTGATTCTCCGATTGGGGTGGTTTTGTTGAAAACTCAGTTTGTGGCAAAATCTTGGGAAGACATTTGGAAAAAGTTAGAAAAGATAGACAGATGGCAGGACAAGGGATTGCAGGAATTGCTCTGAGAAGCCCAGGTCTATATGAGAAGAGATGAAGAAAAACAGAAGATTCAAGCTAAGGTATTGGTAGCTGCAGTAAGGGAAGCACAGAAACAGGAGCAGGTCAGAGACATGGTGAAAGCAGCGCCAGCAAAGAAGCAGAATCCTTCCTAAGGAAAAGGACTGAACAACCAAAAAGAAGGATTTCAAGCGCTACTACTGCAAGCAAAAGGGACACATCCGAAGGAATCATCTCAACAAAACCAAGGACCAAGCAATGTTTCAAGAAGATTAGGGGTGTCAGAGGCTTTTCAGTTTGGGGTCCGGAACACCAAGGGAGCCCTTGATAAAATTAAGAATAGGACCCCGCAGACAAGACATGTGGTTTTTAGTAGACTTGGGGGGCGGAACGAACAGTGGTGCAGCAGCTACTGCAAGGGTGTTCTCTGAGCGATGACTCAATGATGGTAATTAGGGCAAAAGGGGAACCCTTCGAGGTTCCAATCATAAAAGATGTAGAAATAGAAACGGAAAACAAAATATGCACTGGAAACATATTATTGATAAGGGATGCAGATTTTAATTTACTAGGGTGGGACTTGATGGTAGCTCTAGAGGTTGGCTTGGCAGTGGAAAATTCCCGGCTCAGGGTGAGGATGTATAAACTCACCATCCAGGATGAGGAGAAAATAGATCCGAAGGTTTGGTATGTCCAAGGGGAAGCTGGGAGGCTGGACATAGAGACATTTCGTGTCGAAGTTGAGAGACCAGAGGACCCCATTCGGGTCAAACAGTACCTCATCTCCATGGAGGGGAGGAAGGGATTGAAACCAGTGATTGATGAATTTATAAAAAAAGGAATGTTGGAGCCGTGCACGTCCCAGCGCAACACCCCAATTCTGGCTGTGAAAAGACGGATGGTAGCTATAGGCTAGTGCAAGATTTAAGGGCTGTGAATCAGAGAACTAAGACTTTGTTCCCCACAATCTCAAATCCTTATACCTTGCTTCCGTTTCTTCCGAGGACATGTGCGTGATTGATTTGAAGGATGCTTTCTGGACCTGTCCTTTACCAGAGGGCAGAAGAGATTATTTTGCAAGACCTGGGGACGAACAGAAAGCAGCAGCTCAGATGGACATCGTTGCCTCAGGGCTTTGTTGATTCCCCAAATTTATTCGGGCAAGCACTTGAGCAGGTGCTGAGTCACTTTGTACCAATGGAGGGGACAAAATTGCTACAATACGTAGATGATTTGTTGGTTGCAGGTCCAAGGGAGGAGGTTGTGAGGGTGAGCACCATTGAACTTTTGAACTTTTTAGGGGAAAAGGGGTTGAAGGTGTCGAAGTTGAAGTTGTAATTCACAGAGCCCGAGGTCAGGTTCTTGGGACATTGGTTAACCAAGGGAAAAAAGAAATTGGATGCAGAGAGGGTGGCAGGGATTATTGCTTTACCAGCCCCACAAACAAAAAGGGAGGTCAGGCTGCTTTTGGGGTTGTGGGGATATTGCTGGCAGTGAATTGAAGGGTATACAGCAAAAAGGTGAAATTTCTATACGAGAAACTCACCACAGACTGAGTCAAATGGATGGAAAAGGACGAAGAGGAATTCAGAGGAGTCAAGGAAGCACTCACAGCAGCAACTGTGCTGAGCCTCCCTGATGTATAGCAACCATTCCAGTTGTTTGTGGATGTGAGCAATCACACAGCACATGGGGTGCTGACGCAGGACTGGGCAGGGGTCAGGAAACCAGTGGGTTACTTGTCAAGGCTTTTGGACCCTGTAAGCAGGGGCTGGAACAGGTGGCTGTCACTGTAGCATTGCTGGTGGAGGAAGCTAAGAAAGTAACCTTCGGGGCACCTCTGTAGTATTTGCACCACAAAATGTGCCGGGCATACTACAACAGTAAGCAGATAAGTGTTTGGGGAAGCTTCAGAGGAACTGGTTCACGACTGCGTGGAAGTGGTTGAGTTGCAGATGAAGATCAGAGAGGATTTGGAGGAAGAAGAATTAGATGAAGGAGAAAAATGGTTTGTAGATGGGTCGAGCAGAGTGATTGAAGGGAAATGAAAATTGGGGTATGCAGCTGTGGACAGATGATCGGGAAAAGTGATTGAAGCAGGTCCCCTGAGCGCGGGTTGGTCGGCACAGGCTTGCAAACTGTACCCACTTCTGAGAGCCTTGAAAGAACTGAAAGGGAAAAAGGGAACAATTTTTACAGATTCTAGGTATGCCTTTGGGGTGGTTCACATCTTTGGGAAAATCTGGGAAGAAAGGGGGTTGATCAACACCAGGGGAAAGGGACTGATGCACAGGGAATTGATCTGGCAAATCTTAGAAGCTCTAAGGGGGCCGGAGGAAATTGTGGTGGTCCACGTGAAGGGACACCAGGCAGGGATTAAGTTCCAAACCTGGGGAAACATTTTGGCAGACCAGGAAGCCAAGACCATGGCACTAATGATGGTAAGTAAACCAGAGATTGAAGGGATCGAGGTCCCAGATGACCCTCCTCAACTCTCCCAAAAGGAGATTGAAAGATATGAGAAGACTGGGGGAAAACTGGAGGAAGTAAGTGGAAATTGCCAGATGGGAGGGAACTAATCTCCAAAGGTTTTCCCATGAGGATTTTGCGGAAACTGCACCAGCAAACACACTGGGAGGCACAGGCCCTGGCAGAACAATTTTTAAAATTTTTTGGGTGCAGGGGAATTTACGAATTGGCCAAACAAGAGGTACAAGGATGCCTGAGTTAACAAGAACTAAGGCAAGACAAGCCATCCTGGGGAGTCATCCCATTGCGTACTGACAATTTGAAAGGATTCAAGTCAATTTCATGGAGTTGCCCAAAGTGTGGAGGTTCAAATTTGTGCTGGTGATCATGGACAAATCGACCCATTGGGTAGAGGCTTTCCCCAGTCCATGGGCAATGGCTCAGACAGTGTCCAGAAAATTACTGGAGGAAATTGTACCCCAATATGGAGTGGTGAATTACATTGATTTGGACCAAGGAACATATTTTATGTCAAAGATTATTAAGCAGATGGCTGAGGCACTAGGGATTCGGTGGGAATACCACACTCCGTGGCATCCCCAGAGCTCAGGATGGGTGGAAAGGATGGATCAGACTTTGAAAGTGCAGTTATCTAAACTAATTTTAGAAACTCGGATGTCTTGGCTGAAATGCCTACCTTTAGCCTTGCTTAATATCAGGATGATGCCACAATCAGGGACAGGGCTCTCACTGTTTGAAATGCTATATGGGATGCCATATAGGGATGGGATGCCAGTGGGACACCCCAGGATTGAGGACAGCCAGATTCAACCATATTTAGTTACGAACAACAAAAATTTACAGGAACTTAGGAAAAAAGTATCTCAGAGTGCTCCTCTGGGATTTGCTATCCACAAAATCCAACTGGGTGACAGAGTGCTTGTGAAAGTGTGGAAAGATGTACCTCTCTCCTCACTGGGAAGGTCCCTTTCTTGTGCTCCTGACAACAGACACAGCCATTCGGATGGCGGAGAAAGGCTGGGCACACGTGTCTAGGGTGAAGAAAGTTGAACATCAGGAGGAAGCCCGAATGGAGGGTCACTTCTTCCCTGTGACTTGAAAATCAAACTCCAACATCCTTGTAAACGATGGATGGCAAGTGGGTAAGTTGTATTCTGTCTGACGGTGTATGCTATCCATTTTTACATTTCAAATGTGAATATTGTCAGGATGTTTTTGTTGTACACTGCAGAAGGGGACAGAGGCCAAAGGGATTGTGCACTCAGTGTCTGGAAGAGGAGCTCGAGCTGGTGAATCCATTGTGTTATGGCAATGCGAGGCTGGGGATGTGCATGATGAATGGGAAAATGTATTGGATGGGAAGAAATGTCAAATTTGACAGCAAATTCACCTTAAGCAGGGAACCAATCATATTGGATATGGCACAGGCAAATGATGATAGGGTATGCATGCAATATGACAGGGTTGTTTGCTTTGCAAAGAATAAAGACGGTGAGGATCCTGAAGGAAGAATTAGGGAAATCACTCAGTAATTGAAGAAAAGGGAGTCAGAATTGAGGAAGAAAATAATTGAGATTGAAAACAAGAGAGATTGAAAACTCTGGGAGAAGAGTATGAATTACTTGAGAAAAAATAAGCTGATGGGAAATTACCTTCCCTGGATCAAAACTTATTTATTGATTTAATGCAAGGTATTGCAACTGAACTGGGATTGCCAAATTGCTGGATTTGCGGGGGGCTGAAGTCAGCAGAAAAATGGCCATGGAAAGGGGAAGTTTTGGGTCCAGAACAGCTTCAGAAATGGGACAATCCAAGGGTCTTAAAATTGGCACAGAGGCCTGAGGGGTGGATTTTGGACCAGAAGGTGATTGGAACCGTTTGCATCAGTCAGGAAGGAAAGCAATATACTGAAATGGTGGGATACACTCAGTGTATGTACTCTGTGTAACTACCCTGATGGTAAATTCGAACAATAAAGGCAAGGTCTGGCAACCGGAACCCTCTATGGGGTACTGGAGCTGGAAAAATGAGACCAATTGCGAATAGAACTGAAAGATAGGATTTTGCTGCATCAAAAATCCTGGACCCAACCCTTACCAATCCTTGGAGGGCCTGAGAGAATACTGGGAAGACCCAGGGAAAATGAACATTAGATGGAAAGCCTCAGAAGGCATTTATTGGATTTGTGGGAAAAAGGCATACAGTGAGTTACCCCCGAGGTGGAAGGGGTCATGCACTCTGGGCATGATCCAGCTGGTGTCCTTTACTCTCCCTTGAACGAAAAGTAACCTGCTAGGGGCTCCTTTATACAAGACCCTGAGGAGGGAGACAAGAAGCCTGAAAAAGACGATACCTGTCATAAGTGACAAGAAAACTTGGGAGGAGGAAGAGTGGCCGGCTGCGAGAATAATTGACTAATATGGACCAGCCACATGGGCTCAAGATGTAAGCCATGGCTATAGAACTCTGATTTATTTACTGAACCAGCTGATTAGGCTGCGAGCAGTGGTAGAAATTGTATCAAACCACACCTCAGAAGCCCTGGATTTACTTAGTCAGCAGCACACCCAGGTACAGGCATGTGTGTACCAAAATTGAATAGCTTATACTATTTGGCTGGCTCAAGAAGGGTTGTTCAATGAATCAGAAGGTTGTATTGAAAGTGATGATTATGGGGAGACCATAAGAGGTTGGGCAGCTGAGATGAAGAAAGTGGTCCATGTCCCAGTTCAAAAATGGAATTCGATTTTGAAATCATCATGGTGGAACAGATTGCTTAATGGGGCCTGGTGGAACAAAATAATATTCTTTGCGCTGTGTTCAGTAGCCGGAATCCTATTCCTTCCATGTTTAATCCCTCGTTTTATTAGACTGATTCATTCCATGGTACAGGGGATGCAGATAGCAATAGTGCCTGTGGACCCGGAATTGGCTTCCGGAGGTAACACATCTAAAATCATGAGCCTGGGAGAGAGGAAGCATGCGAGCAATGCTGAACTATTGGTGAAGTTTGAGAAACAAGTAAAAACGAGTGTAAACAATACTGACTATCAGGGGATTCCACAAGGAGAGCATAGGATGATTTAATAAAGTTTTGTTCTCTTTGTGAAAGACCCTTAAAGGTGGAGGGTAGAAGTAGAAACAAATAGACTTCAGCAATTTGGGTTATAAAGGGAGCATGAATTAAATTGGTGATATTATAGGGGAGGTATTGTAACATATGGTAGGGATAATTCATGCTATTAAAGAATGTATGTTATAAAAGACTGTAAAAATACAAACAGATGTCTCTGACCACCCCTGGCCCAAGAGCAGATATCTATTCAGATTCCAATGGATTCCTGGACACAGATAAGAGAACAATTGATGCTTTAGTTGTAAGAATGGATGCTTCCAGGGCGATGATCACCGGTATCTTGAGTTGTTGGGAACCTGCTGATTGCATCTATCAAGATAGTCAGCAATGCCAGAATTATACATGTGAATACATGGCTGCCCCGGAGCTCATCAACACTGACTGCACACCTGAAGCCAATCTTTGTCCAGCTCTGCACATTGAAAAGAACAACAATGAATGTGAAGGGTTACAAAAGAAATTTGGACAACTTTGCCTGGGGCACAATAAACTGTATAAAACCTCACTGCAAGAAGTGGTGTTCATGAATGAGAGAGGGCATCGATCCTGGACTCAATGCTGTCTCTTCAGCTGTGGTGTTTTCGCAGACCGAAATTCGGTCATACAGAAAGATAAATAAATATTTTCAAAATTTTTGATAATTTGGCTCACGATTGATCATTTATAACACCTCCAGCAGAACCCTACTCCTTTACCTTCACCTCACCTTGAAGCTTCTCCACCAGAGGTAAACCTGAGCTCCTGAAAGCCTGGAGTTGTCCCAAGTGTCCAGCTGCAGCATCCAGCCAGCCAAAGGTGTCTGTGAGGTGAAACCACCACAGCTGCCGCCTTTGGTCAAGCAGCAAGGGCTGGACAAGCCAGGCACGTCCCATCCAGTTATATTGGTATTTTATTCCAACAGGCAATGGAGCTGGGAAAGGGTCTGGAGCACAGGTTTGATGAGGCGTGGCTAAGGGAGCTGGGGGTGTGCAGTCTGGAGAGGATCAGGGAAGACCTTATCACCACCTACAATGGCCTGGAAGGAGGCTGGTTCTTCTCCCAGGCTATCCCAGCAACAGGACAAGAGGACAGAGCCTCAGGCTGCACCATGGGAGGTTCAGGTTGAACATTAGGAAGAATTTCTTAATGGAAATGGTTGCTAAACATTGGAACAGCCTGCCCAGGGAGATGGTAGAGACATCATCCCCAGAGGTGTTCAAGTAACAACTGGATGTGGTATTCAGTGCTGTGGTCTAGTGGTGAGCAGTCAAAGGTTGGACTCAATGATCTTAGAGGCATTTTCCAGCCTAAAAGATTCTCTGTGTGATATGCAGGAGAAAGACTACAGCATAAAGAGGAGTCACGTAAAAACAGAACTGAAAAAGTGCTGTTAGTTACAATCTGGTCAATAAATCGAGGTGAGGAAGTAAAGAACGCCAAGCATGATGAAACAATGTTCTTGGACAACCCTTGACTAAAAAGGACAAGTGATCCAATGCTTCTTAATTCATTAATTCATGACCTCTGCAACATTTCTTTGTGTCGTGGTGTTCTGCTCTGTGGTATGTTGTCTATCTATATGTTCATAATGCTCCAGTCAGTAAAGTTTGTCCAGAGCTTTTGCAGATGCATTTCCAGCAGAACAATTTCACCTCAACATTGCTTTTCGCAGTAGCTCTGTGATTATTTTGTGAATTCTGTCAGGATTCTCTTCAGGAGGTGTCAACAAGAGTATGGGTATGTGACTCAGTATGTGTTCCTCATGTCAACTTGAGGTTCAAGAAGAACATTCCATAAAATTGTGAACACTGTCATTACCTTTGGGAAAAAAAAAAGAAGATATCTTCAGATGAAGAAAGATACTTAGAATCACAAAATGGTTTAGGCTTTCTTGACATTTAAACCCTTCTAGACCAAACCCTCTACCACAGGCAAGGACACTTTCTACTAGTCCAGGTTATTTAAAACTGCTGAACTTCATGAGGTTCACATTGAGGTCTCAGTCCTCAAGCCTGTCAAGGTCCCTCTCAACGGCATCCTGTCTCTTCAGCACATCAGCTGCACAGCTCCCCTTAGTGTCATCTCCAAGCTTGCTGAGAATGCACTCAATCGAAATCTATGCTTCTGTCATTAGTAAAGATGGGATTTTACCATTGCAAATACAGATCCCTGAGGGACACCTCTTGTTAGGGATCTCCTTCGGATATGAGGCATTAAAATCAAATCCTTGGATACAGCCATCCAGCCAGTTTCTTATTCACCCAGTAGTCCATCAACGAAGCACATTTCTAATTTATCAACAAGGATGTTGTGTGAGACAGTGCCTTCAATGGATTAAGGCTCTCACCTTACCTATTGTCATGATTCAGTGTTGACCTGTGGTGGTGTTCACAGGGGTCCCAGGAAGAGGGAAGAGATGAGGATCTGATTCCATGTTTCTGCAGGCTTGATTTATTATTTTATGATATATGTATATATATATATATATTATATTTAAACTATACTAAAAAAAACAGAAAAAAGGATTTAGTCAGAAGGCTAGCAAGGAAAGGAAAGGAATGGAATAAATAACAAAAACTTGTGTCTGACCAAGAATCTGAAACAGCTGGACTGTGATTGGCCAATAATTAGAAACAACCGCATGACACCAATCACAGATCCACCTACTGCATTCCACAGCAGCAGATAATTTTTGTTTACATTTTGTTCCCGAGGCCTCTCAGCTTCTCAGGAGAAAAAATCCCAAGGAAAGGATTTTTCATAAAACATGTCTGTGACATTGACCTGCTGGAGGGTAGGAAGGCCCCTCAGAGAGATCCAGACAGGCTGAGATCAATGGCATGAGGCGCAACAAGGCCAGGCGCAGGGTGTCACACTTCAGTCACAACAATCCTATGCAGCCCTACAGGCTGGGGACAGGGAAAAGCCCTGGGAATAATGGTCAACAGGCAGCTGAGTGTGAGCCAGAGTGTGCCCAGGTGGCCAGGAAGGCCAGTGTCATCCTGGTGTGTATCAATGTGGTGGTGAACAGGACTAGGGAAGCGATTTCCTCCTGTGCTTGAAGCAGATGAGGCTGCATCTCAAATCCTGTGTTCAGTTCTGAGCCACTCAATTAAGGAAGGATTTGAGGTGTTGGAGCAGCTCCAGAGAAAGGCAATCAAATGGGTGAAGGTTATGGAGCACAAGTCCTGTGAGAAGCAGCTGAGGGAGCTGGGGGTATTTAGTCTGGCTGAAAGGACGCTGAAGGGAGACCTTATCATTCTCAACTCCTATCTGAAAGGAGGTTGTGGCAGCATGGGAGTCAGCCTCCTCTCACAGGCAGCCAGCAACACGACCAGAAGACATAGTCTTAAGCTGTGCCAGGGAAAGTTTAGATTGGACATTAGGAAGAGTTTCTTCACAGAAGGGGCGATTGGCCATTGGAATGAGCTGTCCAGGGAGGTGGTGGAATCACCATTCCTGGAGGTGCTTAAGGAAGGAGTGGGCATGGCACTGAGCTCTATGGTCTGTTTGACGTGGAAGTGTTTGGCCACAGGCTGGACTCCGATATTTTTCAACGTAGGTGACTCTGTGAATCTGTGATAGAAGCTTGATTTGATGCTGTCTGTTGTGGCTCTAAAATTGCATACCCAAGTTGTGCTTACCAACAAATGATTTGATGCTAGCTGATGGTCATCAAATGCTCCACTTATCCTTACCTAATGTGCCTGCACCTGATACCACATACCTTACCTGTCCATGTGTCTACACCTAATACATGATTCCTACATGAATAAGTTTACAGATTGCATGTGAAACCAGATTTCTGTAGAAACATCTCAGATTTCCTAGTCTTTACTAAGAGAAAACTGCAAGTATAAACAGAAAACTACTGGTGGACCTTGCAAATATATTTCAGAAGGAGATTTTTTTATGGCTTCATGTATGCAGTTGTCAGCAGCTCCCTTCGACCAAGAGGGAAAACATGGCAAACACACACAACTGGTGCTCACAAGCAGACACTGCATTACTTGAAATGTAGATACAAGACAAATCTACAACCAAAAAGACAAACACAACTTGAAAAGCGAATATGCATTTGCAGCTCAGTCTGCTGAAATTGCCATCATAAACACATCTATTGGATGTCTAGATGACACTTACTTGTACTATGTTCAGCTTACATGATTGAGTGCTGAAGAGTCAGGAAGGCAGAAAAAACAGTGGTTTTATGAAAAAGACACTATCAAAAATCCTCTGAAATACAGAACAAAATGTGGACAAAAACAAGGACTGAGGAAATGAATACAGAGAAGATCAGAGAATACAGAGAAGATCCAAATCTGCAATTTTCCAGCGGTAGGCAATCATGTTTTTCATGTTCACGTGGTCTTTACAGAGTGTATCAACCAGCAGCCATAATGCTTCAAACTAGGTAAACAGCATCCCATGAAGCCCTGTTAGGAAAGGGTGAGGCTGGGAGGTGTTAGTGAAAGGATCAACACTATGATCAACTTTTAAGTGAAGACTCCACTTTTTTCTCGCTTGTCAGATGTATTTGCCTTTTGGGGAAGTGAAGGGATTTATATCAACTTTTCAGACTGATCTTGGATGAATATATGCTTCTACAAAATGTTGCTTCTTTTCTCTCATATTTCCTCCTTCCTTCCATTCTCTGTCCTTTCTTAAGAGGAGCTACTGGGAAGTTCAAAATATTGTATACCTCAAATTAGAGACCAACATTTTAGATGGCTTCAAAATCTAGTTTTGGATGCAAAGTGGGAAGTTTCTGTCAAGAAGTCATTGAAATAAATTCCTGTTGAATTTCAGAACATGGTAATGTATAAAATTATGTACCTGTGAATAAGTAAGTTAGTTAGTTCAGTGTAAATGCATCACTATGACAAATGGAATTCAAAAAGTGTTTGGTTATTTTTTAGATTCTCACAGTTTATATACTATCTTCTGTAATGAAGTGATGGACTAATAACACTGTGATGTTATTTTTGTATTTCTAATAGACTTTCTTCAACCTGATCACAAAACTTTTCATTATGATTTTGCTGCTTTACTGAACACTGGCACACTTGAAGAGATCCTTCAAACAGCTTAGAAGTACAACTGATGGTCAAGACATTGCAATTATTAAGTGGTTTTACAGGAGTAGGCTTGGATGCACAGACTATTAATTACATGCTTGAATTAGATTATTCATCATGGTTCAGAGTTCACAATTCACTCAAAAAGAAAGTTAATTCCAGCTTTGGTGAAATTTACTCTTTGGTAAAGTAGGAAAAGTGTTCATGTGTGGACAGCAATAATAGCAGAAGTAAATTGTAACATCTCATTTTAATTCCTTACCACAATTTATTTGTGTCTACATGTCTAAAATGTTTTATCTTCTGTTAGCAATACAAAGCTAGATAAATCACCACTGATAGTATGTTGGAGATTATTATTTGGTTTTACTGGTTTTAAGCATGAAAATGAGACTAACAGTCTTCTTTGAACAGTTACCTACAATGATCTGTGACATTGCCATGACCAGAGGTGAGCTGATCCCATTCAATAATGTGTGTTGGCTCCACCACACAATGTAATTCCATGGATAAAGTTTCTCAGTGAAAGTTCTCAGGCAATATCAGCAAGTCATGTCCATATTTTTCCCCATAAACCTCTGTTAACAGCAGCAGACACCCAAATTCTATTGTATTCTCTTTAAACACAATCAGAGATAAAGTCCACCAAGTACATTGATTCATCCTTTGCGTCTTGTGGAAAATACAATTAATTTGTCAACAAAATATTTTGACATATTTCACCTATTCATGCTTGTACTTCTTATGAGAGATGAGTTTTGCTGATATTTGTGTAGCATTTGCTGTCTCTCCTCAAGCACTTTTCTGGCTTAGTTAATACAATTCCTGTTATGAACAAGCCTTGGCAGTAAAACAGAAAAAATTCATGAGCGTAAGAACTAACATCAGCCAATCTGTGCTTCAGTTAATTATGTATCTGTGAGCAAGCAGAATGTGCCATTTCTACATTCTAATGATGGGATATTTTATGACAGTACTATGCCAGTACTGGCCTCTTTAGGAGATAGGAAACACCAGAAAGTAACTCCAACATCCCCTGGCAGTGTCTGAGCCTTGCCTTCCCAAGGCTTTATTGACTTGTGTATCAAAGGCTGAAAGATACATCTGGGAGCTGCAGAGTGAAACCTCTTGGTAGCAAATGACAAAGAGGTTGTTTTTATTGCAATTTCTTCATATTCTTTTGGAGTGTGGTAATTTTCACTCTTATATGGAGTTGGAAAAGTTAAGTAATGTAACATATCCTGATTATACAATTTTTTTTTGTGGGAAAATAAGGTGGATGAAGTAGCCTGTGCTGGATTAAAACCTAGCTCCCAACTTAATTTCTCACTTGAGAGCAGGTATTTATCATGCGTCACTACTTTGGGGTGGTTTTTTTTGTCTGGTTTTTTATTGTTTTTTTTTGTTTGGTTTTTCATTTTTAGTAATCCCAAGGACTGAGTAGCTGCATAATCAGCTCTTCCTTATCCAGGAAAAAAATAAATTATTGGCAGATAAATCAGCTGTATTTTTTTTTCCTCTCCTCTTACCTAGTTGCTATGTTACAAATAACAGACAAGGTCCATTTTGATCATAAATGCTGTAATAACATCCTTGCCAGATCAGGATAACTCTTGTATCCTAGCACTCAGGCTGCACAGGCACTGACCTCAGCAGGCTCGTGACAGAGGAGTTTCTTGTTGGTGGCAAGTACCCCATCAACTACTTCTGAAAGTAGTGGGAAGAAGCAGGCTTCTTTTTCTTACATTTCTCAGAAGTTGCAGGATCAGCTTAGGTGCTCTGAGACTGTGAATCAACTAATTGAATTCATCCTTGGCACAGTGTGACGAGTGAAGAAAAGATCAGAAAGTGAAAGTGTTAAGGAGAATAAAGGCACTATTTTTATGTTAAAATCTGTCCTTGTGCTCTTAGAAATACATTGACTGATTATTCTTCTAATCCTGAATATGTTTGGCATCAGGACTCACTTAAAGACTAATTTCAATAATTGTCTAGAATTCAATAATTTAGAAGACATAGAGAGTCTGATAGGATACTGAATAACGAGACAGACTTTTTTCTTTTTTTAAGCAGTATTAGATCAAAGCACACAGTCTTAATTATTAAAAGGATTAACACATATATGATAATATTAAATTCTACTAAAAGAACTCCTATTGCATGATTTATAAGAAGGTAAATGTCTCTATCCAGACCATGAGCTATTCCGGGGAAGGAGGAAAAAAACCCACCAAACTACTCCTTAAATTAATTACTATGTAACAGTCACAATAGAGCATTATACTTCTATTCCAGATGGTGAAGTGCCTAGCCCAGTTTATCCCAGAATAAACTAAACATACTTCACTCTTACAACATTTTTGAGCAGTGGCTCAATTTTTCATAGTTGGCCAAGGTCTCACCTTCACTCATGTAAGTATCTAGGGCATGCATATGTAACTGGTTAAAAAAAAAATCTGTGAGGAGAGAAGGATGTTAACCATTCTTCCACCAGCAGTTTTCCACAGCTCCTATGCTTTCCCATGTGACAGCTGGAAAAAGCAGAAGAGACCTCCTTTGACAGTTCTTTTGACAAGGAACTTGTATAACTTCAGAGTGTTTGGAACACACTAAAGCCAAAAAAAAAAAAAAAGAAAAGAAAGAAAGATAATAAAATAAAATATCACAAGCAGTGTTTGTTATTAACATTTCTCCATAAAAGTGCTAATGAAACAGACTGTCCATGTTTTTGGTTTTCTTCTCTTGTATAAATACTATCTGGATTACATCTCACTCAAATCACTGCACTTCTCTTTTTAAGGATGTTGAAGGCAATCCCTGAGGTATTTAATGGAAAACTAGGTTGGAGCAGACAGACATTCTCAGGTGCAGCCCCCTTCGCCACCACACAACCAAAAGGTTCCTCAGGAGCACTGAGCTCTGCTGAGTATTATTTTGAACAGCCGAGTGAATGAGTTTGGTGGCAGCACCTCCTTGGTTTACCTCTCCAGGACGCTGTCCTAGGACAGCTGTGTGCTCCACTTAATGCAAATCAGGCTAAACCAGCTTTTGGCACCAAATCCCGAGCTCTTGTGCTGCCTGCTGCTCCCATTCTTCACGGGAGGAGCGAGTGAATTTACCGCTGCAGGGCTTGGTCCCTTCGCCCGGTTTCCCATTTCCACTCCCCTTATTACTCAGTTTTGCTACTCAGTAGCAAAACCAGCCTTTCTCCCGCTCTATCTTTCCGGCCGCAAAAGACAATTTTCCTTGCCGGGAGTAATGGCTTGGAAAACAGTTCATTTCAGCTGCAGCCTTGACGACCACAACCGCAAACACCCTGAGAAACAACTTTGGGAAAGGGGTTTTTGCAAATCCTAAGTGAGAAGACTTCTGGTGCTATTTTTGGCAAATTTATTACTCTGCATTTCAAAGAAACAGAAAGTGTTATTTTGTTTTAAATAGACTAAATTGCATGAAAGATATTTATGCCAGTTTCTTCTCCAATCTAGAAGACTGATCTTCTAGATTAATCTGCAAGTCTTGTGATTTGTTTTGTGTGCTATTTTCTTGTGTCAAAGATGCTAGAAATACAATAGAAAGCTGTAATATGTCTTAAATAACAATTTTATGTCATTGTTAGTTTTCTTAAACTGCAAGAACTCTTACAAGAATTGCCAGTATAAGTAAAAGTCACTTTCGCATGTCTATTTTTTTTTTGAACGCTCTTTATTGCCTGATTAATCTGATGTCAAAATCCACCTATGAACATCCCACTCAATAAATCCAATATTTTTTAAACTTCGTTCTCATTAGGATAACACATTCTTATGCAAACAAGGCAAAATAGAGGCTGATGACTTGCCCATAGCAGACTAAAATTAAATTTATTCTGCACTTTCCTGCTGTGTTTCTCGTTCTTCCCACCATTAGTCTGGAGATTTTGTAGGAAAGATAATCTGCCATGCCTTTGCATAGTGTCAGCACAATGGGGAGTGCAAAGGTCTTTAATGATAAACCATGTAATGACAAACTTTGCAATGCAGCCCTGAGAACAGTAGTGTCAGTGCCCTTGGTGCCAACCTCATTTGTCACTTGATAAGTTGATGAATAAAGGTCACTTCAAACAGTAATTCAGAGGACATTCATGGTGTTATCCTTGATGCACATAATTCTGCCTTTGTGAAGTCTTAGTCCAACACTCAACAGCGATCCTCCTAGGATGTGTTCATTATGTACTTTGACTTGGGCTGTTGGAGCAGAATAACATTCCAGGGACACATTTCTCTGAGTTAACAAAATTAATTTTTCTCTGCCTTTCATTCTCCTGCGGCTGTTTTTTTCTGTCGACCATCTCCATTGGATGAGGCTGCCTACTTCTGGAAGTTCTGGTACCTCAGATGGCATCTATTGTCTACTCCTACACTCTTCTACTGTCCGATACAGAGGCCGAGGACTGAAGAGACAGTCTGACATTTGAAGGTCTTAAAGGCCTTTTCCAACCTACAAACCCTATTGTAAATTAAACTTGTGCAAGCGGCTACAACGCGCAGGTTGGCTGCAAACATGAATTGCCAGACACTCGTTAAACACTACCAGACGCATTGTCGAACCCCTCACCGCTTCCCAGCGAGGAACTGGGACCCCAAAACCCACCGGGCATCTCTCCTGTCGTTCGCGCCTCTCGCTCGGGGGAGAGCACATCCCTGGCATGGGGGCACGGGCGGCGGGAAGGCCGAGGGTCCGGGGGACACCGGGACCCCCGTCCGTCCTTCCGTCCGTCCGCCCGCCCGCCCGGGGAAGGCGGGGGTGCGGCGCGGCCTCCCGCCCTCCTTGCGCCGCAACCACTCCCCGCAAAGAAAGTCACCAGGGGGTGGGGAGATGGTGACAGCTCCAGGAAGCCGGCGGCGGCACCGAGAGACTCCGAGGGAAGGCAGCCCGCGGGGTGGCAGCTCCCAGCCCGCCGCCGCCATGAGCTCCGCGCAGCGCCCGCCGCTCGCCCACGTCTTCAAGGGGACCTTCGTGCACTCGAGCGCCTCGGCGCCCATGGAGATCCTGCACGGACACCTGCTGGGGGTGGACGATAACGGGACCGTGAGTGGGGGCTCGGGCGGGGGTCGGGGCGATGCCGCTGGGGTCCGCCTCGCCGGGCGCGGGCCGGGGTGCGAGAGGCAGGGCCGGCCCGCGGGTCCGGGCACAGACGGCGGAGCATTTTCGCACTGCCGCCCGTCGGGGCGGCCCCGCGGAGAAGGAATTTCGCACTTTGCGGGAGCTGGAGTTAGCCAGTTAGCCGGGATGGAGCGTCCCCTCGGCACGAGTCTGCAGTTGGCATAAATCTGCTTTTGAGGTGTGCTGAGCGTTCCCGGAACAGCAGCGTTCCTAGATCTGGCATTCTTTCAGATTCTCTGTTTTCTTTCAGTTTCGCAAGCTGGTTTTTTTTTTTTTTTTTTTTTTTTTGTTTTGTTTTTTTTTGTTTTTTTTTGTTTTTTTTTTTTTTTTAAATTCTAAGGGTATCTAAACAGTGATGGTGAAAATAGCTGTCTACCCACTGCACAGCCGTCTAAATGAGGCTTATTTTTTGTCTTCTCGTCACAAAAATTCCCCCTATGGCATATACCCATAAAGATTAAGAAAGATGGTGATGTTGAGCATTTCAGTAGTATGAACCAAGCTTAAAACGAGCATTGCACTTACTGATAATGTAGAAGAGAGTCTGGCAGGGAAGCAATGTCATTTCCTTAACCCTTATCACACTTGAAACTCAGTTTCATAGTGCAGGTTGTGCAAGTAGACCGGTGATTTTTTGTAGGCTCAATAACATATGGTCACCCTATGTCAAATC
The DNA here is from genome assembly GCF_027887145.1 of Ammospiza caudacuta. Classification (NCBI taxonomy): domain Eukaryota; kingdom Metazoa; phylum Chordata; class Aves; order Passeriformes; family Passerellidae; genus Ammospiza; species Ammospiza caudacuta. The sequence continues at coordinate 71,014,500 of NC_080632.1, read as the reverse complement.
TAAAAAAGTAGTTTTCTTTCTTGTGGCTAAATAACAGGCTTCAGTGTGTCAGGCTTCAGTAACATTTTAAATATGTGCAAAATGCAGTTTGAGCCCTAACAGTGCATTTTCTCTATTCACACGGGTCCATGAGGGCGTGTTTCCTGACAGCCCTCTTACAGCTGTTGAGGAGTCTGGTGCAAGGTGCATTGAAGTCTGTGAGGAGCTGTATTTTGATGAACTGGAGGGAGTAAAGGCTTGCATGGTTATGTATTGGCTGGTGTTCACTAAAACAATAGATCTAAATGTAAAAAGGTTTGGCTGGTGTAACTCAAGTGCACAAGGCATAAATTCATACCCCATCCCACTCTCCTTAATGTCAATTTCTGCAAAAGTGTCTCTACACAGCATCCATATGAAATCAATATTTTTAGTGATTTTCTTGAAAAAGAGGTATATTAGTAAGCTACACCTAGACATCTGTGCTCTTACTTACTCTCTCCTTTTCCTAGGGAACAAGGACTCACAGTATAATGTTTTTCTTGCATAAATTGGCAGAAGTTTTTTTTTTTTTTTAATCCATTACAACACTATCTTCCTAAAATAAAATTCCCACCAGAATACAGTGACAAGAACTTTTATTTAATTCTCTTTTTATTACAAATTCTTGACATTTTAATATTCCAGGGGCTGATACAGGGAATATCCCATGTGGTCTCTTTTCTCCCTCTTACTCATAATGTAGCCTCACACAGAGCAACCACTGGAATCACAGAAGAGTTGGCTTTTCAAAAAAGACATAGTGATTAGAAAATTACTTGCCTTTATTTTTTGAATTTACACCAAAACTGCTTGTTTTCCTGCCAAAGATGTAAAATTAACTAAACAGGTGTCCTTCTTTTGCCTCATGTTGCTGACTCCATCATGTAAAAATTTTGCATGGTCTCTGACACTGTGTGTCAGAGCTTGTATGAACAACTGGATTCTGTTTTGCAGTGTGGGTCCCTGCATGTCCTCCAAGGGATGTAAAATGTCATCTCTCTTCTTTAACCCAGATGAATACAAAGTTTTATGAAGAAAATCATTGCCTTTGGATATAAAACCCCAATTTATCATCAAGTTAGCAAAGTAAGGACCATGTTTAACTGAGTGGTTTGCAGAGCAGTGTAGAGTTTCCCTTGAGGAAAAGCAAAGAGAAAGACCAGCATTCCTCAGGGTAAAGAAAACAGACATAGGTGCAAAATATGAGTTGTTATTGAAATGTTGGTGTAATTATCCTAGGTGAGTAGAATATTTAGTAAATAGAAAAAAATACTAAGTTAAAAGCCCTTGTGGAAATTATGAAAAGGGCAAGAGTTGTGGAATAAGGATATTAAGCATAAGTTTTGATTTCAGCCTGTTGCGACAGTGAGTGGACACATGTCAGCTGTACAAGGAGGAAGGTACCATCCATCTGGAATTCACTGCTTCCCTTTTCTCAGCAGGCTGGGCAGTTCCTTTAGCAGCTGGGTGTTGTGAGTGTTCTTGTCTCTCATTTAGCCTCACATTCCAGTTTTGGGAACTAGGCAAACAATAGGCATCACTTAATAACTGTGGGAACAGGGAGGGAGGAGAGCACGTGGGAGGGGAAAGAGGGGCAGACCCTTCTCCTGTTCACCTCTGAATACCGTAGGCAGGCACTGCTGGATCCAAGCAGACCATGTTCCTTCAGCCAGTATAATTCACTTTCCATTTTCTTGTTAGTAACATCTTTGCACTGTGGTGCTTGAGGGCACTCAGGGCTTGCTACATCAGGGTTGATGCACAGTTCAGTTGACCAGCTATGCTTTAGTTGAAGAGCTTTGGGCATCACTTGGTATACAAAAGGCCTGAATTAGTCACAAATGTTGGGAGAGCTTTACCCCTGATCTTTGGATTCTTTAGCCCCATTACGTGAGTAACACACGAGAACTTATGGAAGTGTTTGGACAATGGGGTTAGCAGCAACTAATTCTGTGTTTTGTGATATACCTTTCCCAAAGTGCCAATTATTTTCCTTGACTTCCTTCTTTAAACTGAAGTTCTTAGTCTTGTGCCCTTGTCTCTGTAGTGACTCTGGTGTAGAATTTCTTCTTGCTTCTACAGTGCAGAACTAATTTAAAGAACTGTGCATCCAGTTGGTTACCTTGAATGCGCAAGCAAATACTGGAGGAAATGTTCAAGCACAGCATCTCAAAGGGTTTAAAGCATTCAGCATTAGAAATGCATCCTAAAGCAATGGGGAACAACTCCTGGCTGACTAAGGAATTCCTTTGGGAAGTTTGTTTGATAAAAACGTAGAGGCCTTGTTGATTTGCCCATTGCCTAATTCAACCATAAGAGACCAGGTGTCAGGTTTAGAATTGGTTTCGTCTACCCAGCTTCCTTGAAACATATTTTCTTCATTTTTCCATGATTTAGGTGTTTTATTTTTCTGCACCCTAAGAGTACATAACAGCCACTGCTTTTCCATGGCAACGCCTGTTTCCAGAATTTGTCATCTGGTGTTTCATGTTTTTCTCTCTCTCTTTTTTTCTCTCCCTCTTCATCCTTCTCCCCCCCTCCAGCAGCTCTAACATTGCTCATTCTGCATCCATTTTGACTTCAATATCTGAATAACATGTTCTTTATTGCACATCAGATATTTCAGTAGGTCTGTATTCCAAGCCTTCTGCAGTTAAATTAAGTTGGATGTATTCCTCTTTGCATGGAGGACAATACTGCTTCTTGTCAACTTGTCAACTATTAATGGAATAGTAAAATCTTACAATTTTTGCTAGTGTGGTATTTATTTATATGGCATTATTTTAATATTTTTTCTGACTGAAAATGTAAAACATCTGCTCTTTAAACAATATAAATCATACTAGCCATGATTAGTTTAAAAGACTAGGCAGCCAATAACTTCTTGTCTACAGTTTAGCAGCATTTACAGTTTAGTAGCTTTGCTTATTTTGTCTATGGAAAAACCAGAAAATGGTGAATTTCTATGCAAAAGAAGCATGCACATAAAAATGGCATGCGAATAAGTGCTAAACAATGCTTTTTCCAGTCCTCTTGCTCTTCCTCTTAAGTTTCTTCCTATTGCCATTTTAAAAGTACTAAGTTTTGCCTTTTTTAATGTGGTTTTGTTTTTCTTTTTAACTGCTGCCCTAGCAACTGCAGTCATGAGCGTGACACAGGCCCTCCATGTGAGCATCATCCCAGGAACAGAAGGATACTGGTAGCAGAAAGAGTATTCCCTTGAAATTAAGAGAACCAGCTCTTACACCAAGGGAGTTAGAAGACCATGAATTGGTTTCTGGCAGAGGCTGTGGTTAGAGGCAGGAATTTCTGTAAGTTCAGGTGGGCAGTCTTTGGCCAGGAGAGACTTCCAAGTCCTCTAAATTGTCAAATGTTGAGGAAACTTGGATCCTGCATGGAGCCTGTAGTGGGCATTGCAGTCTCTAGGCTCCACAGTCTCTGTTTCCCGGGCAGCTGTCATGCCTATTAGTGATAGACCAGAGAATCAAAGAGTTGAGAATTCAGCTGCTAAGAGTCATCTTGTAGATTAAAATACCACAGAAGTTAAAAATAAATAGGAAATGTGTTAAAATTCTGACTAGGCAACAGCAACTCATCATCAGTAAAGTGTATGTTCCCTAGGAGTCAAATGGGGTTGAGTTTGGCTCCAGATTGTGGGGTTTTATTTTGCAATAAACAAAGATCTCAGCATCCTTTTAGCCCATTCTGTAAAATGAAAATATTATCCACATTTTCCCCTCCAATTTATTTTCTCATCGTAGGCACTATGGGAAAATAAAAATTAAAAAAGACTAACACAAGCAGAAAATTAGGAAATACTTATCTTGATGTCAGTCAGTCATAGGCACAGGAGGTAATTTGACCCCTCTCATTGTGAATACTGTACCTGCATTCCTGTGAGGCTGTTGTACAACTCCTCACAAGTGACTGTCCTGCTAGCATGGTGTTACCTTACAGGACGCTACGGTCTGTGTGGTTCTGCCTGTGTATTACCTGAGAAGGAGTTAACTGTTTTATTACAAGTTACAAGGTGGGTGCGGTTACTCACTGGATTATGAGAAGGTATTTCAAAATCATGCTTGATAGTCAGGAAGAACAAGAATCTCAATGCAAGCCTAACACCTCTGTAGTAAGTGTGTAAAATTGGTTTTAAGATATAACTTGTTTTGCCTTCATATAAAGCTGATGTGGGATGCACATTTGCGGTACTTAACTATGTTTTCTTTTTTTTAGATCGTGTTTGTGGAACAAGCTGATCAGCTAGAGCAACTGGCTAAGACATGGGGGTTCAAAACATCTGACATAAGACAACTGAGTAAACAGTATGTGTTTTATTAAGATTAGCTACAGCAAATGCAGTTTGTTCTTTGAGTGAGGTAAAGCGAGTCTTTATTTTTACAGGGACCACATTAAAACCATATGATGCCCATATATTTAATGGCCAAAATTCCATTTTAGTGCAGTGAGAGCTCTTTACCCAAAGGTGCCTATGTTCTGGATGCAACTCAGACAGTCCACGTTATTTTTGCATTCCTTGGTTTGGGATTGCAGACACGGCTGAATTGTGCTGGCTGATGTATGCTGCACAGAGCAAAATGCCATAATTTTTAATTTTCAGGCAAAATCACTTCCGTGCTCATGAAAGTGAGTGCCATTCTTTCTTGAGATTACATTTTATATGCATTTTGTTAGCAGTGGGCTGTGCCTAACGTGAAAGTCTAGATGTAGTAAATGTAGATAACACTGACACTGCAGATATGAAACTTGTTTGCTAAGACATTGACACGTTGCATAATAAAAATTAGTACAATTAGAAGATTTAAGCCCTCTAAACACAGAGCTTTTGATTTCTCCATACTGGAGCTGGAGCATTTCTTTTTTCTTCATGCAGTGAAATCCTCCAACTTTATTGTGAAGTAAAAAAGTTTTGGACTGTGTGAAAAAGTTTTGAGCTATGCTTTGCATGTAGTAGCACTGTCAAAGACTTGTGGCTTATAATTGAGACCTTCTAGTAATCAACTGTCAAAAATCTTTAATGCTTTGCTGAAAGGCTAATCATACAGTATATATGAATAATCAGATATTTTTTTCACTTGAAATAGCCTGAGGAAAAAGGAAGGTGCTGAGAATGTGAATCGATTGAGGAAGACTTTTCAGCATTTATCGCCTGCAAAAAAACAGAAAAAAGAGGAGCTAAAAAGAGACAAAATTCAGTTCATTCAGTAGCCAGGGAGAAGGAAAGAGGAGTGAGAGAAATGTTATGTAGTAAGGAGTTTCAGCACAAAACAAAATAGCCATAGCAACTTCCTAGTAAAGTTGATATACTCATTCCTGCTATTGCATGAACATTGCATGACAACATATAGTTTTACAGTTACATTGTAAATATGCCTTTCCTGTCAAGATACTGATCACCAGTGTCTGTGTCTGCATTTTTAGACACAGTGTCTGTTCTTCCATTAAGCCTTGAAATTCATTGATTTTACATATCTATATAGACATATAAATAATGTAGAAGAAAACTGGCATACAGAAAGTCACATTTTGTAAATATAATGGTCAGGAAGCTAGAGGCATTCCATATATATTCAAACTAGGAAAAAAGACTGTGTACAAATCTCTTTTTCAGGTGGATTCTGTAGTGGAGTAATTTTAGTTATTGTCAAGTCAGTTCTCCTCTGTTGGTTGGCATTTAGGGTGGGTCAATATTAGAGATAATTAGATTAATCCTGCTCCTATACTGTTTTTTCTCACAGTTAGATATATGTATTTTGTAGTGTAAATGATATTACTCAACATCTTCATACCAAAATATTTGTAGAGGTACAGCAGGAATTAATAGGCTGATGCTGAAAGAGACAGAATAATCTGTATTTGCCATGTATTCTGATGGATTTTAATCAAGTGTACTCTTTAAAACAAAGCTAATTACTATGGAGAATTTTGAGGCATTTTGGATTATTACAGTTTTATTTTCTTTCCTTAGTGAATTCTTCATGCCAGGATTGGTTGATACACATATTCATGCTCCTCAGTATTCATTTACTGGTACAAGAGTAGACCTGCCTCTTTTGCAGTGGTTGACTGCTTACACATTCCCAACAGAAGCCAAATACCAGGATGGTGGTTTTGCAGAAGAAGTGTACACCAGAGTTGTTGTAAGTCCTGCAAATGACATTTACCTGCTTGACAGCATTCATTTTTGTGTAATATAGGCATGTTCTCAGAAGGCTGGCGGAAAGAGTAGAGAAAGTTTTACTGTCATGGAAACCAGATAAAACCAAGATAGCCACTGTTCTAATTGCTAGTCAAGATTGTCTGTTACTAGTTACAGTCTTGTTCTCTTGTTGTTGGCAGTAGAGTTAATTTAATCACAAGGTTAACAATGAACTGTTTATCACCTTTTCTGAATATAATGACATCTACTAATCTACAGCAACTAATCTACTCTCAGAATTAGTACAGCCAGCAGGTGCAGACAACTTCAATGTAGCAACAGCCAAGCATAGTAAAAAAAAAAATTAATTCAGGGAATGTTTCCTTTCTTCCACAAAAGTCCTCTATTACAAACCCACCATCTGAAAAAAAACACATGAAAAAGAAGATACTTCTGATGGATGACAGATCTGGGATGTTCTGGAGTAGTAAAGAAAGTCATTGCTGCTGCTGAGGTCTTTATAGTGGGAATGTCTTTCACTCCAGGGGCCTTAGAAGGAGTCTCTCAGTGGTATTGTGGGTCGAAGAAAGACTGTGTTTGAGCTAGACTGGTTCTGAGCACTATAAAGTCTTTAAAATCTGCTGGATCTTAACAGCAGCTAGGTCATATTGCAGAGTACTAGTTCTGGCCTATAACTGATATTTATCCTTTAAATGTGGACTGAAATATCTTCAACAGATTAAATTATTTGGCCAGCATAATTTGCCTTGCATTTGTCTATTACCCTGGAAGTGTCTGTTGCCAATATAATAACATAACAAATCTGAAATAAATAGTTATGCTGTTCCCTGCCACACAAATTTTAAAAGAAATTACTTTCTGCCATCTGCCATGATAAAAGCATGCAGGAGCAGCCTGGTCATAAGCACTTTTAAGCCTTCAAGTGCTTGAGACAGAGAGGTGGCCTCGCCTTTGAGCCGTGTGCCCAGCACGCTGTTACCGCGCAGGCTGAGCCACCCCAGCGCAGCAGAGACCTCACCCTGTGGCAAGGTGTGCCACAGAATCATCTGGAAAAGAGCTGCCAGAGAGAGGTGACAGTTAGCTGTGGGAGCCTGAGCACCACAGTTAGGCTCTCCCCACATGAATCAAATAGAACAGGGTTAAGAAAATGTCTTCACATGTGGAAGATACATAATACCACCCTCTGCAGTGTTTGAAGGGGCCAGTTATAACCTTCATCTGTTAGAAACAGAACTAAACTTTCATGGAGCAGATGTCTTTTCATAAGTTTCATTGTGTTTATGAAAAAACAGCCGATTTTTTCAAATCAAAGTCCTGTTTCCAACAAATGCCTTCTATATTCAGCAAAAGAAACAATTTAGGTGCAATTTTCCTCCTTTTAGCTGGAACCTCCTCTTTGTGCTGATGATTTGGAAACAGAATTTTTTTAGATTTACTTTAACAATATTGTTAGGATTTCAGAAGTACAGAATTCTGAATTTTAAAAGCTAGAAAAGACAAAGGTAACTTGTCTTTGTAATGACATTGCTATTTTGAGACTTTTTTGTAATTTTAAAGATTTTAATTTGAATATTGTAAGGAAAAGACAGAGCTTGGCTTCATGTTTGTCAAATAATTAACTCTACCCTTCCTCTAAACATTGTGTGGAATGTCCCACCTTTTGTCTCGTTAAAAGAAATTTAAGAAATTCTCAAATTATTTGGCAGCCAGAACGCAAAAGTATAGCGTAGGTCTGTATGTTGGATAAGTGGTCCACATGGTTTGTATCAGTCCCAAGGATGAGAGAAGCTACAAATTTCATCATGAATTAATGTAACTAAAATACCTGATAATTTACTATTATGTTCCCCAAAAGTAATACAGGGATTTCCTTTGGTATATTAGATAAATAATTAACTCATAGTTTGCGTGGTTTTGCTCAGTTTACTTTTACAGTTAAGTTTGATACTTGGTATTTGAGGGCAACAAAGGTTTTTGATACATGAAAACCTGACTCGTTTTTCCAGCTAGATCAGGTTGCTAAAAGAAAACCACCATGTTCCCCAAAAACCTTCCTTTGCTAACACTACACAAACGGTACTTCACCATCAAAATTGGAGAGCCTTTCATAACCAGGAAATAAAAAGAAATTACTAGTTGTTTGTATTTCTAAATATAAATTGGAGTATTTCCACTTTGGGGAAAGGAATAATAACTGGTTTCTATGGGTTTAGCTGCTGTAAAAATTTTGTGAGCAGTTTTTTGTATTTAGTAACCCTCAGACTTAAAAAAGCTTTTATGAAATTAAAAATCTATATTTTTACCTTCCCACTTCACTGCAAAATTTCACAATAACTAAATGTTCTTGCGGCATGAAATGAGACTTCCTGTTCTGCATTTTGGCAGCTATGTTGGCTTTTTTCTCAGACAGTTGAAATTGATTTCTTTTTTTAGAGACGAACTCTAAAGAATGGCACGACTACAGCTTGCTACTTTGCAACAATTCACACAGATAGTTCCCTTCTTCTTGCTGAAATTATAGGTAAGTCTAACAGTGAGTTTGAAGGATTATGTGGGTCGAGTTAGTTGAAGGAAACAATGTTTAGGAGTTTAAACTGGCTAGGGATCTGTCTTTCTCCTAATTTGTTTTTTGTTCATTGTACCTGTCACACTGTGTCCCCAGGCCCCACCTGTTACCCATGTTCATTTAAACACCTCTGTCCTGCTTGCTGCTCCTTCTCTCCTCATTCCCAAGTCTGCTGCTGGCTGAGCTTGAATTAGGTCTGCTGGACTTGTTCTTCAGCTGCTTTTTCTAACCTTTTGTTATATGAGGTTTAAAAGAACTGAACGACAGGAGGCCCAGTCGGTGCATTAATTTCCTGATACACTGAGGTTTCATCTGATAATCAATATCAAAAATCTTCACACACCCTCTGAAATCAGAGAAGTGGAAGCTGCATCAGAATCCTTCCCTTCTGTTCATAGTTGCAAATGCCTGCTTGAAAATGTTTTTGTTCTTGCAGGATTTCTCAAGGCTCAGACAGCTCATAAAGCAGAGAAATTTAATAAGAACCTCAAATTTAATCAAAAATGAGCTATTCTGATTTATTTGGAAAATTTTGAAGCCATTGCATTAAACAACTCAAATAGTAAAAGTGGACAAAGCGATCTGATTTTAAAACGCATTTGACAGCCTAGGATATTATATGCATGTTTTACATATGATTTCTGATTTTTTCATCTAGCATGGGTAAATCTCAAGAAAGAGGCCAGAATAGATCTGGAAACTTCTCCCTCTAACTGGCCTGTTAACAATCTTTGCCTGTTAGCAAAAAGAGTGATGGTTTGCTAAGATCTTTATGCCTTCTCTCATCTTCAGGTAGTCATCTACTGCAGCTACTGTACTTTGATGCTTGTGTTTCTCATCCTGTGTGTTACAGCTGTCTTCACAGACTACCATTAAGAATTCTGGTTGTGGTTAAACTATAGTAATCTACTTCTTATTTATGAGTATTAATGTGGAAGACAGCTCCTATTTAATGTTGTTTGTTTCCTTCTTTTTGTCTTTTCTTTTTATCCTTAAAAGTCACACGAATAATCCTAACTTAGAGACAAGGCAGGAGCATAAATTCTGGTCATCCTAAATGGAGCTGGGTGGGGTGGAATTAATTTTTTTATTTCAGTACAAGCTTTGGTAATGGTTTCTGAGAACCAGTGATTCTGAGCTTTATATTCTAATGCATCTCAACAGATAAATTCGGTCAACGAGCATTTGTTGGAAAAGTCTGCATGGATGTGAATAACAGTGTGCCAGAATACAGAGAGATTACTGCTGACTCTGTCCAAGAGACAGAAAGGTAAAATGATAAAATTGACGGCATAACCTTTTAAAGTAAGATTTTTGCTACATCTGAAAAGTGGATGCGAACCTGTCTAAGAGCTTACTGGTGTGAATTTATTAGCAACAGGTTTTTTTGTTCCAACAGTAGCATCCCCTACAGTCCTGGCAGTTCCTGAAAATCCTGGCAGTTCCTGAAAAAGTTGCTGCACAGCCCAAGTATCATCCCTCTGGCTTTTCTAAAGAGAGGGAGAAACCACAGATCTAGGGTTTGAGAGGATATGTCTGTTTTCTTCTGCCTCTTTTCCCTTTCACAGCTCTGTGTGTGGAGGTCCTGGGGCCTGACATACAATGGTGAGGTGGCAGTCAGTTCCTTCATCCCCATTAACTTCTAAGCTATTTCCTTCCATCATTTATGTTAAGACTTTATTCAAGCTGTAGAGCTCAGCTCTCATATACCCCATTTTAAACATTTCTTCTCCATCACAACACCGGTCAAACCACTCCAACATGCAGCTGAGAGAATGAAGGGGAATCAAATGAAGGCAATATTTGTAGTGGAGGGGAGCCAGGACTGGATTATTGCAGCTTACTATCATGTTTCTCTTGTCTTTTGCACCCATGCTCAGAAAACAGTTAAGCAGACACACAGCTCTTCTCATAGGACTATCTATTTACCTACATAAATGTTTCAGATGTCGTGCTGAAAGAGAAAGCCTCTAAGAGTAATATAGATGTCTTTTGGCACTTGTGTGAGGTTGTTCCCTTGTTTTTACAAATCATGCTAAAGGCGTGACAATAAAAGTTAGAAATAGTAATGTATTTCTATAGTGTTTATATTTAAAGAAATGTTTAAAACATGCAGTGTGAGTTACCTTCACTCTTCTAACCTTTGTTTCCCTCTATGTAAATCCCCAGTTTCCATAATACGGTCTGAAAGAAGCAGAACTTCCAATTCTGATAGTTTTAAAAGCTTCAGAAGGATCTAAATAGGTTTCTTTCAAATATCAATCTTCTGCCTCCAATTAATTCCTTTTTGATTGTGTAAAAAGAAATTATTCTGAAGTTTGGGTGAGAGGTTGGTACAAGTACTCCATAGCTGTCTAGGGAATGGGGCTGTGTGCTTCCTGGCATGGATCTGGAGCACTTACCCAAATCACAGCAGTACAACTGCAGAAGGACGAAAAAGCTGCTTCATTAAGAGGGTAACATGTTAGTTGGGTTTTTGTTGCTTGGTTTTTTAAGAATCTAAGAAATGTGATCTGTCACACTGTCAGAAAATGGACTACACTCACTTCAGTTACTTAAAGTCAGCATTCAGAAATATTTATATTGTATGCATGGAAATAAGATACAATTCCAAGTACTTAATATATTAAATTTAAATTCATCAAGAATTTGAATCTATCATTCTTTGTCAAAGAGGATTGAATAAAAACTTGGGGAATTGAACTCTAGATTACCATATATGGTATTATTAGTTATAGTCAGCTGTAAAGATGAGAACCTGTGTTCAAGTCTGTTCTGCTATAGAAGACAGTGATTTGAAGCTGAGCTTCTTTCGTCATAGAGAAGTACATAAGCCAACAAACTATAGCCTATATTTGCAAAACATATTTCATCACATTTCATCAGTTTTGAAACAGCTCACACTGTTCAAAGAATGTGAGAAAGAATGAAAACAGCCACATTGAAATTTTGGCTTGTCAACTGGGCATTATATTTCTATTAAACTGTGTATTTTATTGATCAAGTTCTGATCATAAAGCTTCTGATTGAGTGTGATCAGGTTAATTGGTAAGAGGAGAAACAGGCAGATAGTAGTTAATTCACTTGGCATTTTAGCTCTCAAAGTAAGACAATGGTGGGCCCAAACTCCTTTGGTGATTGCAGAAGTCAAACTCAGGTTTCTTGTTTCCATCTGGTGATCTAGTGCAACCTTCAGGGCTGTGAATGTAGCCTCTAGCATAATTTTCTTTTTCCTCTGAAGACATTTGAAAAAATTGATACAATATTGTTGTGATCAAAATTGTACAGTTTGCTTATTATGAACTATAACAAAAAAATTCACAGAGATCCTGTCCAGAAAGCATCTCAAACTGTCTTTCACATGTCACTTACATACACTGAACAAATGGGCTTTGAAAGAATTTCCTCCTTCCAAAGTAGGAGGAAGCTTAATTTGCTCATCTGCATTATCCATAGTGACTACTTAGGGTTTTTTGTAGAGGTCTGAGTGGCATTTTATTTAGCAGAGTAAGTAAATCTTTATTTTCTGGAAGGTAGATAGTCTATACACTAATATTAATATAAGATTTCCAAAAAAATCAAGGCTTCTTTAAGTGAACGAGGACATATGCCTCTACTGCAAGATATAAAATATTGCTGCATCTTTTAAAACTTGGATTTGAAAAGGTTAAAACACTGCAATTTGAATTCATGGACAAACAAATTAAAGTTTGGTTTGTTTTTTCCTTCTTCAATATTGCAGCTGTAGGTTATAATTATGTTTTCAATTCATATAATGTACCATGTGTTTGGTTTTCAGGGAGAACTCAGAATAATTACTACTTGTCTAATGCTAAGCATTGCAATGAAAAAAACATTTGCATGTTCAGAGTCAAATTCAAAACTAGCATAATTGGTGTCACTAAGCTGACTTCATTGTGTTCCCTTTTTTTATTTCATCTGAAAATCTGGCTCAAAATTTTGTAAAACAATTGATCTGTCAGAAATGTTTTACAGGGTATCCAAGTATGTATTTTTTATATTTTTCATAATTAATAACATAGAGGACAGATTTATAGCAACTTTATTTCTACCCTTTTTCAGGTTTGTTAGAGAACTACTGGAAAAGAAAGTAAGTAGTGTTCTTTATTGAATTCACTTCTGTATTCAGAAAATGCTGTGTAAACACATGAAATAATTAATCTTGCTATCCAAATCTGTTGTCTTAGTGACAAATCAATAAATATACATATGTCTGTGTAATAGACAGATATCATCACTCTGAAAAATGTTCTGGTCATGTTGAGAAAGGTACTTGTAACAGTGTAAAATCAGTTTTCTGTTCTCAGAGCAGTGCAATGTTCTGCGTGTTTCTCTACTGAGTTAAAAAACCTTGCTTCCTAGAAAGGATGATTTTCTTGTTAGGAAAGGTGGAGTTCAGTTTAGCACTCTTAGTATAGAGATAGACAGACTAATTGAAGGAATTCTCACCAGCAGAAATCACTATTCTTTTAGTAAAGTTACTAATCCACTATAAAATTAGTGTTTTGTGTCAGTGCGTGTCTTAAAGTGTGTTTCTAATAACCTTCATGCTTCCACTCCAGTGGTAAAGATAAAAGTTTACACTCCAACATTATACAGAGCAGTACTTTTCTGAGTACTTTTCTTATCAGCCTTTGGTTTTCAGTGGCTTCTTTTGACATCCCACCTCAAAATATTCAAGAGCAGCTGCCTGGAGTTTAATGCCTAATCTGAATGTATCACTTGAGTTAGTTGGCTAATTTGCAAAGACCTGAGCTCCTTTTTTCTGGGAGATAATACAAGGAACTGCAGTCCAAGTTATCACTTACTGGCTTGTGCTAAACTCTGGCCTCTGACTGGTGACAGAATTGCAGTCCTGCTGACTGTTTTAGGAAAATTTTAATCTAGACATGCAAGGTGTAAACCTCTGTAGTTTTTAGTGTCTCCTCCCCTGTTTCCTGTATAGCATATTTGATTATACCACCATTCTTCTTCATATAAGGAGTTCAGGGGTTTGTTGCTGTTATGAGTAAAGAGGATTGAACAAGAAAATGGCTTTGGTTTTATAGAACTTGCAGTTTTGCATAATTTTATCTTCAATGGTCATGGAAGTGTGACTGAAAAAAATCTGGTCATTCAACTGACTTCTCATCATGCATTTAGACTGTTAGCAAATATGAAAAACTATCCAGTGCTGCTGAAGGCTGGCAAAATTTCAGGGACTTGATGAAAGTTCAAATAAAAACATGTTCTTTAATAAAGTTCATTAAAATTATGGTCAGAAACCCCCACTTTCATTCTCTGTTTCTGCAACGAGATGTCTAATGAAAGAAAGGAAATAACTGTACAGCTTAATTTGAGATGGCAAGGATGCAGTAAGCAGTAAGCAATGAAGACAAAATGTAATTGCCGTGTAAATGCTAGTCTTATGGTTGCTGAAATATATATGTAGAATGCAAATGCCATCTTCTATTATTTTCAGTATCCCAGAGTACAGCCTATCATAACCCCCCGCTTTGGCCCCTCCTGCACAGAGGACTTGCTGAATGCCCTTGGGGATTTGGCACAAACCCACGATCTCCATGTGCAGGTAAGCCCTCAGAGCTCTGTGTGCCATTTGAGTGGTGTGGACAGACAGCATGCTGACCATCTAAAGATGCCTTTGATCTCAGCATCCACTCTGTTGTAGGCTTGTTCTCTCTTTCACTTCACAATAACATCGTGTATTATTTTATCTATTATTTTAACATCTTCCTAAAATTGGAAGTGGAGCCATTGTGTCACCACATCACTGAGATGGACAAGGAACAAATGGAGCTATTTCTTTAAGTTCTATGAAAACTTCTTCAGGTCTGATGAAAAAGGAGATGCAAGGACTAGATGGAACCATAGGCTTTACAGGCACTATTTTTTATGAATGTATGTTTAGCACCAGTAGATTGCTCAGAAGGTTGCAATGTCAGGTTCAATGCTGTTTAAAGGACTTGCTCTATGCATTTTCTTATTGCAGAGTCACATAAGTGAGACTGAGGAAGAAGTCAAGCTTGTGGAGAACATGTTTCCTGCCTACCAGAATTACACTGAACTGTATGATAAAAACAAGCTGCTAACCAGCAAGGTAGCCACATTAAAAATTCCCAAATATGACTTAAATTAATCCATGTAGAGAATATGATGGTTTGATATATTTACCTGAAAAATTTGTTTTGTTCTGTGAAGGTCAGTGACATCTGGGGAAAAGTAAATTTGTTTTATGTTCTATGTTGAGTTGCTGGATCTTTAAACAAGCCCTCTGTGTTCCTAAGTATTTTAGAGGAAGTGAAAAAGAAACATATTTTATGCTACCTGATTAATTTTCTAAAGGCTCTAGGAGAATTAGGGCAGTGGGATTAGAAGGAGGCAAGATAAAGCTGGTGTTGTAGGAACTGGTAATTCTTGGACAGTACCTAGTTATCCTTATATTCCAAGGATGTTACCCAGTCTTTCCAGTTTGTCTGAAGGTTTCTTCTGTGGTGTTACGTTAGGACCAGTAACATTTTGTTCCTATGGAGAAGCAACCTTGCCTGTTAAATTCTAAACATCTGCCTCACTTGCAGACAGCTGCACTTTACTGCTCTGACTATCCACAAGTACTCTCACCTCATTTTACCAACTTATTTTACTGAGCTTTGACAGGCACACTAGCCCGAAGAGTTGAAATTCATTGCAGCTTTGTGCTGTTGAGATAAATGTTCTATACCTGCCCACAGTAATTACAGGCTAGAGACCCAGGGCACATCTAATTAGATAGTGGACTGCTCCTGCAAAAGTGAATATGAAGAACCCAACTACAGTCAGCGTACCTAAACCTCAGTCAAGTTCATTTAAAAATTTGAGAGAGAATTCTCAGTCGCACAAGGGGCAGGTGGAAACTGCCAAGGAATTAGCTGCTGAGCTCCCATTTCTGTGTTTGAAATTTTACCCCAGTAAATGACTTGTTCACTGTCCTTTTTGCTGAGAAATCAATATGGACTAAAGAAGTACGTACACAGAATTGACCTTTGCTTTCTTATGTGGTCCTTTGCGTGCTGATTTGGTGTGCAAGTGTTCTAAAGAGCATATTTGTGCTGCAAAAGCACAGGTCCTAATTCTGTGACTTGTATGCACACAAGTGAAAATGGTCATGAAAAATCATGATTACTGATGCCTTCTGGAGTCAGGCCCCTGGATATTTGGGTAAGGATGCTATTAAACACAAGCACAGCAGCAGAACCTCAGATATTGTCTCCCCATACTCTCAAACTAAGACACCAAATCAATTTTTTTTTAAGTGTTTTAAAAGCGGGTTTTTTTTTTGGAGCTGTTGCTGAAATGTTTCTTTCCTTTTAAAAACAGCACAGATTGGCAGGGATATGGTTCAGTAGCTACCATATGTAGGTCCTTATCTGAAGATGAGGCTATTCTCTTTGTGTTTTCAGCTACAGTGAGCTTGATGAGTAGAGATGAGAGGGGTACAGTGCCATTAGGAGATGCTCAGTGGAAGCAGTCTCAGTGCCATGCTCAATTTTATGTGCAGATTGCAAGATCTAACAGAGCTCTTGCTCCTCTCTTTCAGTGGGCATTTGGCATATGAGGTAACGCCAATTAGATTTGAATGGGAATAATTGGTTTATCCACCATTAAATTATCCTATCCTATCCTATGTTTTTCTTGTGAATTTATTTTTAAAGTCAGTTATGTTGGCTAAAAAGTAGAAGTAATTTGTCAGTTGCATAAAAAATTAATTATATTTTACATAAAGAATATTTAATCTCATTCTCTTTCCCTGGTGCAAACCTTTAGAGAGCTAATAGGAAACATGCTAAGAGTACATACATCTTCCATTTTATTGGATGTTTTCCTAGCCCCAGTACTTAATCTCTGTGTTAGCTACAAAATATAAATTGTAAGCTTGCTACAGCACTACGACAACTGGGAAGTTCTCGCTTTTGTCTTTGGTCATAGCAGTCACTGCAAGAGCAAGTATCCTGTATTCTTATATTTAAAAAATGCAAAAAGGCTGAAGGAATGATATGTCAGGCACATTGAAGTTAATCAGCTTTTCCCTTGTGGGTTTTAAGAGCTTAATTCAAGAAGTGTATTAATTTCACTAAATGGTAACCTATCCTTTTTGGCTATTTAAAGAAGTGCAGCAAACCTCATAGCCACAGAAATAAATGAAATATTGAGTAAATTTGTGATTCTCTTTTTCTTTAGACTGTGATGGCACATGCCTGTCATCTTTCTGAAGAAGAGCTGAAACTTTTTAGTCTTCGTGGAGCTGCAATTTCGCATTGCCCCAATTCTAACTTTTCGTAAGTTAAAAAAAAGAAGGAATGGTGCATAATTAAATAAAGGTGTTGTTTGTGTAGTACCCTGAGTCAGTGCTACCATTACAAAACTATGATATAGAAGGTATATGATACCTCATTACACCATAAATGACATTGGATTGAACATGACTATTCATTATCCACTTCTGCATAGCATGCTCTGGACGAGTTTGTGGTCTTTCAGTTTAGTTATTGCATCTATATCCATATCTATATAAATACTTCTTTTCTAAAAATTTGTTTCTTTTGACTGTTCTCTCAGTAGTAGATGTCAGTGGAATCTCTCTTTTCCCCTGAAGTCTGTTAATGTTTTGGGGAAATGGACTATAAAGTCTTCTTTCTGTTGAACTGACATGAGATACTGCATGGTATCCGGACAGAATTAGTAATTAACCAAATCTTGTACACATTGAAGGAAGGTCTTTGTCATAAAATGGCTCTGCAGCCCTGCTTCTTCTGAACTTTTTCTGCACGTAGCACACAGAACATGTTTCTTCTTCCAATCCAGGATGTGCAGCGGTGTCTTAAATGTGCAAAAGGTTCTCGAACACAATGTGAAAGTTGGTCTTGGCACAGGTTAGTAGTTTGCTCTGAAAGTGTTTTTTTCTGGAAACCATTGGGAGATACATTCACCTGTTCATATTTAAAAGTCAGCATGTCTCCAATTGCTGGTCCTCCTTTGTTTTCTCCACTTGAGTAAGCAAGTGTAGACAATTGAAATTCTAGGGTTGGTCCAAAACTCTTTTAAAACAAATTTAAAAAATTAGTTAAGAGTTTTGTTGCTGTTATGAGCTTAAACAGGGCCTGAACATCAACTTTTCAGGTTTCTGTTTTTGTGTTGTGTTCTGTTCTCCTGACTGTGTGTGAGAGCACCTTTTTTGGGAATTATGCCTTCAGAGACAGTGCTTAGCTGTAGAACTTGTTTGGTTTACCACATATGTCACTTCAGAATTTTGAATTAAAACTTGTAGAAATTTAACATAGAGATTTATACCCAAAGCTTGTTTCTAAGACTCTGATCCCTTCTAGATGTTGCAGGTGGATATTCAGCTTCTATGCTTGATGCTATAAGGAAAACAATGGTGGCATCTAATAGCCTTCAGATCAATAAAGTGAATGAAACAGGACTAACTCTTAAAGAAGCTTTTCAGCTAGCCACTCTGGGAGGAAGCCAAGGTAAGAAGAAAATTCTATCATGTGCACACAAAGAGCTACAGCTCTCTTTGATTATATGTCTTCCTGTCTTCATGGGAGATTCACAGATTTTCTGGTCCAGAGTGAAATCTAACTGGTAGGCAGAGATAATCCTTCAGTTTCTCATACTCACACTAGGCTTTTTAGAGAAGAATACTCTATTAATGCTGAGAGTTTAATAACAAAATCTTAATGGCTTTTCAGGGTTGTACATTTGCTTTGCAAAGATCCTCAGACTTAGTCATAAGGCTGTAAGTGCTTGTCTGTTTATTGTACCAGCTGGAAATTTGTTTTCTCAGCAACTATCACCTAGAAGAAGAACTGAAATTACTGTAAAATCATGCATTCTATTTGTCATGAGTTTCTAATTTTGCTTGTGCTTTTTGAGCTGCCAGTGAGGCAGTTTGTTGCAAATCAAAACATCATGCAAATCACTCCTCACTCAGGGAAGAGGAGAAAAACAGGTTTTCCACCATGGTTGTTCAAAACACAATTGCATTTGCAGAATGCAATCATGTAGTATATAGGTTATCCAGTTTTGGAGAACCAATTTTGCTGTAATCAGTGTGCACATAAAAATAGATACAATTAGAAAAGTTTTAGTATAATTGGTGTGATTTAGCAGAGAGGAAATCCACATGTAAGTGAAAACCTATTATTGTTTCAGTTACCAGAAATGAGCTCACTACCTTCTAAAGCACTGGTCCCAAATCTTCTCATTGTAACCTGCCTGTAGCTGCCAAAAAGCTCCACTGGGAATTATTAATGGAAGCTTAAAAGATGTAGTGAAAATGTCAATCAGGTCTTCTCAGAACTGAGTTTGAATTCCTGGAGAGTGTAATGGGGAAAACAGAGAAGACAGAAGATGAGCAGGGAACAAATAGTGTTCTTTTTCCTGCAATATATATGCTGTTATATATATACTGTTATATATATATATATGCTGTTATATATATACAGAAAGGAAGACTTATAAAAATCCCAAACTCATATGTGGCTTCCCTTCCCAGCTACTCCTGTGTTTTTACTATATTAGGTTTCCTTAGTAAAGTGTTAATTTTTTATATTGATTTTAAGCTGTTTTATCCTTACTGAATCAATTTTAAGGGTAGAATATAAATTATTTCTACAAGCTTCTTGTAGCCTGGATACTGAAAGGAAAAATTTCAGTAGCAGAAATTTAAATGAGTGATTTTTTTTTTAATAGTTTGCTTTGTTAAGACTTCTAAACACTTATCACCCTCTTGTGTTTAATCTAAAAATTGCATTCTGCTCAAAAACCTGAAGGAATATGAGATCATTTTTGTTGAAAGTAGTAGGTAATCAAAATATTTCAGAATTTGTAGGAGTTTAAATGTCTTTAAGATATTGTGATATTCCTGCCACTCACAAACTTCAATGACTTCTTAAAGTAACTTCAAGACTGAATTTCCTTTATCAGTGCAATCTGAAAACAAATAAATTATTTGCAGGTATTATGCTCTTTGATGACTTAATTTCAGAGTATTGGAAAAATAGATTTAATTCACAGGTACTTTCTAGAAATTAAAAGGGCCCTAATTTATTTCTAAAGATGCACAGGGGTTTCTCTTTAGGAATTCTAAGCACTAGCAAGCACCCAGTCCCTGAAGATGAATTTGTAGGTTTTCAGGGCATGTGGACCTGAGAACTTTGGTTGTAATGAAATTTTGAAAAAAAAAGCTAAATAATAGACCACAAGGCAAGCCATAGAGGTAGGTATGAGACCTTCAGACTGGCCATGATTATTTCTCCACACCATATTATTATTTGTTCCTGCTAATTGCAATTACCACTGGATACCTGTTCTATTATCATATTACTATTGCAATATGTCTATAAAAACTTTCAAAATTGCTTAAACTTTTAAAAAAATGCAGTCTAATACTGCCTTAGCAAGATGAATGTTATTATATGCTTTACTGTTTCTCATTGCCCCATTTGGATTTTGAATGGTTTTTTTAATATAAGCCATTGTTTCTTAAGTGCTAACATATTATTCAAATTGGTTTTGGGTTTTTCCTTGTAATCATTGAAATTTTTGTTTGTCTTATGAATATTTCAAGTTAGTTCCAGGTACTACTACATGGTGGGAGGAGGCTGGTCCTGAAGACTTATTTGTGAGCTTATTTTCTTCCTCAGCTTTAGGACTGGATGGTGTGATTGGAAACTTTGAGGTGGGAAAAGAATTTGATGCACTGCTAATCAACACAAAGGCTTCAGATAGCCCTTTTGACTTGTTCTCTGCTGATGATTTTGAGGTAATCAGAACAGGATTGATGATCAGAACATGAATGGAAGTGATGGGGGAGGTCCATGATACAGAAAAGGTCCCTTGAGAGTGATTCTGGTGGCTGGAATTGGGTGTCCTACACCTGCGTGTTCCTGCATGTTCCATGGGGTTTTTGTTCATCAGAATATTGCTGACCCCAGTGACAGTGCCACAACACCATAGCAAAAATGCATGTAATATTTTTAATGCTCATCTTATTAGCCCAAGATGGCAATTACAGTTATGTATTTGCAGTGACAAATGGCAGCTGAGAATAAGCAATTTATTTTTAGTCAATACTTAGAGCTCAGACTGAAAAATCTCAGCCTGTTCCCAGAGAAAGGTTAGGTTGACTTTTCTGTATTGCTGTTACAAAATGAAGCAAGCACTCAAGATGGCTAATTTGAGTTAGAAGCACAGTTTTTATGTTAATGTTAAAGCAGCGTTGGTTTTATGGTAGGGAAACACCTTCTCATTCAAAAACCTTCTCTGACCAAAAAAGATAGTTAAGAGCAGTTATTGGAGTTTATAGGTGTCGTCAGACTACCTGGAAATAATTCCAGTTCTGTAAAAAGAATTATTTTTAAGTTTAAATCTAAACCTTTTAAGCTAAGTTGTTGGTCCTTAGCACTTTACAAAAATTTAAATTTTGCCTTGTTTTCAAAAAACAGATTATGTATATTAAGTTTTTATTTCACTATTACTAAAAATATTTAGGGGAAGTGTTTTAATCAGTTCTTTCAAGCTTCAAATGATTATGAACCGGGACAGCACATATTGCTTTCTGAATTTGTTTTCTTCCATTTTTTTAAAGGACACTCTCCAGAAGTTCCTGTATCTAGGTATGTTTTGAATTTCAGCTCAAGTTGAATTCTCATTTCCTATATCAAATGTCTCAATTAATATTGGGGTTAATAATAAATGTATTTTTACATAAGTAAGTATACATTTGTTTGCAGTAATTAAATATATTTATTAAACTATCATGTGAACATTAACATGTCCCCAGTAATTAGCATTAATATTTGACAATAATAAATACAAACTGGCCTATGATTATAATTGTTTGTAAACATGTCTGGGCAGTGTCCGGGCTGGGGCTGTGCTGCTGCTGTGTTGTGATGTTGGGGTGCCTGGTGCCAGCTGTGGCCACAGCTGTGTCATGCTGTAATGAGGCTTTTTCCTTTCTGAGGAGCTGTCTCACCAGCTTTCTTGGTGGCTGGTTCAAAGCCAGTTCAGATACTGTGCAACAAATGATTTTCTGTACAGATACATATTATTTTGGAGGTTTGGATCTACTGAATATACAGAAAATCCATTGCAGTACTGCAACAGCTGAATGCTATGTTTATTTTTTTTTTAAGAACACATGGGCTGCTAAAATATTTATTAATTTTTGTGGTAGCCCTGACTATTTCTCTCCAAATGGACTTTCTTAGTTCTAGGAAATGGTTGCTGCAAATAATGTGTTCCAAAACTGTTTTTTTAGACTGCATAATTGTCATTAATTAAATCAGTGTTTGTATTTATAAACAAACCTCAGTTTTGACCATGTTATTTCAGGTGACGATCGGAATATTTCTGAAGTGTATGTGGCTGGAAAGCAAGTGGTTCCTTTTTCAAGCTCTGTATAAATCCATTTTCTGTTTGCAAAATATGCTGCTGATCATTCTGCATCTGATTTGGAAAAGATTGATTAAGTGCAGTGCCTGATCATCAGGAATGACACCTCACTTTTGGATAATGGTAAAAACTTGCATACATTGAAAATTTTGTTAGACCTTTCAAGAACTACTATACTGTAACTTTCATAGTTCTAGAGGGAATGGCTATTTAAATTTCTTTGTAAAAATAGCATTTGTGCATTGATTGGGGATTTGATGAATACCTTATTTAAAGAGGACACCTGCTGCTCTATTTAATAATAGTGTAGGAAGCATTACGTAGTACAATGAAATACTCATTTTCTATAGGAATTGAAATAAAAAACCCCAGTGCTTGTAAATTGATTCTGCAGGTAATGAATATCATGGAAGACTGCAATTTCCATAATATTATTATCAAGTATGGAAAAATCAGTGTCCTTTTGGAGAATGTAGTTTTCAGTTTTTCCTATGAGTTTAAAAAAAATTAATTTAAAATGTTCTATTTTAAGAAGAGTTAAGTCAGAAGTGTGTGTTTATAAATAAATAAGGGTCCTTATTTAAGAGTTTAGGATCGTCATTTGTAGTCAGACACTTCATTGAATTACCTTGATCTGAGTGACGGCTGAATGAAACTTCTCTTAAATTAGAAGCAGGCACTAAGATATCTCTGCAGGCTACACAAAGGCAAACAAATAAGGAGGGTTTTCTGGACTAGAGGAGGTACTTCATTTAGTTCAGCATCCTGCAGAATCTTCCCAAACTCATTTGCTCCTGACTGTTCAGACAGGATGATATGATGATGTCCCTTCTCCTTTCTGTAAGGGAAGTAAATGCATTTAAAAATTTCCAGGAGAAAGGGTCTCTTTCTGGCCATTACCACCTTTGACTTGAGGTGAAAATCATCACTGAAAATAGCAGCTCAGCTTTACTGTGCTCTTTGCGTTTTTCAATGTGGCAGCCATAATTCCAGCCCTGTAGAATTCCAGGATTCCAGGTAAAAAAATATGCCCTTTTTGTTTTGGAAATCTGTGTGACTTCCTTTCCTAAAATGGCATATTTCCCTGCCCTTTTTGTTTTCTTTTGGGTTTTTTTTCTAAGTTTTTTTAATTTATTTTTTTAGATTTGTTTGATGAGGGGATTTCTTCTTGTTTCTCTATTACGTTTTTGCAACGCAAAGAATGTGCGCTTTAATTTCAGGGTCATTAGAGACCAATATTGTATTTAGACACTGTAAACATGCGTTGAATATGGTTTTAAGGCCTACTTCAAACTTCTTTGATTTCACCAAGCCTTGTTTTGCACTTTTATCTCACTGCCTGGGGATATAGGACTTACCTCTGTTTACAAAACAAGGGGGGGTCACTGCACCAAAGTTTCACTATGTGTCTACTTCAGAGAGAGTGCTTGGCCAACGCCACTCATAATGCTATGATTTTAAAAGAATTTTCAGAGCTTATGTATTGTTATGATTATGCTTTCATGAGACAGCATAGCGTCAAGGGGAAGTGTAACAGCTAATTTGGGCACTTTTAGCAGTACAGTCAGTGTTCAGTGTGGTTTCCTTGCCAAAGCTGAGGGGCTGCACCAACAGCAGGGAATGACCAGGAGGTGCCTTGCAGGCATCACCTGGATGCAGCCACTCCCTGGGAGCTGGCTCAGGTGTCCTGCTGCTTGCTGGAGGCACAACCCTCCTACCCACTATGTTCCAAGGCTCCTAAGGCTTTAGGAGTCAAGATCTAAGGATTAAGATTTACACATTCCATCAGGGTGTCTTCTCAACCATTATGTTTTGCATGTGTCCCAATCACCTACACGGTAGCACACTTGTTCAGCAAATAACCTTCAGCTTTCTAGATTGCTTTCCTGATTCAGGGACATCTATTCTCGTGAATTTTGACATTAATTTAATTGACCAAATTTCACATTTCAAAGCCAAAGAACTGTGAGACACATGTTTTAATCCTCCCAGTTACTGTTTGAAACTATTTTTAGGGAATTACATGGTTTTCAGCTTTGGCCTTCCTGTGGCGAAGAAAGATGACACAGGCTTGTGTACAATGTATGCTAGTGCCCTACTTCTTTGTCTCCAGAGCTATGAATTAAATCTATGCTTTTATTTTAGTGATAGTCTTAACTGTCTCTGACTTAATTGTTTTCCCATTATTTTGTGGTGTTTTTAAGAAAGGGATTCAGCATTTCTTAAAATACTTTCGGAGGGTGGACAGATTACTTATTTGCAATATGAGAACACGCTAAAACTTTAACAAGTTCAGGACTACACCGCTGGCCCAATTATAAAGGGACTCTAGAATAACTGCTGCCATTGAGCTTTGTATCTGAATTTTTACTGGGTCATGAGCTGTTTGACTCCTGTTAAATTCAGGGACAAAGTAGGAACTCCTCTTTTGATTATAGCTTTTCTAATGTCTAGTATCCAGACATTACCCAGACATAGCAATGGAAAATCATCTTTTTAATAAGAATCTCAGCTGGAGGAGGAACTCTGCCTGCAGGTAGTGCCCTGGGCTGCCTGCAGCACTCTGCAATGCCCAAGATGGATAACATTACATTAAATGCTGAGGTGTTAAGAGGTACAGGAAAGAAGTCTGAATTTGATGTTTGAGAGGCCAGTGGAGGAGTTCGTATAAAAAATAAACTCATGGTCTTTTGACAGCGGCATTTAAATAGATTTGAATGGAGAAAAAAAATGTGCTGCCAGAAAAGCTAAGTGGGCTCATCTAAGGCAGTCCCAAAAGCTTGTTCAGAGGAAGATGGCTTATGCACAAAAATTTAAAGGTTTTAGGTCATACAAAGAATGTAATAGCCAGAATTGTCTGAAGTAATTTAGGGAAAATTACTCACTAAGGATCACTAAGGATCCCACTGTAAAGTCTTGGTCCTTG
Source organism: Ammospiza caudacuta (assembly GCF_027887145.1). Classification (NCBI taxonomy): domain Eukaryota; kingdom Metazoa; phylum Chordata; class Aves; order Passeriformes; family Passerellidae; genus Ammospiza; species Ammospiza caudacuta. The sequence goes on along the minus strand of NC_080632.1, from coordinate 70,989,351 downwards.
AGACTCTGTGCCTGTGTGTAGATTGCCAAGATGTTTGTTTAGGTGGGGGAGGATCAGTGGATAAAAGGGGTTACTGCTGAAACTTCATGCACACTCTGTGCATCTCAAGACTACATCTATTCTGCTTCCTTGCTTGGTGACCCTACTGCATATGCACTTTGAAACTGGCCCAGTAATGGATTCAGATTCTTAGTGTCTCTTTTGGAGACTGGAGAATATTTGGAAGGCAGCTTAATTCTTGTATAGCAAACCACTCTGCAAACTGAACCAAGGTTCAACAAGGGAGAATGACTGGGAATTTAGAGCAGTACTATTGTCTCAAACCAAAATGCTAATAGAGGCTAGAACTTGAACTATTTTCCATCTGTCCTCATCCCATCACGGAACTTAGTAGCTGAATACAAATTGAAGCAACCCTCTTCTACCTTCCTCCCTTTCCCCCAACACTACCCCCTTAAAAAAACTAAACAACCAAAAAAATTCCAAACCTTAAGATGAAACAACTGAACATTAAGAGGATATGAGTATGTGGAAGAAAATAAAGGAATAATTTTCAGTCAGTATAAATTGAAAAATATGACAGTATAAATTGATTGATTAAAGATAAAACCTCTGGAAAAATGTACATGCAACAGATTCCAGATGTCTCTCCCCACAAGTTTTCTTACCAGATGGTGGATGAGATCTTTCTTTCTTAATATGTCTTTATGTTCAATGGTAGCACGCCATTCAGACAAAGGGAAAAAAAAGGGTATTTGTGTAGAGCTTGCTTGTTGGGACAATATGCTTACTGTGTTCTATGGTCAGATGAGCACTTATTTATTATAAATAGAATGCATTTGAATTACTGTTATGTGTTGATCTCATTGTGTCACTTTAGGTTTTGAAATACTAGTAAGAATTGCCTATGCATTATGCAGCATTATTTGAATTATTCATGTGTGGCAAGTGGAGTTCTGCACTTTAAAATGTTGCCTTGGCCTAATGTTTATATTTACGCTGTATTTTTGTGTAATCCTAAGGTTTTGTAGGGGAAAAAAGTGTATTTTTTCACTGTACTGAAATTTTCAGTAAGTTGGCTTTCTTTTAGAAAAGGGAACTTTAAAATTACCCTGTCTAAAATTCTGTGCCTGATTATACACTCATGAATGGAAAGAATTATAATGGTTTTATGAACTTGAATAGTAACATTTAATATAAAAAGAAGTGAAGATAAATAGAATTTTTTTCAAATATAATTATTATAATGCAATGCAAATTAGCAAAAGGTATTACTGTTGAATAGCTACAGTTAAATTGAGCAAAAGAGAACACAGTTATTCTTGATTATTTATTTAAAAAAATACTTAAGCCCAGGTTCTTTCAAAGGATATCGCAGTTTTAAAAGGAAAAGACATTAATGTCATTACTCAGATGACCTGTTTAAAATTATTATTTAAAGCATTTCCAGGAACAATCCATAACAGATGATAAGGTGGACATCTTTGAAAGTTCTGGATTTTCATTAATAAACTATGCTGCTTTATTTGCAGCCTGGTATGTGTTAGGAGTCAACTCACCTGTAAAATGATAGTGTAGAGTCATAGAATAATCTAGGCTGGAAGGGATCCTCAAGGATCATTTTGTCCAGCTCCTGGCCCTACATAGCACCATCCCCAAGGACAGGGAAAAAAATTATTTCAGAAGACATTTGAAAATACTGGTAGCAGAATACAAAATACTGCAAAGTAGAAAGGAGATCGATCTGAGGAGCTCATAAAAGGAAGATGATATGTCAGTAAAATTTTAGCCGTGAAATGCTCAGAGAAAAAGATACATTCCCGGGTAATGATCCATTAGATCATGGATATCATTCCTTCTAAAAGTCGTGGAGGTCCAAAACCTGACCAAGTTTCCAAAGCAGTTGTTTACATACTTAATAATAAAGGCCCAGATACCTGCTCATGGCATAATTATGTAACTCTTCACAGCTTCTAGAGCTTGGCTCCAAGATTTAAATCAAAATTACCTGTAATGGCTCCAGAGGAAATGTAATGTAAGGGCATATTATGTTTTACCTACACCTGTCCTGTGAAACATTGAGCACTGGCCAGAACGGAGGCTGAATTAGTCTGGTCCCAGTGAACAATTTCTGTCTGTGCCTGCCCCAGACATCATTCCCTGTCATGTGCCTGGTGATGCAGTGATAACCCAGTCCAGCACAGGCAAGCAGTCTGGTGTGACTGAAGTACTGAATACAAACTCCTCTAAATATCAGATTGTTTAGGAATTAAGCTCATTGTTGAGACCAATGCATACAATTTAAATCACACAATCATATATCTAGTACTGAACTTCTAGATACTAGGACTTTGGCTTAAATCTCTGGGGTTTTTAAGTCCTTGCACTAAATGTGCAACAACTCATGCTTCTCTCAACAGAGAAACCAGCAAACTACATCCCCGAGGTATGAAAAAGAGTAACAACAAGAACAACAAATACCATTCTTGTGAGGCCAAAAGGACATCAGCAGCATTAACAACAATCTGTTGTTTGAAGTTAATAGAACTGTTAGTTTATGTGAAAAGGCTGAGCTCAGTTTCTGGGAGACAGTTTCCTGGAAACTTCAGTGGAAATTCTTTCTTAGAAAATGCCCAGAATCAGTGCGCTCCTACCAAAAGGTCCTTTGTGGCTTCTGCAGAGGCAGTCACTTCTGCAGAAGTGAATGCCTTATTCATGCCTAGATCCTCACTTCTTTACCCTGTCATGACTCGTGTGTATTAGCTTTAATTCTGGTATTGGTTTGTGGTTTCTCATAGACTGAGTCTTAGTTTGAAAATAACTATGGTAAAGGAGTGGAGTTGAGGGAAGGATAAGGATAAATGGCAATCTTACACCAGTCTGCCTAATGCTCCAACACAAAATATTTGTCCCACCAGGTAGATGATGTTACACTTGCACAGCTCTTAGACTCAATGATTTGGCTTAATGACTTGAGTCAACTCGTAACAATTAAACCCAGTCAAGGCTAGGACATAAACTGTGAACAGCTGACAAATACATAAAGGTGTTTTACTGTGATCTGCACTTAAGCCATCAGCAGCTTTCCTTGGCCAAGTGCTCTGTGGCATATTTAGATACAGAAAACTGGAGATAAGCCAGCAGGAGAAGGCGCCAGTTTTGGTGACGACTGAAGGCTCTAAACTGCATCCTATCTGGCCTTGTGGCTTTGGAGCTGGGTTGTGTACTCCTCTAACAACTTTTAGTGATGAAGCTTTTAGAAAGGATTAGCATGTGCTCCTTACCTGAGGATGTTTGCATCCCTTGCTTCAAGACAAATTTTCTTTCCCCAAAGGAGAGTTCACACCTTGCTGAAGTAAGTTTTTCTGATGCTGATTTGTCTGCTTGTCACCTGTTGTGCATAAGCTCTGGTTCATGTGAAAATGCCTAACTGGAGATAATGTTGTTGAATTTATCCTTCCTTTTGTACTTGTGCAGTTTCAAGGAAGAACAATGTATTAGGAGAAATGGTATATGCGATTTCCACTGTTCTGCTTGGTTTTGGTCACGCTAAATAGGAAGTCATGTACTGTTGAAACAAAATAAAGAGGCCTTGTGTTTACACCAACCCTCGTCTCTTTCTGTATTTGACTTTTGAGAAGAGAGAGAAAGCTGACAAGCTGACTAATAAACAATGAAGGCCAAAATACACAGAAACATACCCTGTTCTCTGGGGAACCTGGGCAACTTCCCCCATGACAGAAATTTGCAAAAGGGGATCTTTTTTTCAGATTCAAAGCTCTTACAGATTTTGATGTATATTTATTACCAAATTGTTGGCTTCATAAATCAAAGCCAGTGTTCAGTAGCCACTTTATTTTTTTGTGTTGAAGTATACTGTCCTGAAATGCTTGCTTCTTCTGCTTAACAAGAGTCACATATCCTTTGATGCGTGTTTCTTCACTTTCTTATTTTTCAAAGTTTAGGTATAAAAATCTCCCCAGTCTAAGCATCAGTGAAACTCACCAGAAGTGGATTTTGTTAAAACAAAAACTGTCATAAGAAGACCACTAATTGCACACTGAGGAATTGTATACTGAAATGTTGAGAATTATGTGCAAGCTGTTATCAACTCGCTCAAAATTTTGTGCACAAGAAATAAAGCTGTTCTGTATTTTCATCAACCAGCAGAAGATATAAGTGAAAGAAAACTTCTTTATAGACTACTTTTCTTACTAAGAGGGTCCATTTAGGCTTTCAGCATGGGAACTCTGCAACTTAACACTTTACTTTTGAAAAACACCATTAAGAAATGCTTTTGCAGTATTTCACTGGAGTACTCTGTTGAAACTTACCTGTTTAAAGTAGTGTGAGCCCCAGATGCCAGCAGAGTTCTTACAGTGTAGAGGGTTTCCAAGACAATTTGAAAATCTGAGAGCCTTTGGTATCCTCTCAGTAAATGTCAGTGTATAAATTGTCTGTTTCATTTCAATGAGTTGGTGCAGGCACAGTTTGTAGTAGTGAAAACAGAGTTTGCAATCCCCCCAAAAAGTCACTGAATAATCTTGAATACTTTGCAAATGTAAATTTATCAGTCTTATCCCATGACTGTAAAGCAGAAATTCTTTTGGTTTGAGATCAGATACTGGATCATTTATATTTCAGCTTAATGGGTTTGCAGTTCTTGACTTAAGAGCATAGTTAAAATGGAAAATGCAGATTGCTTGCCCTATGCTTGTAATCTGTAATCAGCTGTCTTCCTTTCAAAGCATGTGACTGCATTCTTACATTATTTTAAATTAAATATGGCCTTTAGGAATTACCTTAAAAATACAGCATAAAGGCCATGAAATCAAGCTGAAATACCAGCAATGCCTCTTCCTTTCATAATTGCTATTAGTTGTACCATCGCAAAATATAAAAGTATTTTTCTTCTTAGGAACTGAAAGTATTAAGCAGTAGGTACATTTTCATCCCAGCCCCTGCTTGAACCAATCTCACCTCCCAGCACAATGGTGAAAGTTCAGAGCTGTCAGAAACACAACTTCTCTGATAATTCATAGATATTCAACTTCTCTGATAATTCATAGATATTCAACTTCTCTGATAATTCATTCAGAATGTCAATTCCAGCTAGCTAAGGGCAGCATTAATACTCACTGTATTCTCTTGGTGCTCTAAAAATTATTCCCTGGCCTTTTTTTTTTTTTTTTTTTTGAGAAGGAATCCCTATTGTTGTATTTTTATGACTTGTGAAACAGCAAACAGATGTGCCACATGAGCTCAGCATTGCCTTGAAGGACACAGCAGCCAGTGCTGAGCAATCCTCCCTACCCCAGCTGAAGGGCTGCCTCTGGGCATTTCCAGCATTGTTACACAAAATTCACTCGCTTCAAGGAGTAACAGGAAAAAGAGAAGAGTTTGAACTGTGTGTAACAGCTGATGCTGTTGCAGAAAGAGAGATTCACAGATTTTGTAAGTGTGAACCTATAAAGAATGGGAGAATGGCTACCATCTGCTCTGACCTTTCCAGGTCAGAGAGGGGTGGCTGAGGCACCTGTGAGGCCACGGCTCATGTGTTCATCATGTACCCACCCTTGGGGCTGAATGTCCCAGTGAAACACACTCAGAGTGGATTTGAGTGACCAGGATCTGTTGTTTCAGGCACAGTATGTAAGAGCAACATAGTACTGTGCACATGCTGAGCACCCCGTGTTTCAGTTTACCATGGCTCTCGCTCCCTTCACTGCAGGGCTGTGATGAACCTGACAGTGCTGACAGTCTGGGAGGTTCCATGGGCACCCTGCAGAAGCAGGGTCAGCTCAGCCAGCCCACAGAAGCAGCCCAGACTCTCTCTGGAGGCCTATTGGAGAGCAGGGAGATCCCATCACCAAGGCATCCTCCTCTCAATGACACCACAAAATGTCAAATTAAATTCAAACTGCTGCATTTACACTTCTTTTGACTTTACACTTCTTTCTTCAATGCAGTTTGTGTGCACAGGGTGCTCTCTGCTGCACTCCTGCCCGTTCTGGGAGCTGCTGCTGTCCTGCAGCCACTGCTGCTGGTGTGCAGCTGAGGCTGGGTGAGGCAGCATGAGGCGGCGTCATGAGCTGCCTTCACAAACCACTGCACTTCAGTTTTTCCTCTCTTTAAAATGAACTTGGCAGAAGAAAACCCTTTGTAAAACCCTGTGAGGATTTGAAGGGGAAAGAAAAGAAACGAAAATTTGAAAGGGAAAGAAAAGAAATGAAAAAAGAGAAAAATAAGAGCAAAAGGAATAATGAAAAGAACAGCAGGAGGGGGAAAAAACCACTTTTTTTCTGCATGATTTCCTAGGCTTGAACTTACAGAGGTATTTCATACCAGAGAAAGCAGCCCAGGGAGGTGGGTGGAGGGTGGTACCTACCAGTGCTGCTCTTCCCGATCCCTGCACAGGCCTTCTCCCTCCTCTCTTGGAGCATGACTCCTCAAGGCTGGCTGGCAGGACATCTACAGTCATCCTAATCCCCTGGTTAACCATAGCCCTCTGAGAATTATCCTTCAAAGTACCATGCTTCACCACTTTTTGTGAGCCCTTCACACCTCTGAAGCACAGTCAGTCATCTAGAGAAGCAACTGCTTACACACAATTTGCAGTCATTGCCCTACAATGTCTGCTACCCTCTCATGCTTTTGCCTCCAGAGCCATGTAAGCCTTCCATTAAAAAAATCCTCCAGGCTTCTTGTAGTACTGAAATGAGCAGTGGGGAAGATGACATGACCTGCCCAAAGAAACACCTTGTTGTTTAGGCCGTGAAAATTTCGTTTATAAAATCACTGCAACAATGAGAGGGCCCCCCAGGAGCACAGACTGTGCAGGATCCGTGCAGTTCCCATATGGTTGCTGCCCACGGAGCAGGTGCCACACAGGCTGCAGTGCTGAGGGCTGTGCAGGCATGACATGAGGGTGGGCTGTGGCACCACCTCACAGTGCCCGACCCTGTGCCAGTCCCACATGGGTGTGTGCCAGCCCAGCATGCCTGGCTGCAGGATCGGTGCCAGGCTTTGCAATAGTTCCTTCCAGAACAGGAAGCTGTGGGCTCAGGTGTGCCTATGCGTGCAGCCAGCCCTCTCCATTATTTTCTTGGTTTTTCCTGCAAAATGTGGTTTGAATTAATTTAAAGTGCCTGGTAACCTTTTTCCAAAAAGAGGTTTGTTGCTGAGTGAGAAGAAAGTAGATGTACTTTTTGGGTGATGAAAAAAGAAGTACACAGTTGTCACAAATGAGTGGTTTAGATCACTTGAGGAATCACTGTCAAAGGTATTTAAAAAGCAATTTTAATATAAATTTCCATAAGCATAGCTTAACAAAGTTCAATGACAAGATTCTCTGCATTACATACTACATGGATGAAATATAAGCAGTAAAATGAGAAAAGAAGTGATTTAGAATTATTTACTGGGAGACATTGGGATGGCTGAAACAGTAAGGATGCCAAAGGGGGGACTATCCTTCCAAGTCATGAGATGCAGGATGGACCCCCTCTTTTTCTAAACTACCGGCAGATATCTGTCAAGTTGAAATCCCCCATGAGTGCAAGGGTGGCATTGTGGGATTTCTCCCAGCCTCCTGTAAATGAATCATCTGCCTATTCATCCTGGCTAGGTGGTCTGTAACAGACTCCTACCAGGACATCCACTCTGCTGACATTCCCCTGATCCTTACCCACTCAACCTGTCATCACCATCATGGGTTTCAATCTAATCTAAACAATCCCCCACGAACAGCGCTACCCCACTGCCTCTCCTGCTGCACTTACCTCTTCTAAAGTTCTTAAAGCCACCCAAGAAAGAAAGTAAAATTGTACCCATTGCAAAAAAACACCCCTATTGTCTCCTGGCAAATGTTATCTGTAAATTCTGCTGGGAATATTCTGTTGTGGGACCAAATAGGCATCAAGATGATTGAGCAACTCTTTTTCTTACATAATACCCATTCTGTGGATTCACAAAAGCCTTCAGCCATCCCACTGATGACCCTGGCCCTTCTATCTTCAGACCAAAAAAACCCTATAACTTTCTGATGTATTAAAAACTACCGATCTGGGGGGGAAACACAGCAGAGGGAGTGGGCACAAGAATGTCAGAGTTGTTAATAGTATTATATTCTTTGCATGAACAGCCGGTGCATCCCTGTGGCACGCCACGCTCTCCTCACTGTGTATCCTCTGCAGGGATAGCTGCACTGTTCATTATCATTCAAGGATGTGAAGAGCTTGAGCTGGGTCAGACCAAAGGTTTATCTAGTAAAATTGTCAAGTTTCTAGTATGGATGAATAATAATCATGTGCAGGAGGAAAGCAGGACACAAAACAAGCCTTCCCTTACAGACTCCCCTGCTTTCAGCCAGTAAATTGTATACGTTTAAGTCAACGCTGCATTAGAGAATTTTGTTTTAGCTCTTTAGTTTGTCTAGTCCCTTTCTGATACATTCATGCTTTTTCCAAAATTCAGTAACTGCGAGTCTCATCTGTTCATTTTTTGCTGGGTGGCACAGTCCCTTCTTCTGTTTATTTTACTGGCTGCCTAAACATATCCCTGCTTCCCAGACTGCAAGCCCTAGTGAAGAGTACAGTGTCACCTTTTCAACTAGCATCACTGTCCTTAAAAATTATTTCAAGGAAGACTGAGAGTGTTTTATTCTTCTTATAATTTTAGTTCAATTTATCAAATGGGTGTGTTCATGTAATTTTTTTTTTTGTAATTTGGTTTGATGCAGAAAAATTAGGGCTTGACAGTAAATTACATGTGAAGTAGACTGGACTGGTTTCTCAGAAAACAAGGAGAAGCTGTCAGTTCTGCCTATCTCCCAAATAAAACAGACCATTTCATAGACCTGGAGGCAGCAGAACATTTTGGATGTTTTGTAAGGGCCAAACAGGCTGGCATTTGCCTGAGGCCATTAAAATATCTTGCTTCTCCATGTTAAGTCTGACAGACATGGTGAGCTGGGAATTGCTGGAAGATGGTGTCAGACTCAGGGTTCACCAGATTTTAGAAGAAATATTGTGCAGCTAACATCCTTCTCTTGATCCAAGGCTGATTTACAGCACCAAGCTTCCACCTTTTCCTCCTTCCTGTATGAATGGGCTGTGTGGTATGACAGCCATTGTGAAGAGGATAGCAAAAACTCTATGACAGGGCATAAAAGGAGGGGAGAGAAGGAAGAAAAGGGTATTTCCTTCTCCCCACTGGCTGTCGTGTATGTAAAACTTAATTTTAAAAATAGATCCTTTCTGACAGAAATGGAATGCAATCAGAATATGGAATGTTGCCTTTCTAGTAAGGACATGAGAAGAACTGGTCGTGTCACCCTGGCTGTGCCATCTCCTTTTGGTGATGTTTTGTGTGTTCCTGCAGATGTGCGTTCTGTAAGCACTACCAGAACTTTATGTTCTGGGACAAGTTTAAAAATTTGCATCCAACTACAGACATACTTGAGATCTGACCTCAATGAATTTAAAGCTTGACTGCAGCAGGATACACAAAGTGCAAAATACTGCTTTGGATCTTGATTCATACTCCTGTTATTCACATGAGATCTCAGAACCACTTTTTTAAATTGTCCCGATAAAATTCAGATACTGTGGTGACAAATGTGGGACGGATGGATGAACTATATGATATTACTAATAGCAAGGATAAGAATTAGTAAGTTGTTTTTTAAACCCAAGATTACCATGTAACCTCAGCATCCTCACAGATGCAAAGACCATGAAAATTTCAACTGGCCTTCTCTTGGAATAAGGTCACAAAACCAAGGTATCAGACATTACCAAGAATTACTTCAGAATAACCTCAACAGCCTTTTAAAAACACTTACTCATCCTTTTACTCCAGAGGGCAAGAACAACAGCACGGCCCCTCTGCTTTTAATGTCCTTGGCAGAGCCCAGGAGGACCAGCTGGACACTGTGGCTTCTCTGCCAAGACAGGGGTGCAAGGAAGAGCATCTCCCCTGGCCTTGAGGATTCACCTGCCAGCTCAGCCCCTCTCTGGAGCAAAGGAAGCCAATGCTGACTGCTTGCAAAGGTCTAAGCAACTTGCTCTGATAGACACTGAAAGATTGCATTATATTGCTCCCCTCTGGAATGTTTGTGCTGCTTTGGAAGAGTTAAACCTTTCTACAGGCATAATTTAACTAAACACTTCTAGTCTCAACAGCATGTGAAGATTTTTATAAGGGGGATTCTTGCCTGTTCAGTAAACAGTACACCCTGGTTACTAAAAATGTCTATATAATTGTTTTGGGTGGTTCTGTTACTTAGGCAGGTTTCTGAAGTGTTAATTGTGATATTAGTGCTAAATGCACTGAGCTGTCTTCTGCATTTACTGGAATTGTGACTCACTGAGCTGACTAAATTGCTACATGTTTAACTTCAGAACAAGACAGAGCTAATGTATTTCAAAGTGGTATTTGATAAGCAGATTATTCCACTGCCTACAAAAATCCATACTAATAATTAGACAAAATTAAGTATGAGAATTAATTGTGTGGTGTCTCTCACTGACACAAATAGCTCTCACACTCCTCTCTGCATTTTGCTTGGTCTATTCACCATGCAGAGTGTGAGAACCTTGAAGCAACCACAGCCTCAACATTGTATACAGGATTTTGAGACTCCTATTTTGACATTTTATTGTATCATCAAAAAACAAAAACTCTTATCCCCTATTACAGCCATTTGCATGACAATTCACCTAAGCATGACATAAGATTCCTTGTTGCAAATCTTTATAAAATCATAAAACAGGAAAAAAGTATTCCCCTTTTTCTCATGAGTCAGATCAGATATGGGCAAAATTCACATGGAGCCCTATAAAGAACAATCATACTACAGGCATTAAACCTTCCTTGTTATTAAAGGAAAGGTGTCTGGAAATCAAAAAAGGGACTTGAAGCACAAAACACCTTCCTGGATGATCCACATGGCTGCTTGCAGGGCTTTGTGCAAGGTTTTGTGGCATTGTTGTGCTTTGCCTCTGAGCACAGGTAAAGTGAAATCAGTATGTCTTGTTGGGGCTCAGTCTCCCCTGGCATTTGCAATGAATGTGGGGCTATGAGAGTGCTCGTGCTGGAGCAATGGTGACAGAGGAGGTGCTGTTCTCCCCTCTTGCAAGCTCTGCTCCGCCCGGTCACTTGGAGCATTTTTTCCATCTGATAGCCCCTTGTCCCAGCATCCTGGGGATCAGCAGAGGCAAAATGTTGGGCATAAACCCTCACCCCCTCCATGGTGCCCTTGGCAGGGCCTGGCTGCTGACTGCATCCACATACTGCTGAAAGTCCAGATCCATCATCACAGTGGTGGTGTGGCATAGACAGCCCCAGGGCACCATGCCCTGCCCTTTTGATCCAGTCAAAGTCCTGAGCTCTGGAGCTTAGCTTATGGTCAAAGTGACCTGATTGTGCCACAGTTTGGCACTATCAGCACAGATAAACACACCTGCCTAAAATATTTACTTGTTCCTGGAACTTTGTTCTGGGACTAGCCAGTGTGACTGACAACTTTTTTAATTGAAAAAATGGGGTCGTTTTACTCTTAGTTTTAGCCTTGGGAAAGGGGAACCTTAGGACACCAGTTAGTTTCTTTTATTTTAGCATTTTTCTACATGCAGTTTCCTTATATTGAAATTTCTCCTAAGTACCCAGCGAGGAGGAACAAAAGGCTGTTATTAGGCTGCTGAGTAACTGACAGGGGAGGTTTGTGGTGGTGTGAGGATGCCTTGCTGGCGGCGTGGGCTGGGATTGGCACTGCAGCAGGCACGGCTGGGACCCCCACAGGCCTGCCAGCCAGCCTGGGGCTCCTGCAGCAATACAGGAGCACTGAACTGGGCTCCTGGAAGGCATGACAACTGGGGCTCCTGCTCACATGGGGATGGCAGTGTCAGGAAGACCCTGATGGGCTGTCCTGGACACCCTTTCTCTACAGCAGATTTTTGTGAATCACTTTCAGATGTGCCAGAGGGAAACTGAGGCACAGTGAAGACTGTGGTTAGCCCCTGGTTATATTAAGCTGAATCAAACGCCTGAGCTCCTTGTGTTTCTACATTTGTGGGCTGATAATGGCTCTTTCCTTGAAGTAGGAAAGAAAAAAGTTATAAAGTGTGCTCATGGCTGTAAATCCTGCACACACAAAATGTTTTGAAACACAAAAGGATGTATCTGATGTTTGAACAAAAGGCTTTGCTTCTCTATACACATCTTTCAGATGAGTGAGGTGGGAGAGTGAGGGACAAGGTTTTCAGATGCAGCTCTCACCTAGAACAGAGCTGGGCAGCAAGCAGGCATGTTTGAAAAACAGACTTTTTAAAAACACAATGAGCAGGTTTGCAAAAACGGAGATTTTAAACAGAATTCTTTGTCTGTACTCCACCTAAGTGTGTTTAGTTAAAAACAACCCGAACACAAGTTAGCAACTTAACTGATGTTAGTAAATCATTCCCTAAAATGAAGCATATTTAGCAGAAAGAGAAGTGGAAGTCACCCTGACTGCTTAGGACTTGCAGTCCACAGGGGCATTCTTACTTTTTGCTTTTCTAGAAACAGTTCTACACTTGTATCCCAAACCAAAATACTACTTATACTGCAGGCTGTGCCTATATTAACTTTCTTCAATACTAATAAGGATTGTTGCAAAGATATGTTCTCGGCATAACCTTTTATGGGAGTTAAAAAACAACACACACACATATACACAGAAATCAGGTTTTCAGATTATGTGAACTGCCTTAAGAAAATCAGACATGTTTACTTCAGACCGTTAAGGTGCTCTCACAAGTGGGGATGAAATGAAAGAGCAAAGGCCAGTCAAAGCTTGTACAGGAGTTAAGTTACAGAGTAAGGGTAAGGCAGCAGAAGTGTATGGGTATTCTTGTCTACTGATGCTTTTCTTGTTTGGTGTTGGTGTGATACAATTGTTACCTGAGCTGAAGTGCCAGTGACTGAAGAATTTTGATGGCCTGATGAGTACCAAGTGTGGTGCTGGGTGGATTTTAGCCTCCAGAGATGCATGCTGGAGTTCAGAGATCTTTTGCTCTAAGGTAAATGTGGAAATGATAGCTCTAGGCTTCATCTGGTTTTGCCCGCCAATGTGAGATGGTGGGGTTGTGTCCTGAGCAGTGTCTGTTCAGGGCCCAGCCAAGGGGCTGCTGCTCCTCCCCGATGCCACTCCGGAGCCTGGAGAAGCAGGTGTGCCACAGTGACACTTGAAGAAGCAAGGAGAGCTGCTGCTTTTCTCAGATAGGGGCAGTTTAGAACTCAGGTGTTGCACTCCTCTTATTGAAAGATGGCGTTAGTTGGAACTTGGGGTACTCCTAGGTGTTGTACCTCTGCTTCTGGTAGTCTAACTCACCCACCCTCCCTGAGACCCGTGATGTTGCTCTTTCAAATGTGGCTTTTTAACTTGGATCACTTCACCAAAACCAAATCAGGGAGCAATTGCAAGAGTTAGGGTAAAACTAATGCTGTAAGACAGTCAAGCAGCTGGTGGCAGTAGTCTGGTAATATGGCACAGCTGGAGCCAGAACTGCAGGACAGTGTCCTCACTGACCCCTTCCATGCTTTGCCCTCCCCTCGTGCATGAGGACAGCAACCCTTACCCACCGGCACGAGGGGCTCTGGAAAACAAAGAGGCAGAGTCAGTAAAAGTCCTGATGCTACTGTTTGCTGATATAACGTTTGGCCTCCAGCAGGTATTTGCAGAATGAGTGTTACATGCCTCTATTTACTCAAGGCTGGCCAACACTGAGAAATGACTCTGTGCTGAACTGTGATTCAGCCTCAGCTGATGACAAACACAACCACCCCTGCTTAGGTGAAATGAGGAGTAAATTAACTTGAATCTCTAGGCCACTTCCTAACATAGAACAATTTCAAAACTCTAGCTTAGAAAATGTTGCTGAGAAGCCAGTGAACTGCTGCTACTGTTGCACCTTTATCTATTGGCAGGTCCAGACATGTAATTACTAACTAGTTTCAGCGAAAGTATCCACTTAAATGTAAAGCTATCTTTGCAACCTGCAGGTTACTGGCTCGCACTCAGCTAGCAAACCTAAGTCGCCATGGCAAATGCTAATCTTTGCATCACTGCTATGCTTGAAGCTACCAGCCAAACTGTTTCAGCAGAGAGACTGAAACCGCGGTTCCTCACCAGTGTGTGCAAGTCTGTGTGGTCTCACCTCTCTGCCTGCCTGTGCATCATCCTCACGCTAGACCCAGTACTCAGTGAACTTTCCTCGAGTTGCTGTCGTGACTGAATTGACAACAAAACATCCAAGATTTTGGTCAGGTGGGAATTCTAACAGAAATCCACAAATCAGTAAGGGTATTATTCATCATATGAATCCAGCAATCAAAGGAACCAGCTCAGTCTCACTCTGAAGACTGAAACCAGACTGAGAAGGATCAAGATTTTTCCAGGGTCATAAATCTACTTTCCCCTCATAAATCCCACGCTACTTAAAGTACAACTAAGGAATATCTGCTTTAGCCTAATCCTGTTTAAACCCAATCTGACCTGGTCTCCCAGAAGTATTATGGAAGTCAAATAGTCCCATGCACAAACTGTTTCACAGGCTTTCTTGGCAACTCAGGGGACAGACATCATGCACCCAACTTCTCCCTGATGCATTAAAGAAAATTCAATCACATCTAAAAATGTTTTCCACTCAAGGAAAACACTAACCAAAAAATGGCACAGGCTGGGTGGGTTTTAAACAATATATATGTGCACTGTGGTAAAGAGTAGATGAACAAGAATGAGGGATAGTGAATTAAATTGATTTCCTTTTCCTCAGATTTGTGCTACAATCTCACTGATACTACCAAGTGAAGATTCACAGTGGGACTTTATTTTCTTTTGCTATATTTGAAAATATATTAAACAGGCAAAAATATTGGACACAGGTATTGTAGGTCTCCAAAAGTGAATGGTCAGAGCTGTAGGTAGCACTTCTTCACCTCCACGCTTGCCATGCAATAGCTCAGCAAATCTTTTCTGCTTTTAACACCTTTCACAAGGTTATGCCAACAATATAACAAAAGTTGTAAATATAATTATCCCATTTATTTTTTGTTTTCTCTTCATAGTGAATAAACCTCAGATTGTGATAAGCAGGCTTACTGCTGCTTGGAAAGAAATGCTGTTGAACTAGTTGTAGATACAGAAACGAAAGAGCATCACAAGGGGATTTAATGAAGACACAGATATCTCACTTGGGCAGTTTGAGCTGCAGTAACACTCACCTGAGAAGCCCATCTTCCAATGTTGCTACAAATCTGGCCATGAGCTTACAAGAGAAACACACACTGAAATTAAATAGACATTAAAAAAAGGATTTGTCTTCTGCATCTTACCATCTAGTACAAAAGACACATACAAGAAAACTTCTTCAGTAAGCTATGACACTAGAAATTTCAATTATCAACTTAATTTTTTTAATAGTAGATTCTACCTACACAAATAAAATAGTCAAGCCAGTTTTTGATGACAATTCTTCCATTTGTTTCAGTACTCCCATCTTTACCCCTATTTTAATTTAATTTATATCAAATAACAGACTGCTGATATTCTGCTAATTTGCCTCCTACAGAACTCAATTCTTCACACTATGAGTGATTCAGTCTTTGGTTTGGCTTTATTAGGCTGCCCTTTCAAGCAGAAATGGCCTCTGTATTTCCTTTGATGAAAAAAAACCTCCAAACTCCAAAACTGCTTTTTTGGCCATCACTAAATTACTTCTAAAACAGGCAACTTAAAGGCTGAAGCGCTTTCTCCTAAGTGTTTACAGTAGATTAAGTGATAACTCAGGTTAGCAAAATGGCATTTAAAACTCTGTGGTGATAACTCTCACTGCACGCACTGACAGAACTTTGTTCCTGCACTGTATTTCAACATACAGTCACTCATTATTTTTCCAGCTGTAAGATAATTTCTAACTATTCAGTTATTTTCTAACTATTCATGTTTGTCATATGTCAATTCCAATGCCATCCAGGTACTTTCGGGTATACTGCCAAAGGTCTTTATGTCCTAAATCAGAAAGCAGTCCATCAGCATCCTGGGTATTTAATTACAGGAAAAGATCAAGAGAGCCAGTAATATGTTACTTGTGAGAAAACCCATTATTTCTGGCTGACAGAGAAACTATAAAAGAAGCAGAAAAATCACACATCTATACAGAGCGCAAAGTTCCATTTGTGACTGAGTCATAGCTACTTAACACACCTGGATACCTGAAACAAACCAATTCCTTATTTGTTGTACATTTCCTCCTTCAAGAAGATGCATCAGATGATACTGTAGAGAAGCTTAGGAACACGGGAAAAATGACACGCATTTTGACTCATCAGTGATACCAGACCTGAGTCAAATCCTTAAGTGCCCTTTCAGTGACTAGAAGCATCTAAGACATTTCGTTACACTTGTGAATAATGACCTTCCAGAGGAGAGTCACCAGTGATCAACAGCACGATTTCAAAGATCTAAGCACCATGTCAGGGGCTTTGGTAGTCAGGGGTTCCTGACCCCATGGCATCCTTATGCATCACAACCAACAATCAACCAAAGCATCTGGCAGATCATCAGCATTGGAACCACCACAGGAAGGCCCATCCTTACATTCCAAATTTCAGGTTTAACAGTAACAACTGCCAGTAAATTTGCCCAGAATCCTGTGGAACATAGTACTGCAGAGCCATAACACTTGGGGCTAGTCAAGCATTTCACAGATTGAAGATTATGAAATAATGACCTAGTTGTTTTCATTTATTCACGTGTTTACATGGCCCGTTTTTTCCCAACTAAAAAGTCACAACCATCTAGTAATATTGTTTATAACAGAGTAAGTCCTTACCCAGAACTTGTGTTTATGCAAGAGTTAAAAAGATCTCAGTCTAACAAGCAAATGTTAAGGAGGATCAGTGACACATGAAGCAATTATGTTTCTTTCTTGGAAAATGTACCAGTGTTTGCACTTAAGTCTGAATAGCGTCCCCATCTACATACTTTGTCAATACCTGCTCTTTTCAAACAACCTTCCCCTCCCTTGTTTTGTGAGCCTCAACAGAATCAGAGCTCAGGACATACACTATTAAAAGAACAAAGCACTGGCCAACTGACTTGAGGAGGCTCATACTCCACTTAAGTGTAATTTACATGATACAGTTAATGATTTTACAAGAAAAAGAAGTTTTTCATTCCATACTTTGCTGTACAGATGTACCAAGATCAAATATTTTAACAAGTGTTTGCAAGTGCAACCTCTGTACAAAAAAAAAAATCAGACTGAGATTGAGACCACCATAATAATAAAACAACAATATGAGTACTAGTACCAGTCCTAAACCATTCTAGCCAAGAAAGTATCAAAACCAGACAGTTCTCCAAACACCCGGCTACAGGGCACTCTCAGGTAAAAAACAAAAAAAACAAAAAAACACCAAAATGCCAACACCTTTATGCTGAAATGCAGTTGCAGATGTTGCTTTAATACGAAAGGTAGAAATACTGTAATTTTGGTGCTTTAAAGCAGTTCCATGGCAAAGTCCCAGAGCATACCCTTACTGGAGGTACACACAGTGGCTGGAGTATTAACTTATCACACTGACTATCAGCTGACTGGTGGAATACACATTATCCATTTCTGATATAAGCAATTTTTATGGATCATCCAGTATTAAAGATGTCTTTCTCCATTGCAACATGTGCTGTGTACTGTATCCTTTTCCTTCCCACTGGAAAGGATAAACCAGGTGTATTTATCACCTGTATTGGGTTGCTGACACTGACAATAACTGACGAGGTCTGCTGGTGAAGATGTGGACAGAACAGTTTAGTCAGTGCTCTGGCTCTATCACGACAAATCCACTGGAAGTAAAGGAGAGGTTCATTGCTAATACTTTTTTTCCTTTAAAGCACATTGTTATTTGTCATTTTTGTCAGGTCATCAAGTAGTTACGTCTAACCCAGTTGCTCATGGCTATTTGTCTCAAAAAAGCTCATATATCCAAGTAAGGACAGAGGCAAGCTTAGGCATAGGACAATATCTGTAAGAACTTATATTAAACTTTGCACTTGATCCTCTACAAGGTCACATTCTCATTACAGCAAGAACTAAAACCAATGAACTACCATAAAAGGAAGTATTTCCTTCTGTACATTATTTTTATTATTTACATAATACAATATAGCATAGATGCTGGGTAGCTTATGTGCAATACATAAATATGAACTATCTGTACATGTTTGCATATCTAATAACTCAGAAGAACAAAGTTAGAAGCGGAAACCTGACGCTTTTAATAGTGAAGTAAAAACCAAGACTGAACACTGGCAACAAAAATCAGGTAGGAGTAGTGCCTTGTGTATGTATGTAACTATTTACAAATGAGAACAGGCATTACCACAACACTAGTCTAAACCGTATTTGTTTATATAAAAAACACAAGTTTCATACATCACAAAAACCCCTTCCATTATAACACAGAAGTGATATATATTACCAGACAAGCATCAGTGAAGAATACTGCCTTTTCTAGTTGTTATTGTACAATGCCGTAGATAACGCAGCCCATGCAATACACCCAAGAACACTACAGTCCTATACCCAAGTACAATTAAAAATGATAAAGCAGCCCTCCAAGAGTGGTTCCAGCTACCATTTAAGTCTACAGCAGCCATGTTAGGTATGGTTTTCCATGCAGAACGGTGCAACTGTTACATTTTAAACTAGAAAAATTAATTTCTAATATTCTTTTGAACTTAGAACACACAGAACATAAGTAGTACATGAATAATAAACTGCTCTAGTATTTCAGCAACTTATTCAGACCTGTGTTGCTTGATAGAGATGCTGTGATATGTCTAAAAACATTTGTAACTGTGTTTTGAGAACCAATCTTACAATATTGTGCTACACAACATTTTTAGCTAGGCAAGGAAAAGCGGACAATTCTGTTGCAGGCCAGTTCTTAAGCTCCTAATAGGACATCTCCTTTGGGAACTTTTTTTCAGGATTCTTGAGTTAATGTAATCTTTTAAAAAAGCAATTTTCTTCTCATATGTATCTGATTTTTTTTATTTTTCTCAGTGCAGTTGTTAAGTGACTAAAATATGGCAAAGACGCTCATCTTACTGTGATGGTAGACCCCTCTACACAGCTTGCATTCTGCTGGAAAACTAAAATGGGAGTGTGACAACTAAAAGTAGAATGAGATTTTAAATTATAGAAGTAGACTGCCAACTGTTTTGATGTATCCTTCTCCAAAACAGGCATACAACATTAGCCGAACATTAAACACCTCATGCACATCTCAAAAGGCAGAGCTGCTGCACACATGCAGATTGCATACATCTGTTTGGCACATGTGAACTAGAGTCTGTCCTCTGTGCATGTGTATTCCTGCGCAGGTTTCTGATCATCCATCTATTCTGGGGAGGGCATATACATTTTCAAGGGCTGTATCTATCCAATTCTGCCTGTAACAAACACCCAAACATTTGAAGTATCATTTAGACAGACAGGACTAGAAGTAAAACTTTCAAAAGCAAAGGAAAATGACCATGCACCTGCTCTTTTCATGGTTTTTAGGATGTATTGAAAAAAAAGCCCCACAAAAAGTCAGTCAGTCTTTTCACAAGCACATTAATTTATATTCTCTGAATTTTTTCAGCCACCACAACTGGATTCTCTTTTCTGATTTTTGCTGCAGCTTCTGCTTTGTAATCATATGGGCAGTTATGCTTGTCAGAATAACGGTGAAGTCCACAAAATAGGTTTCCACATCGGCAGTCAAATCCTGTACACAGAAAAAAAAGAAACATTACTAGGAATTAGTTTTTAATTATGGTGTTAATTAAGGGTGCAGTCACTACAAAGGGGACATGTTTGTCTACTGTGATATACAGAGTAAGAAAAATAAATGGACTTACTAAGTTGTGTGAATTGTGAAAAAGCTGACAAATCTAATAAAACACAATTTTTGACAAGTTTAATCTAGCAAGAGGTAACTAATCATGCAAATTTGTTTAAAATTGACAGTATTCTCATACCTGTAAGGCCAACCTTCTTCCTGCACATGAAACATCTGTTCTTCTTTGGTTTCGGCAGTTCAGCAGCTCTCTCCTCACTCTCTGAAGTACCAGGCTGAGAAACTGATGGGCTTGGTTGAGTAACAACTGTTAAAAGCACACAAAGGAAATAAGGGTAAAATTTGCTTTTCTTGACTTCATGGGGTATCAAATAGTATGCATACAGTAAGGATTAATTCAACCACTAAGATCCTGACATCTGTTGCCTACAGTACTACGCTGACTAGTCTAAAAACATGAATCAGAAATAAGGATTTTTATCCACCCCTTGTGACTACTTGAGACACTGAGATTATTCTGCACATTTCAACATTTAGGAAATAAATGGCACTTACTCTATATATCTATGCAGGCTTGAAAAGCATGACAGAAATTCCATGCGCACCTCTTATATTTAAATAAATCATACGATTAAAGCAATACTTAATCTAAAAAGTAGCAATACCGTCACAGCTAAAGTTGCTGAATACAGATACCTCTGTAGAAGATATAACTAACATGAACATATTTTAGAGGGAAAAAAAAAAAAAAAAAAAAAAAAGAAAAGAAATTCAGGAATATGTTCCTGCTATAGTACTGGGTCATTTTGCCACTTCTGCAGTGAAGTCAGGTATCTAAGGCAGCTCACCAAGACAGCAGCTAGGAAGCTGTTAATTTTATGACAGATCCAGAACGCAGCTACATAATACACAGTTCTAAAGAGCCCTCATTTAAATAACAAAGTACAAATTTGCATTGCATATTTGTATTTTTTGCAATTTATTCAGTTTTGGTGTTTAAACAGGTATAGTCAAAATGAATACTTTTTCAATTGCCTCTTTAGACATCTTAAGAACATCTTTAGACATGGCTGTTTTATTGTAAAAAGTGTTTTATCCCAAGAATTTAATTTTTTAAATTGATATCCTCTTCATATCCAAAAATGGAACTAAGGAAAGCTAAAAGACGCACTTGTACACAACTGTAATACCTGCTCTTGGTACAAGTTTGCTGAACACTCTCAGAGCATGATAACATCTATCATAATATCTATTACAAAATGCATTTCATAATAAATGGAATACGTAAGCCTCAAGGACGTATTTGCAGTTAACTTTATACAAATATGGTTTGTTAGAAAAGATTCTTTTGAATAGTACTTGCTTGTTAAAATTGTATTTGCATTGTCATAGAAAACTTCACAATTCACTGCACAAGAAACGAACGCCCCAGGCAAGACTTCACAATCTAAACAACACTTATAAGCAACAAACTCTCAGAAGTAACAGGGAACCTTCAGTGCTCATCATCAAGAAATTTCTTGCAGTAAAACAAATGACTGCTAACATTATTTTATACCTCTACATCATAGCAACAGAGCTAATGAGCAACCAAGGTCATTTACAACCTGTTGTTTTTCTTTGGTCACATTGCAGATATTTTATAACCCTTTTTTGGTGGAAACAATTTGTTTTGATTAAGATTTTCTAGATGAACAAATATGACACTCTGAACCTGTCTTTAAATCCTAAGACAATCAGTGTTCAGTACCAGTTTGTCTACTAGAGAGCCTGCGACCAAAAACTGGCGACCAAAAACAGCCAGCAGTATCACAAACTGAGTGTACCTGTCAGATGTTATGCACCTTGGCTAAGAGCTGTTAGCTATGGCCTTAAAAAATTACAAAGACTGAACACCTCTCCAAAGGTATAGTCAAATCTCGTTTTTTAAGATTTGTTGTATTGCTAGTTTGTTTCAAAATAAAAAGCTAGTTGTAAGCCAAAACAGATGAATGAGAGGAACCAGAAACACACACATTGCAATTTGGTGTGTAGTTAGTAAAGAGAAAGCTTTGTCTGTGTCAGAAGTAATTTAAAAATTTGAGCCCTGGGAGCATGCATGCTGTTTCAATCATATGCTAAAGAAAATATAGAGGGTGGCAAATAAACAGTGACATAAAGTCACTCACAACATACACTAAGAAAAAATGAAAATGAGAAGAGAATCATTTATATCACTGCCTAACACATGTCAACAAGGAAGCCAAAATTAAAACTTCCCAGGAATTATCAAGGCAAAAAGCTTAGTAGATCACTCCATCACAAAACAAAGCCTCTGAGAACAAATTAATCTAGGGAAAATGTTATCAATTTCTACAAGTATACTTCCATCTATAATATCTTCCAAGTATACAAGTTTCTTCCATGAAGAAACTGCAACAATGGCAGCCCACATGTGTAAAGCGATGAAAGTGATTTTAAGAAACTGCAGCAGCACGTTCCCTGAAAAGGCTGCTGAACAGGATACTTCCCCCACAACTAACACATCTTCCAAGGAGGAAAAGCAGGACATAACATGCAGTAAGTCACTAAAAGGTACCAAGCCAAGAGGGGACATAGCTCCCTAAATCCAAACTAAAACGTTCCATTTATTACTCTCCAAGAATAAAGGATTCTGCTGATATTTTATGCCACCAGACTTTAGTCTGATTGGCTTTTATGATGCTAAATGTTCATAAATGTGCTTCTGAGTAATGGCGAGGACAGTCGAAAAAGTTGCTCACCCTGTGCCCTAGAGCTCAGAACAAAATTCCTTTTTCATCAACCTACAGATGAAAAATACTGAAAACTGCAGTTGTTCTGCCATGACATCAGGAGCCTACCTAAATCAAAATACTGTTCTTACAGTTGTTTGCCACAAAAGGCTTCCTTTAACACAAAAGACAAATCCAACTGGGCAAGTACAATTCCGATCCTCAAGATATTAACTTAAATTCATGCCAGAAATCACGGTGTTAATCAAAGTGCTCAAAATGATTTATGTATCACCATAGAACAGGTAGCTGAAAAAGGGCCAAAAGCTGTAAAATAGTGGTTGCTGGTACCCGTCAACCTGCTTCCTCAGTAACAGTGTTCAGATGAAGCAAACTCCTCACACTAAAACTTCTCACCACTGTAAAAGAGCTCTTACTGGTATGATGCACTTTTTCATCCTGATCTCCAAACTGGAGAAACATGGAATTGAATGATTAACTATGTGGTTGATAAGGAATTGACTGGATGGACACAGCCAGAGAGGTGTGGTCAGTGGTTCTATGTGCAGTTGGAGACTGGTGATGAGTGGCATCCCTTAGGGCTCTGTCTTGGGAATTCTGCTCTTGCATATCTTAATCAGTTACACAGACAGGGATTATGCGCATTCTCAGCATGAAGGAGGGGATGCCAGACAGGGAGATCTGGACAAACTTGAGAAATGGGCTCAAGACCCGTCCATCTACTCTGCTACTGCAGACCCCATCTGGAGCACTGAATCCAGCTCTGGGGTCCTCAGCACAGGAAAGATGTAAATCTGCGGGGTTAACCAGAGGAGGGCCACAAAGATGATCAGGAGGCTGAAACACCTCTCCTATGAAGCCGAGCTCAGAGAGACAGGGTTGTTCAGCACGGAGATGACAAGGCTCTAGGAATACCTTACAGAAACCTTTCCAACTTTAGATGGATAATAAAACAAAGGGATAGATTTAAACGTGGGCAGATAGTGATAGGATCAGGGGAAACGCTTTTGAATTACAAGATAGATATATATGAGATGTTAGGCAGAAATTCTTTACTCTAAGATTAGTGATGCACAGGAACAGAGGACTCAGAACTAGACGATCTATAAAACCCTTTCCAACCCAAATGGTTCTGTGGTTCTGTGTAGCCCCCTCTATCACCCTGGTCATGTCCTCTCCTCTCTCTGGTTCAAGACCTGCAAAGATTTACTTCACTCAAATTTTACCAGATCAGTTCTCCTAGTACAATGCCAAAAACTTTAGGGACAACTGATTTTCAGAACTGGGTAGGCTTTTATTTGGTCTTACATGATTTTGGTCTTACATGATTGCCTGCAGGGACTATAAATATGCATTACCATCATGGTCAACGATGGCTATTATCCTAGCAAATTAAAGACTAACCTAATCCTATACTGGATGTGTCTGCCTGAAAAAGTCTACACAAATGCAGGCATTTCATCACGAATTTTGGAAAATTTCCTTCAAATGTAGCCTTAAGATAAGATGCATCCTTACCAGAGGAGCAGCAAGGCCACTAATGGAACCAGCTACAGGACAAAGTACAACAGCTACTCAATCTACATGCAAAAAGGTTCTACGAACTGAAGAATAAAGTTCTTCTTAGACTCATGGGAATGCCATTTGAAATTTAAAACCACTCTAGGAACATTCAAAGCTGTCAGTAGCTTTCTTATATAAAACAGTATGGCTACTTCAAAAAAAAGCATGTATCAGTATCAGTATTACAGAGCTTTCACTCTGAAAAGGAATGAATCCACTATTTCAGCTGAAGGAAACACACTGAAAATCAATCATATTAGAAGTGACCAGAAAGGAATACAAAAGTAACAGAACAAAGTTTTTAGAAGCTTCTCTGACAGAAGAAAAAAATCACCAAAATAAAATCTAAACACCTTAAACTTCAAGGATAACACTGGCACAAATTCTTGAAAGTGCAGGGAAAGAAATTGATTTAAGGACTGTGACTTGATGAAGTTAACCGCTAACTCCCAGCATCGAAGAAACAGAAAAAACAAAACACGAGACAGAAAAGGTCAAGTCAGAAGTTATCCAAAATACATTAGATGCATTTCTGCAGTTATGGAGCTGAAACAGTAGTAGTAGTAACAGAAGTACTAGACACAATACAATCCTTAGACTGCATATGAGCACAACTGCCCTGGTTTCAGCTGGGATAGAGTTATTTTATTCTCAGTAGCTGGTACAGCGATGCATTTTGGATTCAGTATGAGAATAATGCTGATATATTACTAATGTCAAATAATAAAACTAGTGTTTTAAATATTGCTAAATAGTGTTTTTACTTTAAAACAAAGACTTCTCAGTTTCATGTACTCTGCAAACAAACAGGTGCACAAAAAGCCAGGAGAGAGAATCACTGGGACAGCTGACCTGAATGAACAAGCCAAAGAATAATCCACACATCAGAACACACTTCCCCCAATGTATAAATGGGGAGTGTTGACTGGGAGCTGCCTACGACTGCTGGGGAATGAGCTGGGCATCAGTCAGCAGATGGTGACCGTATGTAGTATGCATCACTGGTGAAATATCTGGAGTTTATTCTTTCTTCTCCTCTTCTCATTACAATTATATTGTTAATACAATCAGCATTGCTTATCTTACTTCATTTTAATTGTTAAGCTTTTTTATTTTAACACATGGGGTTTAGTTTTTTCCTCCAACAACTGTCCTCAGCACTGGAGAGCAAGAACTGAGTGAGTGGCTGCATAGCACTTAGCTGTCAGCTGGGGTTAGTCTAAACCAACAAGGCGCTTGTACATAAAACTTAAGGCTGCAGAACAAATCTCCATCATGCTTACTTTTATGTTGAAGAGTGGGAATATAAATGTTCTGCAGCATGCCACTCACCTCTCCATGCCTAAGTCTAACTCTTCTATTTGCATATTTAATACCTTAAATTAATATGCCCATTAATACAACATACTGATTCCCCAGTTACAGAAGCACAGTTTAATTTGGTTATCATAAAGACTTGACGTGCATGGTGTATCACTATTAGAAGAATAATAATAATGTGCTATCACCAACACACACAGCACCAGCAGTTAGGTCCTCAGCACTTTTCTGCGCAGTGGACAGCTTCAGCGCTTACAACAGACTTAATTTCTGAAATTTTTCAATCAGGAGTGTTTACCAAAGCTACAGCAGGCATGGGAAACATGAAGACAAGCTAATTATTTCAAACACAATATAGAATGTTACTAATACAACGGAACTGTTTACAGTGAGCAACGTCATGAAACTAGTACAGCCATGTGTGAAAACAAACCAGAACAAACAAGGCACTCATTACAACCAGATTTATGAAACATCATGTATGTACATCTTGATCTTACCCGACATCATAAGCTACCTTACTTATATCTTACTCACAGTATTACCTGCAACACACTGGCTCTACCTACAGCATAGCAAGGGTAACCTGTTACAGGGTCTCTCAACCTGAATGCTCAACGGCTGTACAACAGCTCCAACCCTAACAGCTTGATTGAGAGCAGAGACACGCCAACCAGCATTGCCTGCAGTCTTCTAACACTGCTGCTGCTGAATGACAGGATAAGTTACAGCATGGACAGAAGTTGACAGTATTTACATATTTTTAAAATATGTAACTTACACAATACCATTATCAGTTTAATTTCTGGTTTACTTTTTCATAAGCCATACTACTTACCTATAACACTACACCCTAATCAGAGCATTACTGCATTAAAAAACCCAACCCAATCAAAAACAACCACAAAAAGTACTACACTCTTGAGCCAGTGCAGATACTGTGTCTGGAAACAGTGACAGACTGACTAGAAGCTGATAATTTAGCAAAGTAATTACCTACAAAAGTCTAAGAAAATGCTAAAAATATGCTGTGCATTAAAACAATACAATTGTTGAAATAAACTTATTTTTAAAACCATTTATTTATAGCGGGGGATTGGTTTTGTATGGCCCGTTTTTGGTAGTGCAAGGCTACAGAGGTGGCTTCTATCAGAAGATGGTAGAAGCTTCTTTCACGTCTGGCAGAGCCAATCCCTGGTAGCTCCAAAGTGGGATGGGCTGTTTTCTGCCAATCAGAAATGGTGGTAACACCTCTGTGGTAACATATTTAAGTAGAAAGAAAAACAGAAGTTGTTGCACAGCATCAGTTGTAATCACTTGTGAGAAGAACAACTCTGCAGACACCAAGATCAGTGAAGGAAGGGCAGGAGGTGCTCCAGGCACTGGAGCTGAGATTCCCCTGCAGCCTGTGGTGCAGACCATGGTGAAAAGCTGTGCCCCTGCCGCCACAGAGGTCTATGGGGATGCAGAGATCCATGTGCAGCCCAGGGAGGAGCCGCACGCCAGAGCAGGGGGATGCCTGAAGGGAGGCTGTGACCCCATGGGAGCAGACAAGGGCTCTGCTCCCATGCTGGAGCAGCCTGTCCTTGAAAGACTGTTACCCACCCATGGAAAAGTTACCCACCCTGCAGCAGTTTGAGGGGTGCCATTGCCCATGGGATGGACTCATATTGCAGCAGTTCTCAGGGACCTGCTGCTCGTGACATACACTCATGTTGGATAAATTCATAGAGAGCTCTCTTCAGTGGGAGGGACCCCAGAGTGCAGTAAGCGAATGACTCCTCTCCCTGAGCAGCAGGCGCCTTGGGTGATGACCTGACCACAACCCTGGTTCCTGGCACCACTGGGTTAGGAGGCACAGAGGATGTGAGGGGAAGGTGTTTTTAAGGTCTGATTTTACTTCTCATTATCCTGCTCTGATCTTGTTAATAACTCCACACCTTTAATTCAAGTCTGTTTTGCCCTTGACAGGTATCTGGGGAGGGATCTCTCTCCATCCTTATCTCAACTCATTAACCCCTCAATTTATTTTCTCTCCCCTGTCTAGCTGTGGAGGGGAGTGAGGCTTTCATGGGTGCCTGGAATCCAGTCAAGACTCAGAGCACTTCAACAAGTTACAAGAAAACAATCATGTAAGTTACAACGGAGTTACATCCACCACGCCTTTCTTCAGATGTTAAGGTACAATTGTCTTAGCACCAGGTTTGCTCTGAAGGCGAATCTAGGTTGCAACCTCAACCTGAGCAAAGAAAAAACAAAAAATCCCAACAAAATCAATAGAAACAAGCTTGTTAAACTTCATAGTGTAGTATATGGTAGAGATAATTCATGCTATACATGTATAAAATACTGTAAAATCCAAGCTATGTCTTTGACCACTCTGGCTGGGAGCAGAGTCTTATTTTTATTCAATTAGTTGCCAGACAAAAAAAATATCAAGTCTGTTAAAAGTATGAATGAAACCTTCCTGGGCCATGATTGCTGACTTCCCTGGAGGGCCTGCACCTGGGAAGGTTGCATCTACCATACTCAAGCACTGGCACCACTCTGCTACATGTGAATGAAGGCTCTTCCAAAGTGCTCAGACAACCATCTAGACACCTGGACTTACTTTTGTCTATTCCTGCACACGTATGGCCCCAGTTCTACATGTGAAGAGACACAAAGGAACATTCAGTCATCCCTGCCTCAAGGCAGAATAAACTGTATATAAGCTAACTGTTGAAGCAGTCAGGGTGAACCACTGGGGAGACACTTTGTCAGTTGGATCCCGGTTCACCCAGTGCCGACACCCGGGGTTGACGCCGCCTTGGCTATGGTGGTTTTTCTCAAAATTTTATGTTGTTAACAATCTAATAACTCATTGCTAAATTTTCTTATAGATTTGGTTTCCGATTTGATAATTTATAACGATAGTTTATTTTTTCTCAACTTCTCCACTTTCTAGTCAGTTGTTTCAATTCCAAAAGTAAAGAAAGTATAATTTTATGCTACAGGATTGCAAAAACAAATAATTTACCAGATGTAATGCTTCTTTTAAACTTTCTGATTTGTAAGGGAAGCAGACAAAATCTCTTTTGCTAATGAACAGCTGGCAAAAGAGAATGTGACTTCATACTTTTGAAGATACAGTTCATGATCTAGTACCAGTTATGAAATTGCCTCTAGTGTCAACCTATGCTTATAGCTACATGTTTATTTCATTAACAACTCTATGACTGCATTATTTTAGAGAATCATATCTAAAAGAGAGTATTAACTTTTGTTGCTATCAGGTGATGCAAATTATTTACAATTGTTCCAGTTTGTCTTCAAGAGACCAACACATAATGGATGCTACTGGAGAAAAGGAAGATAAAAAATCTGCCTAGTCCAGACACATCAGGAATTTTTAATAAACAGTCTAGGCCAGCTTCTCTTGCCTGCAAGACACAGAGTAATGCACCACTAAATGTAGCCAACACTGTCAAATTAAGAAGTCCAACAAACCCTAAGAATAGTATATAAGGACATTATCTTACACTGTCTAGGATCTATGCCAAACAATAACACCTAAAAGGGAATTTGGGCATCATAGCAGCTGAGGCTGCCTCAGGAATTTACAAGTATGTTCTCTCAGAAGATAGTTTTTTCAAGTTTTCAAGTTTTTCCAGAGCCATTTAAGTTCTCTGGTAGTATTTCCAACCATCTCTACACAAGCTTGTGACAGCTTTTACTGAAAATGGTAAAAACCCTTTGTACAAATACTGAGTAAATTAACATCAAGTGTCAGAACAGTCTTTGTTGGCAAAGATATTTCTAGATAAAAACCACTTTGATAGAGCGCTTAGCAGCATCTGATGCCATTTTTATCTCAATGACTTCAAAACTGGAGAAACAGATTTTACCTTCAGCTTGAGTAAACAGATTTCCTACTACACATCAGTTTTTAGTTTTTAAAACTGTTTCAGAGCTGGTAAATAAAAAAAAAAAAAAAACTCTGGGTTTGTTAAGAACAAAACAAGTGTGTTAAGATATCCATTTGGTACAAATTCAGTTGTTCACTGGTTAGGTTAAGCAAGCTGCCCTCCCTCTCTGCCTCAGTACAAGAAATAGCTCAGTCCTCGAAGTTTTACTACTCCAGCTACAACAATCCAACATGAGCATAAAACTGTTAAACGGACAATTCACACATAACATTTAAAGCTGCAACTACCCTACATCCCTGAAACAATGCATTGAGTATATCTAGGGATTACTCAATTAGTTCAAGAACCCTAAGCAACTTCTGTTAATGTTTCTAAACCACCCATTCTCCCTTCCCCAACAGCCTCACTTCTCTGTAGAATGGAATTTATTAAGCACCATTCTCAAACACAACAAGCCATTTTGACTGCCATGAGTCAGCTGGAATTGTTCTGCTAGATAACATACTGAATCCAAACAGTTCCACTTCAAAACAGAACACCTTGCCCTAATATGATTTTAGAGTGCCTCACCTTTAAAAACAAATGTTAGGGATCTAAAAACACCCTTATAAGTGTAAATTCTTTTACTAACAATTAACATATATTTAAAAGCTGTTCTTGAACTAGTCCTTTTTCTTTATTCTGAGCAGACTGTACTCAAAAAGCATCCTAAACACATTTCTTAAGACCACCACCACAACAGGAGATGGCTACTCAGAAAGTAAACACACTCTGCACTCATGTTAAGACACTGGTTATGGCCAGTGTTGCCGAGAACATACCTGGCTCAGTCTCTGTTTTCGGTTTTAATTCCTCCTCTCTTGAAATGCTCATTTCTGTCATTTGCTGTGTTACAGGCAAAGCGGCAACAGGCACGTTTCTGTTTAAGCACAGTGAAACACAAAATTTACATCAGTTTTACATTAGTAATAAAAGCTTGAACTCTTCAGACCCATTAATGAACTACTGGTTCAGTCACTATTGATACATTTTCCTGACCTATACTTCTACTATCTCCAAAATACTTCTTTATTTTATTTTAGATTCTATTATTTTAGAAAAAAACAGGCAAGCCTGTAACAAATTAGTTCTGTAGATAAACAAAAACCATTCCTTTTACTGCAGTACTACAACACCAAATATCTGAATGATTTTTCAATTTACATGGATTCATAGAGCCCTGTCAGGCCCATTTTCTTCTGCAGGCACTCACTGCAACAGGACAGGATTGCTGCAGGCCTTCTAGCAAACACACAGCTCATTCAACCGTCACAGTACAACCCTTATTTTACCTTGTTTTTTCAGATGTGCTGCCAGCAGCACCTTCACAGTTGTTTAAGCTAGTGTCTGCTCTCTGTACAGATGCAGAGTCTGAGGTAGGACTGTTTGAACCACTGGTTGTTCCTACGTAACAAG
Organism: Ammospiza caudacuta; assembly: GCF_027887145.1. Classification (NCBI taxonomy): domain Eukaryota; kingdom Metazoa; phylum Chordata; class Aves; order Passeriformes; family Passerellidae; genus Ammospiza; species Ammospiza caudacuta. The sequence goes on along the minus strand of NC_080632.1, from coordinate 70,958,462 downwards.
AATTTGACAAGTTATGAATAAATCACAGAAAACACATTAATCAAATAGTCTCCTATACAGCTATGAACTGCCTGCATACAATCTTCAATGCTACTGCTCATTACTTTTTACTTAAAGACACTTTTACATAATAACCAAAATAGAGATTGCATTAAAAAAATGCTAACAGAAGTGGCTAAGAGGGAAAGCAAGTTACGATTGAATGCCAAGCAAACCAGAACATTACACAAAAATTATTTTTATCTTTACTGTGCTTTTAAGTAGTATTTTCTTTGAATATTCATTCTTTCAGTTCAGCCTTCAGAAGTTCTCTAACAAAACGTTCTAATAGTCCTTGTAATTCTCTGTATATTTAATTTCTACAGAAATAGAGAAACTCAACCCCCAACAATTCCCCACACTCTTACCCATTGGGCTGATTCTACCACTATTCTGCTGTCGCTGAAGATGTTCTTTGTAGCAAACTGAACACATCCCATTTGTCCTAGGATTTCCATAAAATCCACATCCTGTACTACACAGCATAGGCCCTGGGGTCTGGTTTGTCTCCTGAGTCATCTCGATGCTGTAAATAAAATCAAAAACTGCATTAGGAGCAGGAATGCCACCAAAATCAATTACAGGGTTAAACGTATTAAGAATTTAAAGAATTTTAAGTATATCTGCTCACCCTGCCTCACCAAGTGATATCACCATTCTTAAAGAGGGTTATATGAACATTAATATACCATTCAAGACCACAATTCATTGCTAAGTAACATCATTACGAACCTTTAGTACAAGACAAAGTGTCCTCATACTAATACTGAGAAATAATATACTTGCTGAGCACTGAACTGCATGTGCAGGTTAATTTGACAGACTAAAAACCTCCTTAAGTGCCAGCTTCTGAGCACTAACAGGGATATGCAGAATAAGTAAGACTACGCTCACACCCACAAAACAGTTCTGGCAAATAATATAGCTTATTTTTCTGGACTCCAACAGAGCCAAGAGACTCCAGCAGAAAAGCCCTGCTTTTCCAGCACTGATCTTACATCATTTTGAGGCTAATTTCACAATTACTCTCACAACAGTCTTCCAAGGGAGATAACAATAACAACTCCAAACTATTGAATACATTCTCTTACATAGCTTACACACTTACAGAAGAAAAAAATCCCTTCTCTAATCAGGTTGTGTCAAGACTTCTAAGCCCTCCAGAGCCAGTCAGTGCCAAGCATGCTAGAAATAATATCTTCACCTTCACCGCCTGTTAACCTCTGAAAAGCAAGGTTAGTAGAAAAAGGCATAGCAGCCAAATCCTTGACTCCCAAGGGCAATAAAACTGGAACACAGTAATCATGCATTTGCTACAAACTGAAGTAACGTAATAATATTGCACTAAAATTTAAATTTAGTAGAAGCTGCGCATATGGCATCTGAAGACATTTTAGTATAAACTTTGGATTGCTGTTTTCCTATTCAGAAACAGTCACAGTAAGAGATATTTGACAGCTGAGATTTGCTAGAAGTCAAAAATGCCAAAAGCAAATTCGTTACAGCACCAAGAAAAATGATTCGAATTAAGAGAGCTCACACGGCAAGTAGTACTTATGTTTCCCTAGTACAACTGCAACTGACAGGTGCCTTTAGATAAACTAAACTTCTGGGATGACAGTAAGCAAAACCGGGAGAAAGTAAACAAGCAAAATTCATCCTGTCAGCTAGTGGTCACAGGACCTAATTTTCCAGGTATAAATAGCTGTACTATCTATAGCTTTTAACACCTTCCAGGTATAAATAGCATTCTTTTTGGCTACAACATGACTTCTCACTTTATCTGATACAATTTTACAGCCAAACACACGAGCAATGGAGCTACAAGAAAGCCCGACCTACCTAGAGGAAATCTGAAAAAATCTTGTCATCTTTGACAAGACACAGAACTATGTCTACATAACACAGAAAAATAATACTACTGCCCTTTTGTTACTAGCCAGGTAAGATCAATATGCTATCAAACACACTGCCAACATCAACTGACCTGTTTTATTTCCGAGTTAGTGCCCTAAAATTTCACCACTTACTAAATGTTGCTTTAGGCGCCAATTCTAATATTCCAGCGCAAACTAGAAACTCAGCAGCTCCTTTGGTGGGCAGAGTGTTACACTACTTGAAATGCATGCCCCTGACGGAACGTTGCTACCCAACGCTGAACAAACAAGTCGCGCTTTTCCAGGCTCCGGGAGACGGCCGGAGTTTCACCCGCGTTCATTTTCAAGGCGCCGCCCGACAAGGGGAACCCCGCTACGGCTGCCGCGCCCCGACCGACGCCTTACCGCAGCTCCGGACCGGGCCCTGCGCGCTCGGCGGTGCCGCTGCCGCCGCGGCGGGTCGGTCACATGGGCGGACGAGCGCCTGCGCTTCCGCCTGTCAGGCGGCGGCGTGACGGGCCCGGGCCGCCCGCTGAAGTCAGCCCCTATTTATATCTCCCGCAGGCCGCCGGCTCCGGGAGGAGGCGCCGGCGAAACCCGACTACCCTTCCCTTCCAGGGAGGAGCGGGGAGAGCGGGTGCTGACCTGCAGCCCAGAAAATGCGGCATTACCAGCCCGCCGCCTCCCGCGATGGGCGCCCCAAAGCAACCATCGCTCCACCAATGCGCCCCGCAACACGGGGCGGGCAGGGTTACACCCAACCGCCCATCTTCGAGAGGAGGGAAAAAGATAATCGAAAAAGGTCTTCTTCCACCGGGACCCCGCCGTCATCAGCCTAACTTGGAGAAAGGCGAGGGTAAATCCCGTTAGCGGCCCCGGCCGCGCACCTCAGTCATCCCCTCGGCCCCGAGGCCATGGCCGGGCTGCGCCGTCCAGCCGGGCGATCCCGCACTGGCGGCGTAACGACAAAAACGAGGGCCCCAACGCGCGCTGAAAGCAGCCCGAAAACCTGGGCACTGCGTTAGCAACGGGCTCGCTGACCTACATACCGAATGGCCTCAACATCCTCCTTCCGAAAAGGGATCACGATAAACACGAGAAACACAGGAACAAAACAAAAGGAGAACGCACAAAGGCTGCGCGGGTCACTCGCCGCTTACTCGCGTTCGGCAGAGCCCAGTGTCGGTACCGGGGAACCGAACCAGAGCAGGGCGCTCCCCAGGCGGCTGCAGTCCGGCGGCTGACTCAGACAAAGCGGGGGGCCTTGCCAAGCGCCCGCAGTGCCGCGCATCTTAACCGCGTCTCCCACCCCCTCCGCCTCCCCCGACACCCGGACACAAAAGACCCGCGAGGCTGCCGGGCTGAGGAGCGGCGGCAGCGGACGGGGGTCTCCAGCTCGGCCGCTCCTCGCAACCGCCTGAGTCACGGTCGGCCCCGCCGCCGGCAGGCCCCACGCCGCCGCTAGACACAGGAACCTCACTGTCTCGCCGCCTGCGCTGCTCCGCAGCGGCCCCGCCGAAGGCCGAACGCAACGAGGCCGCCCGAGAGGAGGCCCGGGCACACCCCGTCGCGGTAAAGGCCCCGCGGAGCCGAGCCCAGCATGCCACCCCTCACCCACCTGTTCCCGGCGGGGGCCACAAACCCCGCGGCGGGTGCCGTAGAAGGCGCCTCGGACAGCTCCGGGCGGCTGCGGGGAGAGCGAAGGTTGCGGGGGGCGCCGGGCTGGCGGCCGCGCCGCCGCCGCTTCGCTCCTTTGTTCCCGCAGCGGCAGCGGCGGCCGTGTCGGCAGCGGCGCGAGGCGGGACCCGCCGTGCGTGGAAGGCGGGCGGCGGGAAAGCGCTGGAGGCGGGTGGGTGGGGAGGGGGAAGAAGAAGACAGCGACGAGGAGGAGGAGAAGGAGGAGGAAAAAGAAGAGGAGGAGGAGGAGGAGGAGGAGGAGGAGGAGGGAGGAGCCCAGCCCGCCCGGCGGACGCGGCTCCTCCCTCTGCCCGCCCGCCGGTGCATGCGTGCTGCCGGCCCGCGCTCCGCCCGTTGCCGCTCTGGGGCGGGGCGCTCCCGGTGCCCGCCCGCCGTTCTGTCCCCAAGCCACGTCACCGAGCGCGGGAGCCCCGGGCCGGGAAGGCTCCTCGCTGCCGGAGCGCCTGCTTACCGCTAGGTGTCCGGGGGACGGAGCGCCTCAGCGCCGGCACGCTGCGGCGCTCTTGGAGCCTTGGAGAACGTAGATTGCCTTTAAAACATATTTTTCTTGGGTATTTCTTTCTTTTTATTTGACCTAAATTTGCCTACAAGATTCAGCCGTCTTGTGAGATGGAATGTCAAAATGCAGGAGCATTGCTCCGAAAGGGAAGAGAACGTCCAATTTAAACTGCCGATTATAAATTTAATTGCCAGGTGTCTGATAACGGTTCTTTCGCTGCTCTGAAGAGCTGAGCTTCACAGGACAGAATGAATAAGGAAATAACTGTATGTTTTACTTAATCCAATGATGAGCTAATTCCATATGCCATTTTGGACTGAATCTTATCCTTAAGAGGTTACTACCTTCAAAAATACAGTGGGATTCACAAAAAACTGCCTTGGAGACCTTTTCTAACTTGTGATGCTTGGAATGTTAGGCACCCATAAAAGGAGGACACCCCCAGGGTAACCCTATGATTTCATCACAAGGAGCAAAAGAATATGTGCATCCTTAGAACCCACAGCTTCAAACGACAACGATTTTGGACCTCCTGTTGTTTGCTTAGCAGCATCACAAGCAAGCTGCCTTCTGAGGAAATGGGTGACTGGTTTGAGTCACTTTTAAAGAAGTCTTCTCTGATGGACATATTCATTGTAGAGGAGAAACATACTGCTTCCATTGTCTTAGAGCTGTTGTTGTAGCATGTTGTGAGTTCTTCAAGAACATGGGTACCTAGAACTTGGCAGGTGAGGCAAGCAGGAAATAAGTGGTTTGGGAATCTGAGCAGGGCTCCAGAAACTCCTTTGAAAGACTGTAAGCTCATCTCCTGATGAAGGGCATCTGCCCTCTGAAGAGACTTGAGGTGTAGCATTCCTGAAACGTTTTGGTGGAGATATATTGTTTTTAGACATTTATGGGATGCAGTCTAACAGAGGACAGAGTGACCATCTTTCCCACCCATTCTTCTCTAAAATATGTTGGACTAGTTTATGGCATATAATTTTAGGCTTTCACCTAAGAAGGACAGTAAAAGACTGCCAGTACTTTCTCCCTGCTACTTTCCTCTGTAGTGCTGACATTTAAAAGAAATTTAGAAGATGACAACACTACAGGGTCTTCATGTTCTTTTTCTGTGTACTACTGAAAATATTGTGAACTCCTGTTCCAAGGTACAACAAGATAATAGTTAATTATTTTTATAATTATACATATTATGATATTAGAATTATCATTACTATGGTGTAATTTAAGGCACACTGAATTGTGCATCTCTGTGACTGTGGTGAATAAGTGCCTCAATGAAGCTGGCTGTGTTGATCCTGGCCAGTGCTTCTCAATTTCCCCTCCTTGTTGTGCCAATGACGCACCACTGTCCAGACTCATTTTAATCTTCAGAGTTTGCCGTGCTCCCAAAAGTTGTATCAGTTCACGGACTGTTCTGCATAGTATTTTCTTTGTGCAAATGCTCACACTCTGCTCTCATAGCTCTCATTTTCAACTCTCAAGACCTCTTTTTAATATGTCATACTTTTTGTACCTTGCTTTCTGATGGTGCTTTAAATAGTTCTTCATCAACTGATTACCCAGTGGCTGGGCCGGCTACTAGTTTAATTTCTCTAATGACTGAATTATTTTAAAACTGGAATCAATGCACAGAATATAATCCGTGGTTTGATAGTCTTTACTTGTGACTGGAAAACTATATCTGACCATAGCTGATAGAGATTTCTCCATCCAGCTCTTTTCTGCAACATTTTAAGGAAGAAACCCACATGTTTGGATGTTTCTATGTTCCAAAGCACTGCAGTTTTTTAAGATACTTAGATGATCTAAATCAGTGGTGTCTAAAGTGGGCCCACATGAGATGATCTAATGGGGTGCCAGAAGGAAATACTAGAACTTCAGTAATGTATGTATACAACTGATAAAATAAATATTTGTATGCTAGGCGTGTGTGCTCAAAAATGCTTTAATAATGGGGATGCACAAAAAAAAGTGAAGTTGTAGGAATCTTTTTATGTCACACAGAAATCTAAGTAATTGCTGTGCCCTGACAAATTTATCAGTGGAGACCACTGATCTAAGTTATGCTAGGTTTCTTTTGTTGTTGTGGTTTTGTTGTTTTTTTTTTTTTTTTTTTTTTTTTTTTTTTTTTTTTTATGCAATAAGAGGATAGATTATTTACTTTACTTGGCCATGTATCTTCCTCTCAATTATTTTCCTGAGAAAAAATAATCCTGATTTCTTTTTTTTTTTTTTTTTTTTTCGTTTCCTTCCTACATTTGAATAGGAGTCAGATAGGGTCATTCAGACTGCAGGAAATTTCTGCCCAGTCTAGTACTTTATTTTATGTATCTAACAATTAAAACCTAATTGTTGCCCTAATTTGCCTTGTTGGATTTCTCTGTATTTTTGAGCATCTTCTAAGCAAATACCAAACCGTGGTTGTGTTGTGGTCCTGATACAGGGAATCTGAAAAGTGACCAGTTCGTATTCCTGGAGAATCAACAAATGTGTTTTAATTTTTCACAAAAGAGATGAGCATTTGGAGAAGGATGTTCTAGCTGCAATGCTGCTCGGTGGAGAGGTCGGAGGGGTGAGGTAGCAGAGAAACTGCAACATGGAAGCAGGTGAATCTGCAGCACCTGTTTTTTCAATGCAGGTGAGCAGTGTCCTTGTTCACATAATGCTCATGGTGGTGGCAACATTCTTTTGTCTGCGTAGCTGTACAGAGCCTGTTAAGCTACCCAGCTCTACCCCTGGACAGAGTGTGCCTTTCTTAGTACCTTTCCTTATGCCTGATTGTAATTGTAAACTGGGTTTTTAAACTGATACGAGGACGTATGTCATACAAAATATAAATTCGTCAGGGCACAGCAATCACTTGGATTTCTGTGTGACATAAAAGCATTCCTACAACTTCACTTGGAGCAGGTCACCTTTCTATCTTTTCAATGCTTTTGAGCAAATTTGGATCTGTGGATTATAATTTGCTTACCACAAAAATGCAAATATTTGGCAGGATATTACAATAGTGGTCTATGAATGCCCTCATTAGGTCTAAGGAAGAGCACCCACACCCCCCCCCCCCCTCCACTACCCCCCAAGACCAGCACAAGTTTAACTCTCTCCTCATAGGAGTTTTCAGGACAATACTATTTTTGTTTTCAGCTTCCTCAGAAAAATGTCTTCTCTCCCTTCCCTGTACCCCAATACTTTCATATAGTGTTCTTTGGGAACACCATAAATATTAGAGTATTGTGTCATAACCAACCTACAGTAAATTTCCTCAGATAATGAAAATTGGTGAGAATTTCAGAGAATGAATTGGTGGAACCATAAAAGAAATTTACCTTTTTAAGCTGCTTAGATCCTTCGTACAGAAGAGCCCAAGGAATTCTTATGCCTTGAAGCTAAGACTGGATCAAGGACATAGAAAGGAATAAACTTTACATCTGGTGCAATATGAAGACTCATGAAGTGCTAGCAACATTGTAATGAATGGGTTTACAAACCTGGTTTACATTTAGGTTTAGGGTATTGGGTGTAAAGAAGCCAAAATTATTTTTCGACAAGTATGGAACATTTTAAAGGATGGAATTTTAAGGGCATAACTGAAACTTGCATATGAGGACAAAAATGTTCCTCAGAACAGGAAAAGACAGCATACTGCCAGCTTCAGATGACTAGAGCTAATATGAGGCATTACTCAGAGTTACTGGTCTTTGAAAATTTGCTTCCTGTTTAATTTTTTAACAGACCTTAACTGAGCATTAGGGTTTATGCTCACTTTTCACTGAAAGATGCCTTTTGTAGGAAAACTGATTGATAGCCCCTGGTTCTAATATTTATTTATATCATTGTATTGTTTTATAGCATTACTTAATTGTGTATTATATGTTATTTATAGTTTTATTTGGATTTCATGGCTACATGTGGATACCTAACAGGCCATGCAATTTGTGACTATAGGAAATAATAATCATGACTTAAAAGAAGACTATTAAATACAGTTTGATTTCAAAGGAAAATAAACACACTACAATAAATATATTCAGATGCTTTAGATGGACATACATTTAAATAGAAGGGCAGATGTTCCATTCTGATATACCCTTCGTCTTTTTAACATCTTTGCACTGAGGAGAGACTACCTCTGAGTACTGGAAGCTTAAAAGCAATTTGTTTGGTCTTTGGTTCAGTTCTCAAAGGTGTCCACAAATACCTGCATGCCTGCAAAACTGGATAAAAATGGATCAGTACACAAATAACTTCTTTCTGCAAATTCAGTGGGTTTTATGTTAAAATGTTCTTCTGGGGCAGTAAGGATTGACTGAAAATTTTGTCTATATTATGTAAAGCATATCACTTCAGACTGCACAAGTTGCTTGGTGAAGCATCCAAGCCTCCCATCTAGCTAAAATTCTAACATACTTCTGGGATCCTGCTTATTTTCTGGATTTTTTAGATGTTCAGTGGCCGTGGAATATGGAGTTATGGTATTTCAGTGTGCTGTAGCGCATGAATGTCCATGAATAGGCATCGTGGCAGTTACTGCAATTTAAGGTGATGTAAAGACACTGCTCTGTATTCACAGGTACTCATTAGCAGAATTTCATTGACTGATAACACCAAATTTCTATGTATCACTAGATTTGCAAGCACACCAGAAATCTCAAATATCTCCATTGTATCCCCTCGTAATTCTGCTGTAAGTCACACAGAGGTTAACAATGCATCCCAAGAGAAGCCAGCTGTCTGATGCATAGACAGTCTGAGACAGTCTTTAAGGAACATGCTTTGGCAAAGTTCCTGTAAGCTCCACCCTGAACAGAAGCCTAATGTGTCCTTCAATGTGTCCAAGTTGCAACACCTAGAGATCCATTTACCTAAAATTCTTTAAATCTTTTGAACATCTTGATTTAAGTGACTTTTGAGAAGTGTGTAGCAACTCAAGAAAACCAAGATGCACATTGGTCTGATTTCCATAATGACTTGTTTCATGTAGTGGCTTCTGCAAAGGGATTAATTGCATGCCAACCCTGTATTCTTGCTGTAGCAGCCTTAGATGATGTTTCCTCAATTTGTGAATGTGAAAACGTTAATGAAAAACTTTCTCTCATTAGCCATTTGCATCAGACTCTTTTCAGAACTGTCCATGTTCTTGTTTTGGCAAGTCTTTAAATTCTCTGTAACACTGTATTTTAAAAGCCTTGTGAACAAATACAGGTAATTTTGATTAAGATAGTAGTATTCATGTTTCATATCCAGAAGTAAGATATGTTTGGAAAAAAACATGCTGCCAACTGCTAAGAATGAAGTTTGAAACATAAAGAATATGCAGAATTACCAACTCTGAGAAAGCATTTACTTCGTCGCCCTCCAGAGTCACCACAAGCCTTTATGTTACCTGTTTATTCATTTCTCAGCCCTTGAAGATTGTCTGTGCATTCCTGACCCATTTTCAGATACCTGATACCCCAGTTTCTACAGTTTCTAGCTTCTGCTTGTCCCTTTGATAGTGTTAATAAAAAAAAATTAAAAAAACAGAGAGAGAGAGGGAGGGAGAATTAATTTATAAAAGAATAAGGGTAGTGTTTACCTAGAATATAGAATAATGGTGATACAGAAAGGAATGCAGATGGCAGCAGGTAGAACTGTCTATACAGGTGCACTTGCCAGACTATCTTGCCATTTTGGGTAATGTTGCATGCTATTTTAACCTGAATTAAAATGAAAAAAATCCAATTATTGTAACATTGATTTACTATATTGATACATAAAACAGGTAGCATTTTTCTTGCTGATCTCATTACATTTGCTGCTTCTTTTATAAAGCTCCCACTCTTAGCAGAAGGCGCATTTCTCTCCTGGGATGAAGAGGGCCTGCTATACTGGGATCAAAGTGGGAATTACGCTGAACCTTTCTAGAAATCAGATCAATACCTAAGTGTGGATTTATGTACAAACTTTCAAACATACTTATCTAATAGACTAGGACAAGAGCATATGTGGTGACAGTGGAAGAATCAAAGGATCCTTGGTGCCCTGCCATTTGTTTAATCCTTTGGAGACTACATCAGTGCTCACAGTACTCTCCTTGTTAAATATTAGCCCAGCCTGCCAAGCTAGTTCACAGACTCAGTTAAACCTGTTTCTAGACATACAGCCTGAGAAGCAAAGTTACTGATGTGAATGTCTCCCCATGGCACCTGATTACTTTTGCTCCTGTGCTGATAGGTGGGATAGGCCAGTTTACTTTGTTTCCTTCATGATCTGGAGGTTGAAGGCTGCAGAGGCAGGGAGAATCTCCACTGAGAGTGGGTCCTCAATGTGACAGTATTAAGGAGATTTCCAGGTCTATCATGAGCAACTCCAGGGGATACCTTCCTAGACACTTTGGCTTCATTTATTGAGGCTCACCAGTGCTCTTGCAAACTCAGTCACCATAGGTCTGAAAATCCCTATAATAGTCCTTTAATAAAAGATGCATTAAAAAAATACAGTACTATACAATATGATACAACACAATACCATATGATACAGCACAATACAGTCCAACACAATGCAGTAGAGTATAATAAAATAATGTTATTAACATTTCTTAATCTGGGAAAATACATTTCTGTGTGGCATAGAAATTCTAAGGAAGTATTAATTCTTTCTTGCTTCTTTCTCCAGTATGCCTAAGCATGCTGCATATCATATATATCTTTTCATCCTGTTAGATTTTCAGTATCTGGGCTTTATTTATTTGTTTTAAACTCTTTTTAATTTTTAGCATTATTCTTTCTGATAGGTTTCCATTGATAACCTTTCTATTATCCTCAGGTTTCAATATCACATTTTTTTCTTAAATCTCACAGTTTATGACTAAGGCAGATTTTAAAGTTAGGTAGTCATGGGGGAGTTACAAAAGGTGTTCATATTGGACTGAATTCTTGGAGCTTTGGATTCTCAGTTCAGTAGAATTTAAATCCAGAATTGTCCATCCAATTCTGTGTCCTCATGGTCACAGTAGTGGTATTTCCAGGACATTTGCAAAAGATATTTTCTCTATCATCAAAACCCCACCAGAAAGAAGCTGTGCAAGGTTCTTTTGTACATGTTGAAGAAAGCCTTTTTTAAGTGTGTTCCAAAGATTCACATGTAAGGGAAACTAATTATTTTTTTTTCCTGAAAAGAAATGCAGTGGCCAGCAGATACCTTTTTTAAGTGGTCAGGTTTTAAGAAGTAATTGACTATCACCTCATTAGCTTGATCTTGTCCCTTCTTTCCCATGAGTCAGACTGTGATAGATGAGTAATGTGATGGCTGACTTTCACAATTAAAACACAAATATCATGTATATGTGTTCAGAGAAGTTTTCTAGACTTATGTTTTACCCCCTTTACGTTGTTGTCAGGGGGTGGTCTGGGTTTGGGACATTTGGGAGGGTCTGCTTATTACTATGGCAGCGCCTGACCTCCAGTCAAGATTTAAGGAAGTGAACTCCACCGCTGGACAGTGAGGAAGGAGTCAATGGACAGAACTTTGGGAGGGGCAGAAAGGCTAAAAGGCAAAACCTCCGTGGTGTGGATGAGCATGTGGTGGGAAAAATCCTCTACTAGCGCCGAAATATTTTCTGTATTCAGTCTTCTGTTGTACTTCTCATAAGGTTTTAATAAACCTTTTACATTTTTTTGAAGTTAGTAGCATTTATCACTAAACTATTTGTTGGAGGAGGTGTAGGTTTTGTTTTTAGACAAGTTAAGGGAGTGCACAGTCTAAAGTGAATTACCTACCCCGTAGTTTAGCCAATCCCTTTCCACCGATAAGGGGAATGAAATGTGAGTAGATGTAAGTGACAAAAGAACAGTTTACAAAACCCCCTCAGAACAACAGCAGGTGGAAAACATCAGTGACTGACACTAGTTGCTAAGGTGCAGAAACCTCAGTGACCCCGGGCGCAGAGTGACACTGGGCTGGCAGAGCGGCCCCACTGCCGCGGCCGTGGGGGACGGAGGGAGGCGGCGGCAGCCCTGCCCTGCCCTCCCCGTCCGTCTGTCTGGCGGCAGCGGCTCTGTCTGCGAGGGCTGCTGGCGGCTCTGGCGGTGGTACTCGCTGAAGGGCCGGAACTCATGGAGCGATGATGTCCTGCTGTCGGCAGCAGAGAGTGAGCAGCCGGCTTGGGCAAGTCAAGCTGTGTCTCGCCTCCTGCTCCTGTGCTCCATAGCTATCAATGCTGCTGCTCACAGGGGTGTGGTGCGGGGGCAAAAACAAGCACTGAAAATGGGACCCTCTGGCCGTTACTGCTGCAAATTCACTCTGAAACAGTTTTTGATTGTGAAATGCAGCTTCTTGGGTTGCTGCTGCTGCCAGTAGAGCCAAGAGGCAAGAAGCGAGAGAGGCAAGAGAGAGCCTAAGAATGAAGCCAGCAAACAGGAGAGCTTAGCTTGGGCGGCTCTGACTTGTGTAAGGGACCAGCACACCCCTCTGCTGCCCGGTGGTTTAATTTCGGGCTGCAGGGTTTTGAGGAGACAGTAACAATTTTGAGCACAGGTAGATAAGGAGTACAATAATATTGTATTGCTTTGGTTACCCCAAACTTTGGTTACACCAAAAATGGTAACCCAAGTGGGGGTTTATCTCACCTATTCAACTTCACTTGATTTATGACTTCAACATTTGAAAAGCACAACAGAGCATAATTACACCTAAGAGTGTAGTTTAATATTGAAAACATTTATTTCCTTTGTTCAAAGGAGCTAGCTTTTGCAAGACAGAAGCAATATACCTATGAGCTGTGTTTTGACAAAAAATGATTACTGCAGCTCATAAAACACAAAGCTAAGATATGGCAGAGCTTAATGAAGTCTGATTTCACTGGCAAAAAACTAATAATCTGAATTTATATTTGTGTAATCTTTGGCTGAGTGTTTGTTTGTTTGTTTGTTTGTTTGTTTGTTTTAACCGGTAGCTTTATATTTGGGAAATTTCCCTCTCCCAGTGCACAGAAAGTCATGCACACAGCCAGTGGGTATTTAAATAGACATTCTGTTAATTATGTTTCGTAGGTACAACTGCTAATTTTGAAACCTCATTTTTTAAATGCCTCTTGGCCAAATTAGGAATTAGATAATTGTGATGCAAGTTTATTCAACAGATACATCTTGATGTTATCTCTGACTGAGTCAGTGCTACAGACTCTTCTTTTAATGCCAAAACTGTGTTTTTGTACCTGTGGCTTTGTTCATCTGTAGAAGAAAGAGGAAAGCAGATTTATTTTACTAATACCAGAAATATTTTGGTGGAACAGGAGTGATTTTTCAGTACACTATAGCAGACTTGCTATTATTATACTTTTTTTCTCTGGCAAAGACAGAGCTACCTGTTTGCAGACTTAACTGTAGCTCTGGCATCTTGTAATCTGTTTTGATTCACTTGGCAATCTCAAACTTCTTCCCGTATCCTCTGAAAATTAAGAAACCATTTGGGATCAAAAATGCTTTTCTAATGTCAATGAAAAAATGCAATCTTTGACAAAAAAGAGAGTTGAGAGTGGATGTGTAGGATGAGGTCATGGGGAGAAGGAACATCATACAGGGAACCAGGCATCTGTGTGCTACAGAGGCAGTGCAGTGCATGAAGGCAGACTGGGAATCTGTCAGTGAATGCACTAATTAAACATCTCTACTCGCCTAAATTCCAGCTAACAGGTCACAGGAATGTTTCTGTTTCTTCCACAGGACTGTTTGTCAAGTACAAACTGGAACAATGCCAAGGCATGGGATTCAACCTGGCATTCCACATCGCTGGGGGTATAACATGCATAGCCGAGTTAGTTGACCTGCATACTCAGCAATATTGGAGCCATATTGAGAAAAGTGGAATTGAAGCCGGTTCTTAATAGGATCAAAGCCAGGGGTGAGGAAATTGGTGCGCTTAAGGAATTGGCTGAGTTACTCAAGGAACCAAAAGAAACATAACTGATTGTCATCAGTCTCAAAATGATGACCTCAAAGTAGTTAAAATTATGTAGCTGAGAATAAGGAATAGTTATAAAAGGTGACAGCCAACAGAGGAGCACAATTAGCCCTAATATATTATAACATATTTTACTCACGTCCTTTGATTATGAAACTCTAACTGTTTGTAATGGAACAAAATGTAAACAATATGAACATTGCATACCTGCAATTAGGACAACAGAATGAGGCCAAAGATGGAAAACTATAGTAGTTACTTAAGCCTAACCCGAATCTTGTAGAAATACCTGTGGATCATACCAAATACTAGTTTTTCTCTTTTGGGGAAGCTGGTTTTATGGCAAATAGATAATCAAGATGAATATTTCTTCCCAAGGAAAGTACCAAGGATGCACAGGTGAGAGAGCATAGAAAATGGTTTCAGGGTATCAGGACAATTGAACCATGAAGAGATGATAGTTTGCAAGAAGAGATTATAGTTTGCATTTTTCCATTCTCTGTTTCTCTTTGCTATTCTTTGGGAAAAAATACCAGTGTTTTTTTGTTAATATAGAAAAGAGCGTGTTTACCCTCTAGACTTCAGGCTGTCTATCCCAGAACATTTCAAATGTAGTCTAAGTGTCATTAGTGATAAAATTCCAAAATATTATGAAATAATGAAACTGGTAATGAGAGGAAAATACAAAAATCTATGGAAATTCTGCCTAAAGATTTTCTTGTGTCTTGCTTGTTGTTTCAGCCTCTCTCAGGAATTCACCTGGAAACTATTGATGAATTTTCAGTCATGATACCTCACCATGTCCTGCAGACAGACACTTAGAAAGTTTTGTGTCTGAACATTGGGTATTAATCCCTTCCCTCTGCACAGCAAAATTAACCTAGGTGTTATGTGCAATTTTATTGGCTTCTACTACCAAATAAGGTTCTGTGAATTTGCTGTGTGGCAGAGGGACAGGAGAGAGTGTCCAGGCCTTTCATTGGGTATGGATAAGCCCTGATGTGAGCCAGGACACAAGCAGAGGGTGCCCATGGGTGGTTAAGCTGTGAGTTAAGCAGTTCAGAGCAGCCTTTTGGTGACTACCTTCTGGAGATCTGATTTATACTACCAGCAAGACAGTATTATAGGAGCAGGAGGGAAGGTTCTGAACTGTTCTTCCTCTGTGTTTGCTCAACGGCGCAATAGGAAAATCTTAATCGTGTTTGTTTACCCACAGCCTAACCAGCTTAGCTGGCTTTGTTTCAGTTTAGACGTCAGTGGTCTTGCAAACTGTACTGACTGAGCTACACTGAGTAGAAAATAATCTTGTTTTAGGTTTCTAGCCTGGGCCTAGATTTTTATAAGTCTAGTGCACAGGCAGTAGCAATGTGATAAGTTAGGAGAAGTTTTAAAGATTATACCAGTGGTATTTCTGTGGAGATTCTGAGAATGGCCCGAGTGACTTGTGACCTCTCTATTTGGAAGTATATCAGAAGTTTTTCATTGATGTTTTATCATGGGATTTTCTAAGATATCTCTCCCATAAGCTTTGCTGCAAACAGGAGCATGGAAAGGCTGTGGTGAGGTACAGCATGGCTCTGTTGTCTCTTTCACACGGTGGCTGGGGCCTGCCTAGGATTCTTGCCCACTAGCATGTGGTGACCAGAGCATTGCTTTCCCATTTTCTTTTTTTCTCATCCTCCCACAAAGGATGCATGCCTCCACAGTACAGGGTCATGATGATTCTGTCCCTCTACCCCTCCTGTGACACACAAATCGCAACAACCCTGCAATTTAACTCACACATTTCATTCATGTCATTAGGAAGGCTTTCTACTTGGTCTTTAGAGCAGCCCTGCAGCCATTAGAAGATATATTGGAAAAAATTTTAAAGGCCCCACCTAAAAAAGGTGTCATAGCTTATGGCTTTCAAAACTCAGCCTGGCACATCCACTGCTGAACTGATTTATTTTACCATTCTCTCTATAAAGAGAGAACTAGCACACACTCAAGCCCACCTCTGATTTTTGCTTTTCTCCAATTGCCTTGGTGCTGCCTTTAAATATCCAGGAATGAGTGAACATTTCTAGCTTGACTTCTGGCTGAGCAGAAGAATGTGAGTGCACTGATTTTTGCTTTCCAGCTTGCAGCTGTCTTGTAGCAGTGCTAGTGTGTGCTCTAGGAAAAAAGCAGACAAAGAATTGGCTTGTCTGCATGCTGCTGTCTTGTGTCCAGATTTGGGCAGGAGGGTGGTGGAAGGGTTTCTATGCTTTTGGCTCTCATTCCCCCTTTGTGCAAGGACTCTTTGCATTTCAACTGTAAAATTTGTCATTCTTATAAGTGCTTGTGCCAAACCAATGGTAACATTAGGGAGGTTACAGTCATGAACCCTGGCTTTTATTAAAGGATTTGAATGGATTGCTGGCTGCTTACAGGCTCAAAACTGCAGAAAATAGGAATGGAGAGCCCATGGGCTGTATTTGTATACATTTATGTGGCATCTTACCTGGTGCCAGCATCTGGACATTCTGCATGCTCCTATTCCTCTCAAAATTTCAAATAAAAATTATTATTTCTTAATAACAATTTTCTTATTCAAAATTTATTATTTATTATTCAAAATATTTCTTATGGTGTAGGCAGTGGATTTTATATTTTTTGATTAATTTCTCCTCCTTGTATCTTAACCATGGTTTATACTTTAGAGGAAAGAAGCGACTCATTCTCTTGGGTCTAAAATACCTGTTGGGAAAGCTTTTTGTGATCCCTTCCTTTGGTGTTCTTTAGCTATGGATATCAAGGCCCATCCCCATCCCACTGTAGTACAATTAATTATTTCTTATTTTAACTCTGGCATGTAAAAATCCCTCTCTCTTTTCTTTCCTGTGGTCAGGGTAGTGTGAAATTACATCACATTAACAGGGTACCAAGGTGCATAGATGGGGCACAAGGAAAGCCAACCTGTTGTAAGGTAGTTAAGGGCTGACAAAAGGTCCAAGTGAGGCTGGGGTCACACCCTGTCAATTGAAGGAGCTACCTGGCAGCTCAGAGGAACTGGTGGTAGAAATAATCCTGAGGACAATTTTTCTAGAAAACACAGCATTATAAAAGTGCACATTTAACTGAGTCCCTAAAGGGTGAAATGATAAGAACAAAACAGCTGCAAAGGTTTATATTAATCTTTGATGTACTGTCTTATTGCAACATGTGGCATATGTAAAAGTTTTCTTAAGAAAGGATGTTCTTTGATGTTTGATCTTTGTATGCTTTCAAGCCTAATCAACAAGAAGGGAGATTTAATCTGTGAAACAGATAGCAGCTAACAAGCAAACTCTAAATGATGCCCATGTACCAGAAAAATAAATCCTTGTTTAAGTTTAGGGCATGACATGCTTCAGTGATCTCAGATCTAGGAGGAGGTTTAACATGGTTTGGGAAGAAACGATGTTCGCTGATATTGGACACAAAGAATGCAGAATTTATGTGACATCTGGTAGAACTCCCAAGATAAGGGAGAAACTAATAAAGCCAGCTCAGCAACTGTGCTGAAATTAGCTCTGACTGGGTAAAAGGTAATTCCTGCAGGGGAACCTGAGACCACCAGCTCAGACCACAAACCCAAGAAGCCCACTGACTCAAGAGAAGAGAAAGAATGAGCAGACAGACTAATTAGCATGAGAAGCAAGAGAATCATTACCCAGTAGAAAATAGTACATTAATTAATAAGAACTATGTAACAAATATGTATTGTGGCATTGTGGCAAATGAACACTAATTCCTTTGTTTACTAAAAATGTATCAATACTAGACAGCTTTAATAGGTGAAATGCTTGATTTGCGGAATGCCACGAGGCATCCAGGCTTGTGCAGCCTTGAAGTAAACAATCAATGCCCCTCTAGAGTGTGTAAGTATTGGCTTGTTGCACACCAGATAATGAATCAGTTTCTTTCGCACAACAGTCTGTTAGTAAACAGTCTGTTGTCACCGAGTCACTGTACATGACTGCATGTCAAACAATGACTTTTTCTTTCCCTTTTTTTTTTAAAGCTTATATTAATGATTTTCACTATATAGTACCACTTACATTACTGAAAGTACAATTTTAGATAAAGTCTTACAGCATGTTGTAACTTTAGGGATCACAAGACCATTAATCCATACATCATTTCATGTCTGATACAATTTCTTACTGATTAGAGAATTAACTGGGCCTGTCTGTTAGTGTTTATCACCCACTGAAGAATCTTAGCATTTGCTAATAGCAATTTTGATTTTTCTGAAAATTATCTGTGCACCATCTTCATCAATGTCCCTTTGCTCAGGAGGTCCAGCATTACACAGATCTTTTTCATCTGCTTTTTCTAAGGTCACATGAGCACTTCTTCATTTTCACACTTTTTCAGTTCCAGTAGATGGTGAAAGAAGAGCTGGAGATGTGGCCCATGAATATATGTTTAGATGGTGTGTCGCAAAGAATTGCATGTCTTTAGATTAGCAGATTGTTTTTGCTGAGCCTTGTGCATGCTCACCTTTTCAGAAAGGAGAAAAGCTCTGTGAGGAACTTCTGCTGCTGTTGAGTGATAATGGCTTCATTCATCAGCTCAGCAGAAGTTTGCAAGACAAGGCAAGAGGTCACAGGAGATGTTTTTGTACTGAAAATGCTGTGGTTTCAAGTAGCAATGATTAGCAGTGGTTAGGTTTTCAACTTAAGGACAGAGAGTTAAGATGTTTTCTTGTAAGAAGGTTTTGTGGTTATTTTATGACTTTCAAAAGTGAGATCTAATTATTGTACCTTTCCATGGTCACTGTAACAAAAGCACTTTGCTCATCTTTAGGAACAGGGAGATTTCATTGAACTTTAAACTTTGCTGAGTCATGTCAGTTTTTGATGTCTTTTATTTTTTTATTTTCCCCAGCTAAAATCAATTAGAATATTTTAAAAAATAATATTTTTCAAGGTTTTCCTTGAAGCCCAGGTTTTACAAAACATTATCTTTTCCATAACCAGAAACAAAGCTTTTCATAAAGCTTTGTTAAGTGAATACTTTGTAGCCCAGAAGTTTCTGAGAAAGAAATATCAACTTTGTGGAATGTAGTGTTGGAAAGTCAAAGTTGCTAGGGTAGCCTTAGTTCAGGCCCTTTGAGGTATTAAGCCAGCTTTATGATGCCAGCTTTAATTACATTGCTGCATACATTTTTTGCTATTTAAAATGTCATCTACTGTCATGCTAATGTTAATAAACCTTCCAGTGTTTGATTTTAGTGGTCCCTTACCCTCCAACTCTGGCTGCTCTAGATCCCAGGAATTCTCTACGGGCTTCCACTGTGATTGATGGGCTGTAAGCTCCCTTTGAGCTTATCAAAAATAGTGTTCCTTGCGAATTCTGCTGCCTAACCAACTGCTGCTTCTAACACCTTGGAATGTTATGTACTATTTGCCTGCATGAAACAATATTATATTTACTGGACTTCTGAGGAAAATTCCGACCCAGGTTATGGCCAAGGGGAGGACTGACAGACATCTGACCCTAAGCAGCAGTCCTGGATGAGGCTCTTGGAGCTCTGCTGGGCCACAGTAGCTGCCCCAGCACTTCCCTCCCATTGCAGAACCCCTTGGAATTCAGCAATTTTGCAATTTGCTGCCCTTGGGCCACCAAAACCTGGCATTAGGTTCTGGGCTGATACTTCCTTCATTGAATCTCAACCCTCACCTGTCAAAAGGTGCAGAGACATCCAACATGAGTATTTCACTGAACTTGAGGTGAATTTTTAACAGGTATATACTCTGTACATACTTCTTTGTGCTTATGTGCATGCATGAATTGATTTAAATATGATTTCCCTTTGTATGTTTCATTCATGTAATAGGTAATACAGTGAATCTTACATTGAATTTTGTTAAGTTATACTTTTCGAAATTTATATTTAACCTTTTTTTTTTTAACTGTGATGATGATCCTTTAAGTGACATAAATCACTCATTCATGACAGATGTGGAGAAAGCTGGAAAAGTGGGGACATAACTCCTTGGGATTTTTAAAAAGGAAGCCACCCTTTAAACTTAAGAATTGTCTTGAGATCTCCTGACCACCTTTCACATGGGTCTTTAGCAGAGGTAAGGAGTCCTGACACTTTTCTCATTGTTTGAATCAAAGGATTCTACCACTGGTGGTGGTAGAAGCTCAGTTGACTTGAGTTCCCTAAAACACTAAGAAACAAAACCACAGACATGTAAGGCAGCTTCAGCTCCTGGCCTCTCTTCCTTGATGACATACAGCATACTCTCCTTTTCCTCTCCTTTTCCAGTCTGAGATGGTGAGTATTAAACGTGAAGGTGCTCAGAGAAGAATCTAAATCCCAGGCCTATAGTACTGTATTTTTTATTTGGTTCTGCCAGCGAACACAGGCTTTGTTCTCGCAGCAGTTATTCATCTGCTTTTAAGATGGATGGGAATTGAAATCAGCCTTTTCCTGGCTCTCTCTCAGTGCTGTTTGAGGGATGCTGTCTTGGACCTCCCTTATGAGGAGCTAAGCACTCACACTTTTCAGGAGCTGCTCAATTTCTTAGAGGACACAGACCATGTAGCAAATGACAGAGTATTTTTCTAATGAAAAGAATACGTTGGAGGACAAAATAAATTACTGCTTAAACAAGGCCTTTGAGTTTGTTCTTAGAGAAGCACAGACATTGGAAAAGAGGAACAATAAGAACATATTTTTTAAATTAAAATCTCATGGAAAAAGATCTTTGTGGTTGAGGGGATGGACTACAGACTCCAGTTTCACCAGCTGTAATTAAAACCATAATCTTCTGTTGTGATCTGATTAAAAAAAAATCCAGAATTCCTTATGGAAGTCATTATTCAACCTCTTGGTGCACCACTGAAAGAGGGAGGAAAGCTCCAGTGTCACATGTTACTCCACATGGGCAAACTCCTTTACCTTCCATGAGTTCCCCTAATTTTAGTAATTAGTAGGGTAAGGTTGTTGTCTCAGATATGAGCTTGTTACCTGAGGCATAGCACCAATTCACACACTGAGGTGAGGAATTTCTATCTTTTATTCTAAATTTTTTTCTAAGTAGTGAGCTTGGGGGTAGCCCATGAAATCCTGGCTCATGGATCATTAAAACTTTACACTATTAATAAATTTTAACAATGTATAAATCAGTATTCATTGGTTACAATTACATAAATTTTTCATTTTTTAATACTCAGACCTCTATTTATTAGTTATATCTCTTGTTTTCTATGCTTCTTAGTCTGTAGGTGCAGTTGTTCCCTTCGCTTGAGTCTGGGGTCTGTTTTGAATAGGTGAACAGTGGCTATGATGGCTCACTGCTGGAATTATCTTTCACCCAGTTTCTGCTCAGTTCTGCTGGCTTTATCCTGGGGGGTCTCATCCACACTCCCCATTCACCTTGGGATTGCCATCAATTTCCCTTAAAACAAAGGATTAGCCAAGCATACAACATTCACAGTGCAATTGCTTAATCATAACTGTCTAGCTATAGCTACTGATTAAGAAATAAAAGTTTGGTTCAAATTTTGAGGTGCTTAAATCTTGCTGGGCTTGATATCAAGATCTTAAAGGGACATAACTGGCAGCTTCGGGGAGCATCAGTGCTTGGCTTGGTCTCTGCTTTTTAGTTTTATCAGCCTGGACACGTTGGCAGGACGACGGCAGCAGCACCAGGGTGGGTTGGTGAGTCGAGCACACGGAGGAGCTTTGCCCGGCTCGGCGCCTGCAGCGTGTGATCTGCTGTGATCTGCTCACGCGTCACTGACGCCGTGTGACGCGGCTCTGTGGGCTTTGCCATGCATTCAGGGGGCTCAGCAGGGCTGGCTCTGTTCCCCAAAACTGTGCTTCAGCACTGCAGGGTCCTGGGTCTGCAGCAGCCCATCTGCCATCCCCACCCAAGGTGTACCTGCCCATCCTGCTGCTGTGACTTTCAGCATGAGGGTGTCAAATATACAGATAGTGTCAAACCATGAGTAACTGCAGACATTTCCCAGCATTTATAAAAGAATGCCTGTATATAATCAATAAGGATCTACCCTTTGAACTCTCCATCTGTGCAGGTAAGAGATGTGTTATGAAAAGGGTACCCTTTTGGATCATTATAACTTTAATAATATCTTCTTTACCCTTCTTTTTTTTGAAAATACATAGGCAGACATTGTCTCAAGAAAGAGACCAATAGCAAAAAATGTCCAGTGAAAAGGGTTTTCTTAACTTTCTGTCCATGAAAGGGTTCATTGTACCACCTCCACAGTTCATTGCTGCTTGTAAAGAAAGGAGCAAATTACTGAGTGCCAGCAGAGGAAAAAAATGGTATTGAACTGAGATGAACAGGGGGTTTCATCATGACAAGTACAGGACAGACAAGAAATCAGTTGATTTGTGTCGATGGCTGATGTTATATTTTAATGTTCCAGTAGTGGCTGTGCTGTCTCTGATGCCTTTTGGAACGCTTTATACTTTGATTTAATTGAGAATTAAAGCTTTACAGTAGATTCAGTGAGCCCCCAGGGAGAAGAGTTACTTGTCAGCTGTGATTACATTTAATTAGTACAAGAGTGAAGTTTTTAAATGCCATTTTTCCCCTTAATCTTAGCTCACTGAGACCTATCGAGTGTTTTTGGAGTTCCATATTCCCTTTTGGTTCGATGGATTCTGAGTTACACTATACTACCATATTTCTGATGTGAAGTTTTGTAGCAATCCTTGCTGACACGGAAAAAGATATAAACCCAGCCAATATAAAAAAAAAAAAATAATGTTGCGTGACCAGGTCACAGCAGAATGGGAAATATAATAAGGGAAAATTTACTTTGTGGACGATTATTAATTGTATCTGGAACTTTTGTGCATGTTGAATTAACTTAGGAGTAACCAAAGCTACATTGATATAGAGATCTACATTTGGCAGCGTATTACTCCAGTTTAACATGATTGCCAGCAGCTATTTTGCTGGGGTCTTTTGTGCTTGGCTGTGCTATCAAGAAGTCTGAATGATGAGTATCAGAAAATTTACATTCAAAATGCACCAAAGCTTTCCTGGAACACTGCTGCTGAACATTACATGGTATCTGCAAACATGTTTGATAACCTATGTGAGTATAGGGAAATAGAGGGAAGAGGCTTGTCTTTGGAGGAGTTACACATGGAGGATGACCAGCAAAGTAGCAGGCCAAGGGAAATTGGTACATTCAGGGAGCTGGGAAGGTATCGCAGAAACAGATCTTATGGCTAACAAAGCATGCTGTCTTCCACTTTGGTGTCTGACTTCCTGTACATTAACCTGAGGTCACATCAGGGCAGGCCCTTGAAAACCCTGTGCATGAGGAGCAGCTGCCCATAAGAATCTGTGACTCAGAAACTCCAACAACACTGCCTGAAAGGGAAGAAAAATTCAGGGCTGTGTGCAGACAGTCTTCATGGATCTGGGCACTGGGAAGTGTCCAGCAAATTTAGGGGCTGGAGAAGAATTTCTTGCCACTCTGCAAAAGATTTGTACAAGGGCTGGTGCTGCTGGGCAGAGAATTTCCTTTTGGCAGGCATGAATTATTATTCTGTTTCCTCCCAGAAGCATGCCTTGAAGTGTCATAACCATTCAGCTAGTGATTTCTTTGGTAGTGAAAACAGTGACCCATAGAAACTGCGTTGCTTTGATTCTTCTGGAGGTGAAGGTGGTGCTTTATTAACTCCTTCAGCCTCTGGAGTTCCCAAGGGGGTTCCAAGAGGTAAGAAACCTTGAATCCAAAAATTGAGATTTTCAAACCAAGATCTTACTGATACTACAGAGCCACACTGTTTGCACAGCATGTAAGCAGTTGCAGTTTGAGAGCTATTGTTTGTGCAAATGTAGTTTAATTTTTTCATTTTGCACATTAAACCAAATGTTTCTGCCCAGAAACAGCTGTAAAATACCATTTTACAAAGCATGAGGAGAAATTCCATGGACAGTAGTCTTTCTTTGAGTCAATAGGCCAAAATGTTTAAATAAAATGATGGCATGTGACTTAAATAAGACACATTGAAGGTGAAGCAAAAGTGTGTTCTCAGGAGACCTTGGCTAGTGGTTCACACCCCATGAACTAGGACACCTGACCCAATATGCTGGTCAAGGTTTCTTTTGCCAAATGGATGTCTTCATGTCTGTGCGGGATGTCTCTGACACCATATTCCCAGCAATTCTCCTTTAGGAAGTGGGGCTTCCTTGTGCACTGAGACTTGCCTGGAAAATTGATGTCTTTCTCTTTCTGCAATGCATCCTGGACTGCTTCAGACAATACTGGAGCCAGCGCTTCAGAGCTGGATTCTGGTGTTGACATGACACATCAAGGATCACTTTTCCCCTAGAACATGCTCTGTGGTTCCCCTGCCTCTGTTTTGGTGACTGTTAGTTTCTGATGTAATCAAGTCTTCATCAGCTGTTGTAGATGGAAGAAGAGGAAGATTCAGAAGGCAGGAAAATACACAGTATCATCCATAAATTTTTTCAGCAGCTGTCTTGAGGATTGTTGGAGGGAAAACGGTGGCAATAACTGTAATTCAAGAGATGTGCTCACCTTTGTCATGAGTTCTGCTTGCCAGGCTATCAGCATTGTATTAATTAGCCCCTGCAGGCACCAGTTGAACATCATGAGCTTCCAGGTGCTCTAAGTGCTTGCAGGAGCTCTCCTATGTGTATGTCCCTCTCTCTGGGACATGCTTTGCTCTCTTCTCCCTGATGATGTCTCTTTTCTATTCCCAGAACCATAATGTGCTAAATGGAGCTGTCCTGTGTTTTCCTTGCTGAACCAGGCTTCTCTTTTCTTGGTCTCCTGCTTGTTCTCTTTCTTGTGAAGCTGCAGAGGGACACAGAGGGACCTGTGACTTCCCACGTATACCCAATCTGCTCACCAACATGGCAGGATGAAAATCAGAAACAACTGTGTAAGCTCTGCTCAACAAGAAGAAAAATATTTCTCCATTACCAACCCTGTGTTCTACACAAATCCAAAACAGCCCCATGCCAGCCACTGTGAGGAAAATTAGCTCTACCCCAGCCAAAACCAGTGCTGCCCCTAAAGCTGCTGTCAGAGCCGCTGATTAGCACAATGCCTGGCTTGCAGCCAGCTTGCAGTGACCCTGGTACACACACCATGCCTGACTATCAGACAAGTGTGGGTTGCCTTTCTGTGATTGTGGCTGTCCACTGGCACCGGCTGTTTGAAGGAGTCAGATATGAAACAGCAGGAGAACATCCCAGGATTTTTCTCGTGCAATCTTAAGGTGGGGCATAGCATTTCTTAGTTGCTCCATGGCCTGTGTCCGAATACTAGGAAAATGCCACTGGGGATGAAGGTCACCTGCTCTGTCTGAAAGCACCAACTCACTGCTGGACTGCTGCCATTGTGCGCCTGCTCAGATGGTATACTCACCATGAGGTACATAATCTTGATGTAACTCAAAAGGAAGCAGAAAACCTCTAAGTAATTTTCTGTGTTCAGTTGGCTTGTGTTGGTGTCACTGAAATAAATGGAGTTGCACAAGTGAGATGTACATATTCATTTCAACTGCTCTAGACTACTTTTTAGAGTATTTGTTTTCTTATTTGATATGATCCCCAAACTACAATAATTCTGACCATGACACTAGAACTTAACTTCT
Source organism: Ammospiza caudacuta (assembly GCF_027887145.1). Classification (NCBI taxonomy): domain Eukaryota; kingdom Metazoa; phylum Chordata; class Aves; order Passeriformes; family Passerellidae; genus Ammospiza; species Ammospiza caudacuta. The sequence continues at coordinate 70,932,763 of NC_080632.1, read as the reverse complement.
CTTTAGAAAATAATATTATAGGGATGTTCTATAGCAGTCTGGGTGTAGTTCTGCCTTTTTTCACTAAAGCTCCACTTATAAGCCCATGGTGAAGTCCTTTAACATTACAAAAATATCTCAGAAAAAAAAAATTAGTTGCCAATCCTAGACTAATTATAAGTTGTGTTGTTGTCTCAGTTCTTCCAAGTTATGGCCTAACTACAAAATGGCAAGATTTCTGTTCTGTCATAAAATGCCACAGACCAGAGTTAGAGCCATGTCAGGGTGCATAGTTTGAGCTGCCAGGCTGGCTAACTCCACTGCTGTACTCAGAGATGCTGCTAGGTCAGCAGACTGCCAATTTCCTGAATACTAATTTAAAAAGTCTGTAAGCAATTGGCTGGAAAATGCAGGATATTTATCTCACTGTTTCATTATTGCTTCACAAGTGTCACAATTCTTTTTCTTCATCAGTGGTGGTGGGCTGACCCTGGCTAGGTGCCAGGCACCCACAAAAGCAGCTCTCACTCCCCTCTGCAGGTGGACAGGGGAGAGATAATATCACAAAGTTATGTTCATGAGGTGAGATAAGGACTGGGACAGATCAGTCACCAAATACCATCACAGGCAAAACAGGCTAGATTTACAGATTTGATTTAATTTACTACTAACAAAATCATAGCAGGATAATGAGAAGTAAAACAGACTTTAAAAATACCTTCCCCTCATGCCTCCCTCCTTCCCAGCTCTCCCTCTCCCCCAGCAGCACAGGGACACAGGGAATGGGAGTTAGGCTCAGTTCATCCCATGTTGTTTCTCTCACTGTTCAGGGTGAGGAGTCCTTCCCCAGTTCACCACAGCATCCCCCTCATAGGTTCTCCACAAACTTCTCTGTTGTCTGATGTCTGTCCCACAGGCAACAGTCCCCCTCAAACTGCTGCAGGGTGGGTCCCTCTTCCATGGGGTCACAACCTCCCTTCACCCATGCACCCCTGGGGTGCAGTCCCTCAGGGACAGGCTGCTCCAGCGCGTGCTCCTCTCTCCACACGTCTCCCATGGGGTCACAGCCTCCCTTCAGGCATCCCCTGCTCTGGTGTGGGGCTCCTCTGGTGCCTGGAGCACCTCCTGCCCGTCCTTCCCACTGACCCTGGTGTCTGCAGTGCTGTTCCCATCACATGTTCTCCTTTCGCTCTTCTCTGGCTGTGATTACAACGGTGCAAATAGTTTTTTTGTCATTTGTTAATTTTTGATCTGCCCAGCCTTGGCCAGCAGCATGTTGGCCTTTGGAGCTGCTTGGCATTGGCTCTGCTGGACATGGAGGAGCTTCTGGAAGCTTCTCACAGGAGCCACCCTGCTACAAAAGCTTGACCATGCAAACCCAATACAAGTAGTTAAGTGAGGGGAAAAATAATTTAAGGACATGGAAGTAAAACCAGACTGCCACTCTGGGCACTGATAGAGACAATGCTGAGATTATAGTAACAATGGGGAGCAAACTCCTTTCTTCTCTTCACAATTTTCTCATCTTCATTTCATTGTTCATCTTCCTTTGTAATGAAACCCAAAATTTAATGAAGAGCAGCTATATTTACTCAGTTGGACTATGTGAGATCAAATTACTTTTTGTCTTACAGTTAGCTGCTGCTTATTTATTTGCTGTACATTATGTAAGGCCACAATTTCAATACTCTCCCCAGCTGCTTGAAAGAAGACTGTGTGTGTGCATGTGTGTGTTCAAACTGTCTTTTCTCTGTGTGTGGTGAATGGATGCCAAATACACTGTCCTCATTACCAAAATACAATTGCATAAAAATAATGCAGTACTCAATAATCTGTTTTTCATGTGCATGAGGTGTGCAGGCAGATCTATGTGGTGCAGCTTAGCAGCCCAAGCTTTAAAGATTTGCTCTGCAGTGTCTTGACACAAAGCTTTCTGTAAACTAGATTGCAGGCTGATGCCTTGTTATTTATTGGTGCAGAATATAAAGACACCAAGTATCTTTCTCCTGTAACTCCCTGGGTAAGAGGAAGCAGGTGTAACTGCTGTGGTCTTGCAGTAATGAGTATCTCCATTATGGGAATGGAGAGAAATACAGCAATCAGAAACTTGCTCTATCTGGTTTATAATCAACCTTAGCGCTTTTTCTGAAAATGATTGTTCATTTTTTAAAATCAGAACACATTTTCAAAGTTCAGGGCTCTTTTCTGTCTTTCCTTGAACTGACAACATGAGAAAATAAAACCCTGGACAATTTTTGTCCTCCAAGGCTACTCTCTGTTTTCGCAGGAACACACAGCTTGCTTTGACTCTTAAAAGAAATGTTGTAAATATAAACAATTAAAGGTGGACTCTAACCTACCAGCACTGTTTAACTCGTGCTAACGGCTGAACATTTTTCACAGCTGTCAGTGCAGTTCTTCTGTGACCCTCACCAGTCCTCACAGTCCCTTAGGGAACTGTATTTTAAAACAAAAGCAGTACTTAGCACTTGGAAAAGTGACAAGTCTCTGTAGAACCATAAAATTACAGGCAGTTTTGCACAAGTGTCTGTTGAAAGGCAGCAGAGCATCCCTCCTTTTTCCACACAAAACTGAGTAAAAAATTTCTGCCCATACCTCTTCCCTGCTTTTAAACTAGAACACCATGTGGTTTTCTCTCTCTTGAGTAAAATTTATGTTAAGAAGGTGTGCACATCAAGTTTGTGTGTCTGATGATTTGGAAAATATTTATACTTCTATTCAGAACACGTTGGAGTCCACTAAGAGGCATACACTGTGCATACTTTAGTATACATGAAAGGAACAAAATGGAAATGTATTTGGCATATGTCTAGATGTCATCTACTGAGGTTGAGCAAAGTAAACATAAAAGGTGCCAGACTACATTTCTGACAAGCATTTTTTAGAAAATGTGCAACAAAACTGTGGTAATATCAAATTTCAGAGGAAATAAGGCTATTTTGCAGGCTGGCATTCCTTTTCAACAAAGTGAACAGGAAAATGTTTGAATCTCATGAAGATTTCCCTATCAATATTTAAGTGGAACAGTTACAGAGTGTAATACATATCTTTATCTCTCTTAAGTATGTGTACAATATGCTTTATATTATGTATAATTCAACATAGCAGTTGAAAAATTGACAGTAATACAGTAATATTTTAAGATATCTTGACTATTCCAATAGTTTATCCCTAGGTCCTTGAAGTTCCTTTCTGAAGAATTTTGAAACTTTGGGTTGTTGGCCTTTCAAAAGAGTAAAAACTTGAAGATTCTTCATAAAATTGTCACTGCTCAGTACTAGTGATGACTGCTTTATTGACAGAGCTCTGGTGCCAATTAGAGATAAGACATAACACTTCAGAGAAAGTGGAGGAAACCGATTTGAGACAGATACAAACTAGAAAATATTGTTCAGTTGGTCAGAGAGCATGGTGCTAATAATGCCAGGATTTGAGTTTGATCCCTGTACAGGCCATTCTGAAGAGTTGGACGTGATGATCATTATGGATCCCTTCCAACTCGGATTATTCTGTGATTCTGTAATACAGTGTTCTTGAGGTGAAAATACTGTCTTGCTTTCATATGTGCAGTGAATTTGTTGATAGAGGATAGCTTAAGACTGGACAAAGAAAATGGCTTTCCTATCTTCTATTTTTCTGATTCTGAGAAACAATACCATGGGCTGTTAAGCTATGAAAATAAACTTTGCATGCTCACCTTCAGTTTCCAGCTCTACATTCAATAATTGCAAAATGTGGGGCATTACTCAGGCTCAGACTGCTGCCTGGCACTGGTGGGTGTAGTGTGACCTGGCACAGTCAGAAATGATCAGTCCTGATTCTGAGCCTCCCCCCAAGGCCATGCAATTTAGAAGGTACTATTGAGTAGTAAAATCTTCCTACCTTCCTTTTTGTCAGGTAAGGGCAACTTTTTTAATGAAGAAAGAGGATGGAGGCAGCTGAAGATTTCAGTTAAATCAAATGCTGAATCGCCTCAGGGCAAATGTCGAACCACACGAGTGCTTCAGATTTCTATGGCATTGCCACCTTTGCAGTTTGCTACAAAGGGACCTTTCCTCACCTTTCTTTGGAGGAAAGAGGTTCAGGTAGGAAGGGAATCTAGAGTCTGGTTCTTGACACTGGGCTTCAGCGTACTGAGCAACTGGCATGGTCCAAGTGGCATATTTTTTTCAAGGCATGCAATTTCATTTTTAACCACCAGTATAGATTGTAAGAAAAAATGCATTATACAGGAAGCTACCTGTGTACTTGAAACCAACATATGCAATTATCCATGGATGGAATTGACATTTTAAGAATGCAGAAGACTTGTCCAATTATACAAATCTTTCATTTTCATTTCATCTTTCAGTAGAAAGGCTTAAACAGCAAGAGAAAAACTTAGATTTTGACTTATTGTTCTTAACATTTCATAAACAGACTGCACGAGATACAGAAGCATTCAGGAGAGCTCACTGTTCATCAGTAATGGTTCAGTCATGCCTCCACTAGCAGAAGTCTGTTGCTGCACTTTTGTATAATTCTGATTTCTTTTTAATAGCTGCTCACCAGCAGCCATTTGGTTGTATACAGAGGTGCTCAGAAAAATTTTGAGGATGCTAAAAAATGCTGCCTTTGCAAATATGCCCCTTTGCATTTGGCAGGAACAATGCGGCAAAAGTGAAAGCAAACAGAAAGAGACTTAAAAGTATACCAAGGGCAGGCCAAGGGGATAATGCCACGAAATTAAACAAAATTTAAAAAAAAAGTTGCACTTTAAAAAGGGTTTTCTAACTGGGGAAGGGTCAGACTTGTGCATTGGCAAAGAATTGGTGGGAGTCTGTATGCACCTTTCATAAAAGGACTTGAAGGTAGTGCTGAATGCAAGTGAGGGAATAAGAGTGGCCCGGGAGCAGAAGGACTGCATGAGTTAATAGATCCTTTCTGTCTTTAATGTCTGTCATTCACACTCTATCAGTCAGCACATGGTAGGTACATGGAGAAAAAATGTGGTGCAGCCAAATTGGTTTTACAAATGAGATTGTTTTCAACACTTATTTCACACCTGCCAAGAACCACTCAAGTTAGGTCCTTAACCCATCAAACATGGGCACATTTCAGCTTGCAGGGCCTCATTGACACTAAGGGAAAAAGAAATCCACCGTTTTGTGAACTCACTGCTTTCCTTCCTTTGCAGGCAAAATGGTTGTGCCAGCCCTGTAGTGTTGACTTCTTGCATTTAAAAATCAAAAAGACCTCTAAGTAACAGCACAACTGTAATATACTTTGGCTTCCTTGAGTGTTTATTCTATGTTTAAACTCTTTGTGTTTACACTTCCATTATTTTTCTTCCTCAGGAAAAAAAAGCTAATCTCTTTCAGAAAATCAGGGATCGCTGTAATAAGCGCACACCAGAAACTGAATATCTATCATTATATCAGACATGACTGTGAATTGCTGAGTTCACTTACCTGCATGAACAAACATTTTACTTATGGGTAAAACAAGACTCCTGGTGTAGACTTCTGCCTGATTTAGGAATGCAGAAAAGGATTGTACTTTTGAACATGGACCATTTCAGTCTATATTATTTTAACCTGTGCTGATGGCAAGGAACAGGATTATTCTGGAGCCCCAGAGCCCACCAGGGGATTGGGAAGAGAGAATTAAGTCACAGTATGAGACAAGGGTCTGTAGGAGTGTGCAGAGTTAGTTGGCACTGGTACACCTTCACCTTCACTTTAAAACAGAGAGGCCATTGTCACCCCACACTAATCTGCATGACATGTCATGGATCAGGAGTCTGATCACAGCTGCCTACTGACTGAAGCACCCGAGAGGTGTGCAGTCCCATTGGAGGGGACACTGTGTGCCATGGCTTGGCTCCTGTCTGCCTGGGTGGCCAAGTCGCAGGCCAGCCCACTACCAACAGCTCTCTTGTTGGCCTACTGCCACAAGATGCTCCCAGACAGGTGGTGTTGTACCTGTTGAGGTGAAAGACAGCAGAGATAAGGGTGCTGCGATGATTTGTTTTCTCCTGTGCAATGTCATTCACTCATGTCCAGAAATTCTGGTCTGTTAACACTCAAAAAATGTGCATGTTTGAGCAGTGTTTTCCTTCTCAGCAGGTCCAAGGTTCCTCCCTTGCAAAATAACTTGGCAATGACAGGGTGTTTAAATGGACAAATAGCAGGCAAGAAACTAAGCAAAGCAATCAGTGTCACTAAGAAGGTGACAATTCGGACTCCACCCTTCCATCAAGCTGCCACCTTTTCAGATTTTGAAATAAACTCTACTCTCAGTCTTCTGTGAACCCCAATGTTCATATGTTATCTGTTCTGTTAGTGTTGAAGCAAATACATGTGTCAAAATACTCCAGTTGTCTGGGCTGAACTGATCTACATGTTAGGAATTTGAAATTATGATCTTGTCATTAAATTGATTTGGATAAAGGTCCAAAAAATTGCATGAGGAAACTTTATATGAGAAAAACCACAAAAATTCTCATTAAATTATTAGCTAAGATCCATGTTTCCTTTTCTACAAGAAAGAGAGTTCTTTCCTTCTTCTTCTATCCTTCTTCTGTAGAAGGCTGTCCTTCATTTTGCAGACCTGGATTTGTGTTTTCCACAAGTGGAGTGGAAGGCTAAGTCATTAAACACAGCTCTGCTTGACAAATATAGAAGGGGAAATTGAGGCTGATAATTCCTTAATAATTTATTTCTCACTCAACAGATATTTTTAACACAAACTGTGGGAACACTGGAGAATGTAGATCAGCCTAGAAAATGAGTTGTCCAAATAAGGTTAGTGGAATGATTTGCATGGATAAAGTGTGCTCATGGTACTATAGGCTGTACTCTATAGCATGGGTTTTGCAGCTATGCAATCTGAAGTCCTGCTCTCAACAGGTACTGGTCAGAGTGAAGGAAAAGACAATATCTCCCCATGCTACTACAGCTCTATCCTTTTGATTTGAAAATTGAACAGAGGGTTTTTGGATATTTTTAAAATTTTCTTTTTCCTGACCTTAACTGGGCCTTATTCTTTTGAAAAAGCAAAACATTAGGCCAGAAAGCATTTTTTCAGCATTTTTTCTACAGTGACAATAATGGTAAGATTTGAAACATAACCTATTCAGTAATTTCTTTGCAATTTTAAATTTGGAATATTTCTTGTGTAATACACCTACAAAAATTTGGGTTTTCACAGGTAGTATTCAACCAGTGTAAGTAGTCTGTGTGGTTCTAAATATTTTGGAGGCCTGTTCAAACCCAAAGCTTTTCTATTGAAAGTCAGAGCAAGGTTGTACTACTTTAAAACAAACTTATTAACAGTCGACAGAGCTTGCTGCTTGGTAAGAACTATTTGCCGTCTTCTGCTAGTTGTTGGACTAACAATTTTCCTATATAAGTAGATGCAATAAGAGTGATTGAATATGACTGCAGCCTGATCATGTGTGCAGGTGGTCTGGGAGCTGGGGCCCTGAAGGCACTGGTGACCTGTTTCCTGGGATGCAGTTTTGGAACCGGAAAAACTCTGCTTCTCACCATGACTTGCTTCAGCCAAGTGCAAGTCATCAGCAGAAGGAAGGAAAATTCTTTTACTGAAATCTGACTCTGGCAGCTCTCAAAATTCAGGAGCTGTCTGCTCTGTGACAATGGTGTGTTTGATTCCTCAGCCTCTTAGTTTGCAGGTATAAATTTGAGAGTCTCAAAAATTTTAGACTGCTCATTCATCTGTGGAAGTTAACATTTTAAAGAATCTGACTCTTTTTCACACATAATGCTGTCAGGAAGCAGAATGTTGACTGATGCTGGCATTCTGTGAAGATTCTTGGGCCTGCTGCCTTCATTCAGTGCAGAATTCCTCTAAACAGAATGTTCCAATTGTTTTGAAACAATATTGTAAAGTGTGGCTATTTTCCCTGCAACAGATAATATAAAACCATCATATCAGCCAGTTTCTGTGATTCCACAAACTGTTAGTGGAAGTTAAGTGGAAAGCATTTTTAAAATTTCAAGTGTAATGATCTTTATCCAGCTGTAGTTCCTGACTGATAGTGGTGCCAGGAAAGGAATTGTGTCTGGCCTAACACCAGGGTGTGACTGGGGGGACCACTGGCATGCATGTAGGGCTTAGGTTTGACTTGGTAACTGCAGAAGAGGATGACTCAGCTGTACAGTGAACAAGTGTGAATGCAGATGTATGACATCCCTTCACCTCTATGGAATAAACACCACAAAGTACAAGTGGAGGAGCAATTGTGGGCTTACACATATGTCAAAGCCATTTATTCTGCAAACTTTGCGCAGAAAGCACTGAGGACAAACTCAGAACTCTTCTGATGTAATGCTGGGCTACAAATAGCTGGATTATTGACATGATTTTTTAGTTTATGCTCTAGTTTCTTAGGATGGTGAAGCTTCTGTAACACAAGGGAACAGAAATTTATTAAAAAACTCAAGAAAATTAATTCACCAAGCAGCAATATTTGAACAACCACTAACCTGAATGACAATATTCTCTACTTAATTCATAAGGCTACTGTGTCAGGAGAGGTTTAAGTTGGATATCAGGAAAAGGATTTTCACCCAGAGGGTGACTGGACACACAGACTTCCCGGGGAAGTGGTCACAGCTCCAAGTCTGTCTGAGTTCCAGAAGTGTTTGGGCAATGCTCTCAGGCACATGTTGTTATCATGGGATGTCCTGTGCAGGACCAGGAGTTGGACTTTGATGATCCTCACGGGTGCCTTCCAGCACAGGATATTCTGTGATTCTATGACTTAATTGGCACACACACTTGACAGCAAGTGTTTGTGTCTGTCTGCCAGCAAAGATGAGTAATCAATATTGCAGATCTGACACATTCATAACAGTGTAAGTTTCACCCAGCACACACAACACACGTGCACACAATGTTATGTTGACCTAGTTGATAATTAGTCAAAACTTGTTTATGCCTTATCAGGCTCATCCTGAATCAGCTCATTGAATAATATTAATATAATAATATAATTAATATAATTATTTCTCTAGTATAATCCCTTGAAAAAACAATAACTAAGTTGCAGTCTTGTCATGAATGTCAATTTGCAATTGTTGAAGAACCAGTTTACTGCCTGAAACATCTTTTTTTTTTAATAGTTTTTTGAAGCTTTTGCTGTACTAAACTCCTACAAGTTGATATTTGGATATATTCAATGAGACTACATATGAACAGCAGTTCAAACAGAACAATGTCAGTTTGGCATTTCTTCTGGAAAAATTAGGTATTTTTATTTGGTGATAATGACAATTAAACTTACATACTTAATATGTGATGGTTACAGCAAGAAATTTGGATCAGTTCTAAAAATGGGAAAGTCATTGTCTTTCTCCTTTCTTTCCAGAGAGTGATGGGCATCAGGGAGCATTTCTTTCCTTCCAATAATGTACATAACTGTGATAGTAATGGAAAGGAGGCACTACCATAGTGAGAGGTTTTGTGAAAGTATGGTGTTGCAGTGACCTTGTTGTGAACCGCACTCACAAACTATTCTCACTTCAGCTGGCAATTATGTACAGCCTTCATCCTTCTCCTGTTAAAATTTTTGTCATGATTTTGACTACATGAATAATCTTTCCACTCTAACAATGAAACTGGGGCATTTTGACATTGATCTCAGCAGGAAAAGGTCTGTACCAGGTAGCTGTAAACAAATTCATTCAGATTTTAGTTTTAGATAGCTTCTGAGTTCAGTTGTGAAATGGGGCAGACATCACCAAACTAATTTTAAGTGATCTGAGATGCAGCAGGAGTAAGCCTTGAGGTGGGCTTAGAGCACTACAGGAGTTTTAATTTGACATGTTCATTACAGCTTGGCTTTACTACTGGGATTTGAGAAGTTTATTAGGGCAGTGAAATAGTTTACTCTTTGTTCTCACTTCTAGTACTTCCCTCCTTAAAATTTATAGTGAAAACATCTTAGAATATAGATAATATCTGCAGACAAGTAAATTTCATTGATGAAATGTGTGGATATCCACTATTCAGAAGCTGACTGGAAAAAGAATCATAAAGGAATAACATCCTATTGTTTTAGAGATTGTTTGAAACTCTCTTTCTAGGAGAGTGCTTTTTGTTTTAGCTTGGGGTTTTTTTCCACATTTATTCAGGGTGGTTTCACTGGTGCCCAGTGCTATTTTTTTCTGCAGTTTTTGCCAAAATATGTGTTTCCAGCAACAAAATGTCAAGGTCATAGGTCATGACATGGGCAGAGAAGGAAAACAAGAGGGAGAGGAGATGCTGAGAAAAATAAATGAGAAATTCCAAAGCAGTGTATCCCACCTTCCTTTCCATTATTAGTCCTGGGCTGTATCAAACATGTGGTGTGTAAAAAGGGTGGATGTGCATGCTGTTTTTCAGGACCATTCCCACCTGTCAGAGGAGAATGCATTTCCCAGGGGTTAAAGGCTCTTTTGTTTGATCATCCCAGCCCTTGGTGGAGAGGTGTGGGAGAGCAGGTTGCTTAGTGTTAGTAACTAGGGAGTAACCTTCACCTCTTGCATCTGCCTCCAGCTCTGAGATATTTAACCAACAGAAATGTGTACTGGGTTCACAGGGTTCAAATAAACAAGTTTCAGCTCATGCACGTTGTGTTAGTCAGCTATCTGGGGGGAAGTTATTTACAGCTAGTTCTGCTTACCTTTTGACCTCACTACCTTTCTGCCCCCCTTCCCCGAATTCTTGATTTGTTTCCAAGGTATGACTAATGCATTTCTCTAAATCTTTAAGCTGCACACCCCAGCTCTTTTACTTTGATGATTTGTTTCATCATGGTCCTGTTTACTAGTGTTTCAGTCAACAAGGCTTGCTTGCTCCCTGAGGAGAACGCAGGAGCAACAATGCCTAAAATTATTCCTAATCAAGTTCCAACTACTACATGATGAGGAAGATGAGAGATTTATTATTGTTAATATAATCTTGTCAGACCTCAAATGTTTTGGTAAAGGGTATCAAGATAAGCACCCAGGTACTTAACAGAAGGAGATTAAAGAATGGTGATATTAAGAAGACTGTGCCCTTCTGCCAGTGAGTGTAAATCCGTTGAGAGAAGAGTTGCATATATTTTCTGTTGTTTCATTTAAACTTGTCTAGGCTAGTATTTATCTAGAGATTTACCAATGTTACACCTTCATTAAAAGTTTCACAGTGTAGGAAAAATAAAGTTAATTAACCAGTTCTAGCCCTGGTTTAAATACCATTGGTTTCTGTCTGGTCAGCTGGTGGCAGGCAGAGCAGGAAAGCTACCCCAAGGAGACACAGCTAAGAAGCTGCAAACACTGGAAAATGACCATCTGTGTGTCTTCCATCTGTGTCCAACAGAAAGGGGAGGTTGGGTTCTGGCAGGGATTAAAAGCTGGCAGCACGTCTTTGTGGAAGTGCAAAGGAGCCCTGGAACTCCCTTTAATCCTTGGACAGGTTCGTGTGGGGTGATGGGTATGACTATGAGTGGGAGCTAAGATCAGGGAATGGAGAGGTCACTGTGACTTTATGTTCTTCTGTATCTACTCCCTTGTACTTGGCTGAAGTGAGAATCTTTCTCCATCCAGCATGTGTGTGACTAGTTAAGTTCTTTGTGCCCTGTGTCACCCCAAATCCCAAATTGGGATCCTGCTGAGTTGTTCACAGAGGCACTATAATTAGCAGGATTTATGTGAAGGTCCACAATGTTATGATCAAGATATTGTGCTCACAATATGTGGAAAAGTTAATTTATTTCAACACAAGAGAATAATATGTTGAACTCGCCTATTCATTAGAAAACCCAAGTGGGCACAGTGGACTAAGAGGATTTTTATGTAGTTTATTTTTAATATCTCAATATAGGGAGATGTAATATTCCATGGAGGATCCTACAGACACGGGAGAGAAAGTGACTTAGTCTGGAACCTCAGCAGGAAGATGGAATAAGACTCACACACAGTCTTGTGCAACCAGGCTGACTATAACAATGTGAGCAGTTATCTGGGGAGGATCCTAAGCCTTTGCTGGAATTCCAGGTGCATAAGCTGGTTTTGTGTAAAAACTGTTCTCACAGTTTTCTAAATCCTAACCTGTTTTTTTTTATGGTAATCTAGGTAATTAAGAAAAGGCACACTTTTTCTCTTGTTGACATCCAAAAAAAACCAAACCAATTATACTGAGAGTGGTTACCATTCCATGTAATGCAGTGCTCCTTTATCACTTTTTCCAAAATATGAGGAGGTGGATTCCTTTCAATTTTTCCATTGCAATTGACGAGAACTAATCAGCCAAAATGTTCAGTTCTTGTTTTGCAGATATCATAGAGCTGATAAGTAAACACTGATAAAATCCAGTGAAGTTTCAGCTCCTTTCTCCAAAACATACTGAATCCCAGTGTTCACAAAACAGTAACTATAACAAAGTTTCAGTCACATCTAATCTAGTTTGAATCTTAGATGCTGGTAGCAGTGTTACATCACCTTTTGGAAAAAAGGTGTCTTGCTTGATATTAATTAGGTGACATTCTGTATTTGAAAGTAATGCCCCAGATATTTGAAAGTCTGTCTGATGTTTTTGATATTCCTCTGATTTGAAAATTGCTTGATATGAAAGTAGTTGTTTTTTGTAGTATTTTCCTTGTCAGGGAAAAAAATATTGCGGTGTCTTTGTGTGTTTCAATTGGCATTTAAAATATAATCTTTATTTAATACTTATTTCATTAAATTGCACATGTTTAACAACAAAGGAAGTACATATTTTGCCATACAATATGCTTAAATAACCCTAGTACATGTTGCTTCAGGCCTGTATGGTACTTGATAAAGAATAAATTGTTCAGGGAGTTGTTTCTCTTCTATTCTGAAGCATTTATTTTAAACAAACAAACAAACAAACAAACAAACAAAGAAACAAACTCCCAAACAGCCAAATCCAAAGTGGAACCTCCCTGCCCCCAATCTCATGAAAAATCTCCAAAACAAACCTCCCTCCCCAAACCAAAACCCGAATTAAAGAGAAGTTAGTCAGTGAGAGTGACGAGGACAAGATGTACACAGGCTGGACTCAATGTCCTTATCATTTAGAGTCCTTATCCAGCACAATCTTCCTCCATTATCACATGTTTGTGCATAGAAGGATGAAGCTTGCCTCATGTAAACAGTTCCCAAATTCCATCAAATTTGAGTATGGACAAGTTCGAGTTGAAAAGTGAGTAATCTAATCCTTTGTTGAGCACTTGAGACAAAATTCCCCAATATGTGTGTGAGGAGTGGGTGAACCCAGGTAGACAGGGATTTCCCTGCTGGGTTTCCACTCTATCCCTTCAGTCTTTTCCAATTACAGTTAAACTGTGTGAGCAGCTCTGGAGACAAAAAAGAAAAATAAAAGGTTTGTAAATCGCATGATGGGTTGCACTGGGGGAGCACTGTAGTCTGCTCCAGAGCTGCTGGCTGCTGGGCGTGCAGCTTGACCTGCTGAGCATGGGGGCAGATTTCAGTCCAGCAGACACGAGCTGCTGAGCCAGCAGGAAAAGGACTCATGTTCTTGTCAGGAGCAGATTTCCAGGAAGTCACTCAGCTGGTAAGGAACACTTGCTGGATTTCTTGTGAAGGCTGACAAAGTTTTAAAGGAGTGGTAGGGTGCTCCAGTACCTAAAGGGGGCCTGCTGAGAGAAAGGTGGAGAGGGACTTTTTACAAGGGCATGTAGTGATAGGACAAGGGTAATGGCTTTAAACTGAGAGAGAGCAGGTTTACATTAGATTTAGGGAGAAATTCTTTTTCTCATGAGGAACTGGCACAGCTTGCCCAGAGAAGATGTAGATGTTCCATCTCTGGAAGTGTTCAAGGCTAGGCTGGACGAGGCTTTGAGAAATCTGGAGAAGTAGAAGGTGTCCCTGCCCATGGCAGGAGAGTTGGAATTAGACAATCTTCAGTGTCCCTTCCAATTAAAGCCATTCTATGTTTCTATTGACTCTGATTTACTCACGCACATAAAAAGGTTGTTCTTCAATGAATTCTTTTAGAAGAGAATTCCTGTAGAAGAATGACACCAAGTGAGGGAATGAGGAGTTAAGATGTTACTGACTGTTGTTAGCCTGGGCTGTTCATAGCAAGGATGATTCAAGTCATTGAATCCAACAAAGCTTTTTGTTCAAAGTAAATTGACAGCTCACAACATTCTCCCAAACCAAAGCCAAAGTTCTTCAGTTAAGTGATGTCTGACAGGCTGTTTCAACTAAAGAAATACAGTTAGTAGCTGTTTCTTGGATCTTTCTTATAAAGAAATCTGTATAACATGAAAAAGGAAAGATTAGGGTATGTCCCCATATCACTTTCAGATATGGTACACAGACATGAGAAGGGGTGGGTGGTTCCCTGGGACGACCTGGAGAGGCCTTGCAATTAAAAAGGGTGGGATGTTGTGAAGCCAAATAAACAACTCACTGACCACATCGCTGTTTCTCTTCCAGGTGAGTCGTCTGTATCTTCCTCACCTTTACAAGTGCTTTTGTGCAGACCTCATCTATAGAGGAAAGATGTTCCTGTCAAAGCACCAGGGACAAGGATCTTCATTTGCTCCAAAGGATGTTAAAAACACTTTCTGAATGCCTCCAGCCCACTTTTTCCTCCTTCCATTTTGCATCCTTTCCTACTGCTCTTTGAAAAAAGCCTTGGTTATTTAGAATGAACTGGAATCAGGATGGAGTAAGAGCCACTTCAGTGTTCAGCTGCTTTGATCCTATTCCTTGTGACCTATATAGCTGCAGGAGCAAAGCTTATTCCTGCCATTAGTCCTGGCACTTTATTCCACATGCATTATTGTGACTTCCATGGTAAGTGGGTGCTGGTCAGTGTACACAGCAGCAGCAGCTACAGCAGCCCCATTTTGAGCAGTCTGATCTGTGTGAGAAAGTGTTTCGTGCAGCCTGAAGGGGCTGTCAAAGAAGAGCTGTCAGAGTAGGAATCTCTTTCTACATGAAAGGAAATTAAAGTTGTCACAAAAGCAAATTGAAAAGAGAACAGAAGGTGAGTTGCTCGTACTTGAACACAAGACAGCAAAGCTCAAAGTTTTAAACAAATGTAACAGCAAAGTTACATTTGTAACCAGGGAACTATTTTTTTGGTGATGAAGAAGGTGTGGTCCTAGGAGAGGCTTTTGTTTTTCAGACATAACCAGAATAAAGGCAACAATATACCAGTCTGCCTTCCTCCTATGGCTCAAGGCAGTAGCTCAGGACACAGAAAAGGTTGTCTGGGCAAGACTAACCACCATGGGAGAGCAGCATTCTCCATGTGGAAGTGGAGATCATGTCAATGGGTGAGAAGTATTGACTGAAAAATACACTGGAAGCCCTTTGGTGCCTCAATGAGAGTGGGAGAGGAAGGGGGAGTAGGGCCCACTGAGGAATCACAGCAGGGAGTTCACTGCATCTTGCCATGCTGTGCTTAATTCTACTTATTTGAAATGTGCTGCAGAAAGGATTTCCTAGGACAACTGACTGCATCTATAAGTAGCCTCATGATTGTTGTGTTTTTTTAATCAAAGATTCTGCTGGAAGTATTGAGATATTATAAATATTTGCTGAAAGGAATCCTTTTTAAAAAATAAAAACAATGATATTTTTGAGAGGAGAAGAGAAAATGAGGCAAGGAAAAAAAGGCTTGTTATAACTAATTATGTTACTAAGATTCTTAAACTTATGTGATTCTTAAACTATTGCTTTCTGGACAAAAAGGACTGCCAAATCAGCCATTTATTTACTTTGGTTATTAGGGTACACATCTTTTAAGCTGTGTAAAGAACAATAGTGTATCACAATTGCTTTCAAGATTAAATGAAGTTTGGTTGCCATCTCCTCAAGGCAGGAATTTTATGGCCTGTGCAGTGCTTGACTGAAGAAGCCTTGGTAGAGCAGCATTTATGCTTGTGATGCTATCAAAATGAAATGCATCTTCTCCTCCTCTTCCTCCTCCTCCTCCTTCTTCTTCTTCTTCTAACAACAACAACAACAACTATTATTATTATTATTATTATTATTATTATTATTATTATTATTATTATTATTATTATCGTTTATTGAATCTTTTTTCTCTATTGAATTAAGTGTCTGAGGTATCTTGAAAATATACTTGCCCTGGGAAGGATTTTTTCTTTTCTGTAGTGAATTCAGGGTTCACAGATTTAAGGATTGCAAATATTTTGTCTCCCACAAAATAATGAAAACCAATAACATTTTCTAGGTAATGAAAAACAATAACTGCTCATCCTACCTCCTTGTATGTTTGTATTGTTGTATTCTATTGTAATGCTCTAACTACATTTGCTTGACAAATCTGTGACTCTCTGGAGGAGCCTGCTGTATAATGTCCTCTTAGTATCAAGATGCTCCTTTAAGTACTTGGCAACTCTAATAGGACCTGAAAGAATGTGGGTTTATATTATTGGGGAGGATCTCTCTTGGCATTTCTCTGATTTCTCTTGGCATTCAGGGTAGGTAGTGTACTTTGGTCAGCAGCTGCTGACCATCATCCCCAAAAGCTCTGGCTCATCCAGAAGGGGGTCTGCCCACTTCTGGACATATCTCTTTTAGGTGAAGAACCAGTTCTGCTACCATCAGCCAAGAAAAGGTTGCTCTAGTTGAAGGAATCTCATGAGCTGTGAATCATCCATATGAGGAAAAGTCAGGTAGATCAATTAAAATTGGCTGGCTGGATAAACCATTTCTAAATGGACAGGAGAGTGTTTCTGTAATCCATTTTTCAGTGTTGTTTATAAGTTGCAGAGAATGGTAAAAACCAACCATGAGCCAGAATACCCCTTTGCCAGCTAAGCATTTCTCTAGTCCCCTGAATAATTAACTTGGGTTTTTGGTTTTCCCTGAGTAATCTGTGTGCCAGGAATTCCAAAGAAAAGTCTTCTGTAAATGAGCTATCCCCATATGATGTGAGTTTTCTGCTGTTTCCTGACAGTTTATTCATATTTAATTGCATTTGCCATATTCAGGAAAGCTGAGAATGAAAAGTTAAAATGCTCAAGTAAGTCACAATGGATTTGGTTGCCAAAGCAATGCTTAGAAAAATTAAATGCGGGCTAATAATCTGTTTCCTTGAAATCTTAGAAGGATGATGGAAGGAGCAATGTAAGAGCTAAAGTCCACATGGAATCAAACGTATTTTTATCAAGTAACCACTTACTGTCACACTCAAGGCTGGGTTTTTTGAGTGTCTGTACAGGTTTAGGAACAGTAGGAGAAACAGGTGCTGTTTGTGCACAGCAAGGCCCTTTATATTACCACTGCTCTTCTTGTCAGTGCTGATAGGCAGATGCACTACCCAATAGTCCTGGTGATTAGTCTATCATCAGAAAGAGCTGGTGTTGCAAGTATGAGTAAAGATGAGGAAGATAAAGATAACTCATTGAGAACAGGAAGGGCAATGAGCTTGGTGACTGTCGTCACTGCGCTTCCACTCTGCAGGAAGAAAAACAGGTACTAAACACAAGGACGTTTTTAACTGCTGCAGAAGATTTTACTGGATGCCTAAGAATAGAAAAACCAATTCATTTACATTGTTACATTTTCTGGGGTACTAGCTATGAGAAGCACCCATTTTCTCTGCAACTGCACCTGTGGTTTTAGGTTTAATTTCTGATCAGTAAACAGAGACAGTAATTGAGGTCAAACCCACAAATTGTAGTGCCAGTTTGAGTAGCTGTTGTCTTCTTTAAGAAGCTACTAACTGATTTATTATTTTCCTACTGTGATCCTCATTTTTTTTTTCTTTAGCAGTTCTCTTTTCTGCAGAGAATAAATAATTGATCACCTGGAGTTTATTTTTCCCTCCTGGCCCTATGTGTGATATTTAGAAGAAGCTTAAATGTCTCAAAAGCTTTACACTATTTTTTCAACTTTAAAAACCTATCCAGTTGATTTTTTTTCTCCCCAGAGAAAATTTTTTTGAGGCTATTCAGTTTTGCCACTTGAGGAAACAGAAGACATGTAGAACGTTTTTCAGCTTGTTGACTGAAGCTGATTATGACTGTTGGGGTTTTTTGAAGTATATAATCACATTGCATTTCAAGTTTTGTTCTGCTTTTGTTAATACCACCTGTTACAGACTCTCAGTAAACAACAGAAATATAGTATGCAGTTCTTTAGCCAGTTAATCATGGCTACATTTGCATGGCATGAACTATTAATAACTGGTCTTTGGAAAAGAGGAAAAAAACATTTAATGAAAGGTACAGTTCATAAAGAAACTTTCACTTAACAAGTATTTCTTTTAGCAGTGGTGCTATTGTTGAAGACTGTTGCCCCTTGCCTTTATTCTCAGCCTGTTCTTGAATAGCTTTAACTCCACCCTTCTTTGTCACAGGTGAAATGAGTTTCCAAGCCAAATTTGCCTTTATGAATGGGGTTAGCTCAATTTAGTTAGATACACTCTCAGTTGTAAAGATATCACTGGTTGTGAGATCATACAGTGGCTTAGGTTACAGAGCTCATCTGTGACAAAAGCTGGAAAAAATACAGAAGAATATTTCACAACCAAATTATCTTAAGGAGCAGTAACAACTGGAGAGCTGAAACAAGGATGCTCTGGGCCCAGGCTGGATATCATGTCCCATAGCTATTCTAATTCTGTAATTGATGACTATTAAAGATAAACCTTAACATTCTGGAAGTGAAGAATAAAGTCATATTAATTTTCACCACTTTTCTGAGCGGGCACTTCAGTAAGTGCTGTCCACCCCTTATTGCAGGCTGCAGATCAGACTGTGGAATTTCTGTTTGCTGAGAAAAAGGCATATGGTACACAACTGTTGAAACTCAATATGCAAAGTTATGAGACATATTTCAGCCTGGACTGAAGTGGTCCCTTCTGTCCCCAGCCTGACTACATTTTGGGCAGGATTCACAAAGTGGGGACACTGGTGAAGGAGTGGTGAGAACCACCAGTGTTTTTATGGACAAACATGAATGAACTTGCTTTGGAGAGGTTTTTGGTAGCTAATATCCAACTGATATTTCATATTCAGAAGATGCAATTTTCTATTGTAATAATTGACTTGTTCTTGTCATTTTCTTTCTGTGATCTGTTTGGACAGTGTTTATCAAATAATTATATTTATTTTTCAAATTGATTTACTTGATCTCTCAGCAGATGAATGTCTTTGATGAAAATAAGATCAACAAGAAATAGGAAGTCTGGTATTTCCAAACACAGAAATGAGATAATCTTTTGTAGGATGGAAACTTGTAAACATCCAAGAATACAAAGGGTACTGGCAGTTTGAATCACAGTCTGTCTCCTCATTCAGAAAAAACTGTGGAATGATTGCTACTCTCACAAAAATGTAGCATCTCTAAAACCTGTTCTGTAGTTGAAAACCAATTTGTCAAATGAGGTGATCCTGTTCTTGAGGGAAAAACTTTCTAAACTCTCCTCAGAAACTATATGTACAAGAAACCATTTCAGATGACTCTTGACAATAGAAGATAAGCAGTGTGTTGTGCTTCCTAATTCACAAGAATAACTTGTGGTTTTATTTGTCCTTCTCTGCTGACTTAAAAGAACAGCTGTGTGTTCCCTCATCCAGCATTGCCATTCTCTAAATAACGGCTATAGTATTTTCTTTTTCACTCTGACTACGTTTTATTTTTTAAATGCAGGTAAGTCATCTGTACAGTTTTAGGTCCCATTCGATGTGACTGCTTTGTCAATGGTACTATGATGGGGAAAAGATGAGTTGGTTTGATACTAAACAAACATACTGTCAGGGTGTGAAAGGCTTCCTCCCCTGTGATGTGCTTTTGTGAATTGGAATTGTCATCCAGTATGGCTCAGGTGTAGGGTCACCACAGAGCACCACTGCCCTTCCCTACCAGTGTCCTAGCGAGTCCACTTGTGTGGCTTTACTAAGAGATAAAGCCTTGGTGATTGCTGTGACTTCACTGAAGTCCAATCTGGAGAAATTTGACAAGTTGTTTTTGTGAACACTGTACACACTGGAGGTTTCCTTCAGATGTAGCTATATCAAGTTTTAAAATAGACTTCCATTTTGGGGATAATTTCTCCTGCATTAACTCAGACTTAGTAAAAACAAGGAAATAAAGATGCACTTTGGTTTGTGATATCTGAGTCAGTGCATGGAGCAATTTTACATGTGGGTAGTATTTCAACATTATGACACAAAAAATAAAGACAATTAAAAAAATCACTAATAGAAGGAATAATTTCCTTGAGGAGGGTGAATGAAAGAAAGCAGAACCATAACTCTATTTACTAGTGGAATTGCTTACTTATTGGAAGCTGCAAGCAAGTATGGCTTGATAATTTTTGTATTTTCTTACTTTTATTAAAAGAGAAGGAAGACAGTATGAAGTGAAAAAAAATATTTTTTGCAGGCTCAGAAATGTCAATTACTGTTGTAAATTATAGGTGTTGCTACACAGCTGATGAGGGACAATGGAAAATAGTCTGAAGGATACGATGGATTCTGAGTTATACAGATATCTAGGGGAGATCTGTGTGCTCCTCACGCCTGTGCCTAGAGCACCACGTGGCATTTTGCTGTCTTTTTCAGTTTACATCCTTCCCTTCACAACAGCATCTTAACAATGTAATAAGGGTCTTAGATTCACCCTCCTTGTAATTTTTCTTTATCTTATTTAATCTAGTGCATAGGTGAGGATTTCTTACAGATCACACTACAGCATAAAATCTGAGCACTCATCTTCTACCTAAGAAGTAAGGGCTTTAACTCAGACAAGCCAGACAGCATTTTAAGAACATTATTAGAAGCTTGCTTTAGGCATATTTTTAACAGAAGTTTTCTGTGTCATAACATTTGGCGCATTACAAACTACTATCTCTCATTTATTTTAGCAGAGAGTGTTCAAATCAGATAGCTGAAGATCTAGTGAATAAATTCAAAAGCATATGAGTTCTTCAGTCTTTCCAAAGGAGAAGTCAGGAGCTCAAATCTGTGTCAGAATTTCAAAACAAATATTAAACAACATAAGAAATTACTTTCTAAAGTCAGGTTTTCTAAAAATAGTTTACTAAATGCTATAAGGCCTGCGAATCAAAATTGTTAGAGTACAGAACAGGACGCGAGAAGAAAAAGGTGCATCATATGACCACAAATGTATTAACTATATTCAGCACGGATACTTAAAAAAAGAGGGAAATTGGGCTTTTCACTGAGAAGAATTTTCAAGCTCACGTATATTGAAAACAAGAGCTACTGCCTTAACCCTGGTTGCCTGTAGTGTCCTGTCCTGCAGGACCAGACTTAGTGGAATGAGTAAGAGATTACTGTGTGCACAGAGTCTTCAGCTCCTGCAAAAAGAATTAGTTTTGCTTAGTTCAGCTACACTAGCTTTTCAACTGGACTAAAAAACACCAAGACCAGTGACTTCATCAGAGCCCTTTTCTTGTCCATATCATATAGTAAAACCTCTTAGCTTTTCCTCCTTTTAGCTACTAACAAATAACTTGCTTTGGAGATAGCTCTGCATTAATAATTCAGCTTTACTTTATGCTCATTCCCAATACAAAGCAGGAAACATGACTGGTGCCTCTGCTTTGTCCTATCCAATGCTTCCAGGGAGCCTGCAGCCAGACATGGTCCAGAGAGGGGAGGAAGGATGGCAGCAGTGACCACGCTTTTCTCCAGGCTAACACTGAGCACAGCTTTAGCAATTTAGGGCATGAAAAGACAAATTTTGTTCTCAAAGACATAATAGGTAATTACAGCGTGCGTGGAAAGTAGATTTTCAGTATTACCTCCACTAGGTTTATTTAATATGCAGAGTTATTGAGAACACCCTCTGATATCAGCTCCAGGGATATAGATTTCCTTTGTTTAAAAATAGGTCAGTAGGAAACATGACACTTCCTTGGCTACCTGATTGCTTTGTCTGCAAGTCCAGAATATCATCTGGAAATGAGAAATAAAAAAGTGCCAAAGGGCCTAGAAGACCTTTTAGTACTAAATTCATTCATTGCACTTTTTTTTTTTTTTTTTCCCAAGAACAATAAAAAAGCAGCAGTGTTATAAGAATCTGATTGATTTCTTGCATAGTCCAGAGCAGATAGGGGAAGTAGTTTGTTGGAGAGGATGGTTTCTTACTGGTAGGTCCTGCAAGGTCCTGCAAGATGTGGTTCTGATGGCAGCTTCACACGTCATGGAGCAGATACTGCTATTGTGTCTGAGTTGAAAAAATCATTGGAAAGCAGCTCATGCTTCCCTTCCTGTTTTTATTGACTTCATCTAGCTGCACCAGTGAGGAGCCCTGTAATAACATGAATGAGTCATTTCTTATGTTGCTTAATATTTGTTTTGAAATTCTGACACAGATTTGAGCTCCAGACTTCTCCTTCTTCTATGATGACTTGGTTTTAAAATCAGTTGTGGAGCTGTTGAACACTTGATTTAGGGAATAAGAACAGGTGCCAGCTCTGATCAAGCAGAGACATGCTTCTGAGCATTTGAGAGCAGAGTTAGTCTCTGGAATGGGTCAAGAATTTTTTGTGTATGGTGCAGTGATTCTTGGTCTGGAGTCTAAAAAATATTTTTGTGTTCCTGAGGCATACATAGAGACAGCATCTTTGCATGCAAACAAAGGAAATTTGTTTTTGTACCCTGACACTGAGTCTCAGTCAGGGATACCATCCAAGGTGGAGAAATGGGAACAGGAGGAAGAGAAAACCTCACAGGCTCTATCAAGCAGGATTTTTTCCAGTGTGCATGCTCTGGCTCAGGGTATTAGAAGGGAGCTTTGAAAAATCCCACTCCCATTGCCTGCACACATGAATGTCAAAGGGTGAAACAGATTGCTTTAGCCATTTTATTTTTTGGCAGGCAAAAAGCCAAACTCCTCCTCACCTCTTGTAGAAGAAGAGAACATTGCTCATCAGTCTATGTAGGTGCTGGTTTTGGCTTTTCCCTCCTGTTTTTAACAGTCAGTGAAAGCATAAAGGCATCAAGAATGAATAAGGAAACAAACAAGAGCCGTATTCTTAATTCCAAGTGGCAATGTGTGACTTTTCTTTTGGGAATCCCACTTATCTCTACAGAGATGTCCCAAGGGTCCAAACTGCCCCTGCTCCACCTTTCAGCGGGTCTCTCTCACTGTAACTCGTGGTGAGTTATCCTACTCTGTCCCCACAGGATCTCACTGTTACTACCCCAGGAAAACCTAGCCCGAGTTCCTCAATGGTAAGCCTCCAGCTGGCCTGTGTGTGGCATGCATGGCACGGTGAGGGGCAGGCTCAGCAGGGGCCGGCCAGGGCTGAGATATGCGAGAAGGCTGGGGAGGCTTTTCCTCAGGGATCTATCCAATCATAAATGCAATGTGCCAGGCAGGGACATCTGTTTGCTGTCTCTTCCAAAATGAATCTTGGGAGGAACCAACAAGCAGAGCTGCTGGTTCATCAGGTTGATAGGGGTCAGGGTGTGAAAGGGCACCTAAATCATGCATGGGTTGATGAACAAATTATTGGAAAAGAATTATCTGGAGGATTGGCTAATGCATAGTGACTGTGTCAGGTTTGGGAGGTCTGTCAACTGGAAAAGGTGAGAGGCTGTGAGGAGGACACTAGAGGGAAGAGGCAGAGATGCCTGTGTTCCACAGCTGGATGCGCTTATGTGGTCATAGAGTTTATAGCCACAGAAGGAACCTTCAGTCCAGTCTGGGAGAGCTGTTTTTATTTATACTAATGCAAAAGTACAAGAATTATTTTGAGATAGCAAACCATTAGAAGCATGGTTTGCTTTTTGAAAAATGTCCTAGGAATATTTTTGAAGATGGCAAAAATGACAGGGGATATTATTTTTCCCACTGCTTTTTAGCAATAGTATTCTCTGCTCACTCATCTAAAATGTTTCTAACGTGTTTATGCATAGTCAGGGATATTGCCATTGCTGGGAACAGTGGGGCTTGTCCGTCTCAGATGGGTGACTTCCTCCTTTGTCATGGGGAAGAATTTTAACTCAGAATTCTTGTATGGGCTCTTAGCACTAAGTCATACAATATTTTTTAGGAATTCTGTGAGGTAGAAGGAAATGACAAGCTGTAGGTAGAAGAGGTGACTTCAGTCTTGCAAGAAGCCTTCCCTATAGATGTTTTAGTACTTGTGACTCATGCTGGAGTGTGATACTAATTGTTAGTGCCAATGTTTTCATGAGAGCCCACTAATCCAGTGTGGCTCCATGTTTGGGCCGTCAGATGAGAATGTTCTTGGAAACTTCCTCTAATTAAGTCCCACTAGCTCCAGTGGGTGTTAAGACCGTTCTACATAAACATGTCAGCCTCACTGGCTGTTCTGCATTCTAATGAATATTTTCATTTGAGCTCTCTTGTCTGTCCTGAAGAAAAACAAAGGTGTCTAAAGGACTTTATTTGCCCTGACAGATGCCTCTGCTATGGAAACTGTCTGTAGAATGTCCCCATAGCCTCAGCTCACTAAGCATTGATTTAGGTGAGGCCTCTGTCAGGGCACGGACAGTCCAGCACAATGTTTTCTTGGCTCACGAGGCAATGAGTAACTTAGATACACTTGGCACCCTCTACCGGAGTGGCACAGCTCTCACATGACAGATCAATGTGGTTAAAAACAGGAAGGTCAGCTTCCATTTTTAAACTATGGGGAGCAGTGTAAACACTAGGATATATGAACTTGTCATATCTAGCAGTGATCAGTGCAGTTAAATGATGCAACTGGCATAATGTCAGGAGCTGGTAATTAATCTGAAACACATTCAACCATGGGGAACAGTCTTCACATTGACTGACAATAAACCAGCTGATATAGAGAGAGCCATGATACAAAATGCATACATTTTTTGTTGAATGCGTTTGCATGTTGACAAAAGAAAACCTAGGTGCTGGATTGTTTGCTGTCTAAATAATGAGAAACCAGAGACAGAGCACAAACCATAACTCCTGTTTGTGGTTTTGTTCTTGTGTTTCCTGCCAGTTAGGAAGACAGCAGTTTCTTGAGCAAACTCTTTATAAAAACAACCAAGGGTTGATCACTGGCAATATTGCACAACCTGTTTGCACTATATTAGTTTGATTGACCTGCTGACAGTAATGATTTAATTACTCTGACAGGCACAGAATCCCGGCTGCAAAAGTGTGTGTGTGTAGGAACAAGTTATTTTTAATGATGAATGTAAAGCCAACAAGTAGAGAAACTGTCATCAATTATTGTACACGCTGGTAAGGCTCCTGCTGATGGAGGACCATCTCTGTTCTCTACTCCACAGAAAGAATACAAAAAGATAAAGTAATGATGTTAGCTCCTTAAAATACCAAAATTTGAGTTATATATATATACACACCATATTTAACTATTATCATCAAAAAATAGAATTTTGTATTATTTTTTCTTATCTGCATAATATGCCAGTGAAATTTTGACTTTAAATATTTACCCCCAAAAAAGTAGCATATTAGTACAAAAAATACAATAATAAAATCTATTCTAGTTTAATCTCATCAAAGTTGATCTTTTTGGTTGAAAATATCTGCTGTGTGTAGTATTTTTTAAAACTAAATTATAAGAGAAGAAAAAGAAGTGAAATTTAACAAGAGTAAATCTCTTATAAGAGACTAAGCTGCAAATTAGTTAAGGCAGAAATATTGTTAGGTTCATCATAAAGTCTAACTGAGTACAATGTTAAAATAAAGAAAAAAAATTGCTGCAAAAGATCTGAGATTTTCTTGCTGCTGAATTACATAACTTGTATAGGTTCAAAACTGTATTTCAAGGGATTTAGGTGTCCAAAACCAGAATAATGACATGGTGAATTGTAATAATGTCCTGTCACGTGTGTGAGGACTTCCACAAACCTCCAGTGTCTGATTTGAGTACTGTTTGAAGAAAATGGTTGGGGTGCTCTCTAGTCACTGGCCTTGACATGGTCTATTCTTGATGGGGGTTTTGCCTCAGGCTTTACTGAGAAGCAAACGCTGAATGTTTATGCCATTTGATAAGAAGAAACATGATTAGTCTTTTAAACATCTGATGACCAATTTTTTTCACGGATGAAGCTGCTGAAGTGCCTCACATGAGCATGTGCTTCGATGCACATCTGGGCTAGGATCTCCACTAGTCATCTGGACAACCTCTGCTGCAGTCTGCTGGCTCCAGTCAACAGTGACTCTTTTTAGTCCTGGAGAAGCTTGGTACACTTTCATTTTATGCTCACAGAATCTCAGAAAAAATTACATTATTGCATTCTTCGGGTAATTTCTAGAAAAACACCATGAAATGATAATAGAAGATATGGAAATAGAAATAAAAGAAGAAACAAAAGAATTGCAAAATTTTCTTACTCACCAGTACAACCAGGCTGGAAAATCGCTGGATAAGGAATGCTGACTACAGCTTGAATACAGAACTTAGCTTGTACAGATGTAGTGTCCTGTCAGAATATCTCAAGGTATTGATTTGCACAATTTACTAGAGTATGATCTTTAGAGTAAATAAGATTGGCATCAAGTCCCACACAACCCCAGTAATGACCACCCCACTTCCTATTCTTTTATGAGATATACACACTATTTCTCTCTTAGTCTATGGACCACCCCTGAAAAATGTGCATAAAATGTCCACCAAATAACTGTTGAATTAAATTAGTTCATGATTTTGGGGTCCATCTGTTGTGGTAGTTTCTCAGGACAGGAGAGGTGGTCTGTTGGATGTACTTACTGAGCACCAATGCTGCATCAGGTTGGGTCACTGCTGCACTGCAACTGCTTCTTGTAAGGCTTCTCCTCCATTGTTTTGTGAAATTTCTCTTATCATAAGTCCTGAAACATGCAACCCAACTCATGACTTACAATAATTTAAAGCTCCATTACATTCTCCACCCCTGTTCCTTTTAGACCAGGTTGTCTGGTTTAAACATGCAACAAACCCCTCCCCTAGTTTTCAGCTTGGCTAACAATGAGGGGTTCCTTCCAGAGTCCACCAGTAGCACAGTCCACATCCTAGTCTTCCGTGGGCTGCAGGTGATCTCTGCTCCATTGTGGTCTCATTGACACCACAGTCCCTTCAGTTCTTCCCACTGGAGCTCCATCCTGTCCAGTGTCCCAGCATGGAAAGCAGCAGCACCACGCTGGCACAGGCAGCACAGGCGCTTCACCATGGTCATAACCAAGGAGTTCCCAGGCAGAACACAGGAAGGCGATGAGCACTACAGCAGCAGCAAAAGCAAGCTCTAGACTCTAATATTCAGTCAGGAAATACAGCCCCATGGCGAGCACAGGAGTCTGCTCATTTCCAGCTGAATACCACTAGCTGAATGTAAGTTCCATCTAGTACATCACAATCAAATCTGCCATTGTCTCGAAACCCTCAAGGCCCTCATGGGGAATCAAAAAGGATTGTTGACCTTGGCTGGATGCCATGCACCCACCAAGCTGTTCTATTGTTCCCCTCCCCAGCTAGACATGGTAGAGAAAATAAGAAAATGAGTCATAGGCTGAGATAAGGTAATTTACTGAAGCAAAGTGAAAGTTTGTGCACGCACAAGAAAGAGGAAAAAGAAAAGAGGTTTATTATGTACTTCCCATCAGCAAGCAATGTTCAGCCACTTCCCAGGAAGCAGGGCTTCAGCATATGTAGCAGTTGCTCCAGAAGGCAAATATTGTAAATAATGAATGCCTGCCTTCCTTCCCCTTTCCTTTGCTCTTATGTCAGAGATGATATCATTTGGTATGGAACATCCCTTTGGTTAAGTTTTGATCAGGTGGCTTAATTGTGTGTCCTCCAAGGATCTTGCTCACTCCAGCTGTTTGATGGGAGAGAACGTTGGAGAGGGAGTGCTCTTGCTGTGCCAGCCCTGCTCAGCAGCACCAAAACACTGCTGTGTTATCAACCACCGTCCAACCAATGCAGGGAACAGCTCTGTGAGAGCTGCTATGAGACAAGGAGCTCCAGCTCAGCCCAACCCAACACAAATGATTTGCCCTTAGAGAAATATTGTTGACTGTCAATTATTACCTCTTTGAACATGTGGGAGAATCTGCTTCATGGTCTTGCTGGACATAAAGGTGGGACTCGAAGGTCTATGGTTCTTGGATCTTCTTTTTCCCTTTTTAAAAAGAGACCTTATACCCCTCTATCAGTGAGTGGGGTCTTCACCAGGCTATGCCCTGCTTAGCCATTCAAACCTGACAAATGGTGGCTTAGACATTTCATCTGCCAGTTTCCTTAGGATCTGTGGATGCATGTCATGGGGTACCATGGATATGTGCACCTTCAGCTTCCTTAGATGGACTTGAACTTGATTTTCTGCAGCTCTTTGTTCTCCCAGCCCCTGCCCTTTCCTTCTGCATCTCAGATGATGTGGCTGATGTACTTGACAGGGAAGATTAAGGCAGAACTTTGTTTAGTGCCTCAGTCTTCTTCATATCCCAGCTAATCAGGGATTTTCCAGGAAATCTCCAATTTCCTTCTTGAGTGACTCCACTATTTTTCCTACTCTTCCTTTTACCACCAGCGTGGTTGTAGGAATTTTTCTTTTTGGTCTTGACGTCCCTGTCAAGGTTTAATTCTATCATGGCTGTAGATTTCCCAAGCTTTATTTTCCCCAGGTTATCTATCCCTGTTTCTATCCTCTGTAGGTTTCCTTTTTGTGTTTGAGTTTTTTCAGGAGCTTCTTGCTCATATACACACAACTCCTGGAATTTTTGCCAGACTTCCTTTTGGAAGGATACATCACTCCTAAAGTCCAGGGCAGTGAGCTTGCTTCCTGTCATCCTCACTGCTGCAAGGATCTTGAACTGCACCATTTCATGGTCACTTAGCCCAGGCTGCCCTTGAGCTTCACTTTCCTTGTTGGTGAGGACAAATTTCAGCACAGCACCTCTGATTGCTCTCACTTGGAGAAGGAATGGTCATCACTGTATGCTGGGAGCCTCCTGGATTGCCCTGTTGTCCCTACAACAGATGTCAGGGTGATTGGAGTCCCCCATGAGGACCCGGACTTGACATTCAGAAGAATGTGGGGCTGCTCCTCACTGTCAATAGGAGCAATAGGCCTCGTCTGTAGCAGACCCACATTACATCATCTGTCCCTGCCCTCCCTTTAGTCCTGACCCATGAGCTCTCAGTTGGTCCCTCATCCATCCCCAAACAGAGCTCCATATAGTCCATCAGGTCATTGACATGAAGAGAGACACCCCCTCCCCATCTCCACTGCCTGTCCTTCCTGCACAGCCTGTGTCCATCCATTCCAACACTGGAATGAATCACAGGAGTCATCCCAGTACATCTCTGTGATTCCAGTAAGATCACAGTCCTGCAGGCATGTGCATATCTCTAATCCCTCTTGTTTATTCCCCATGTTGTGTGCATTTTCATGGAGGCATTTAGATATGACTCCTATGAAGCTGACTTACTAACTGCGGTGGCTGGAATTCTTTTGAACTGTCTCAGCTCTCCTGCTGACCTGTGATCCCTCTCTAGACAGGGAGCATCTGTTGCTGGCCCTGACACAAGACTGGTAGGAATGGGATGGATTGAGGTTCCCCTCTTCTGGCAACTTTAGTTTAAAGAAACACCACTCTGAGCAGTGCTCTCCACTCCACTGCTTTGTTTCTTTGTCTTAAATTGATAACTTCTGTTTGAATGAAGGCAATGAAAAATATTCTTTAGAATTAGAAAAAGAAAAAAAGTTTAAAGAGGATATAAGCCTTCAGCAGGACCTCATTATTAAAATAAAAAAAAAAAAAAAAAAAAAACGAAAACGATAAGACATAATATGTTGTGTTAAAGAGTCTGGAAGAAACATTATACTTGACAAAAAAATTCATTGCCTCCACAATTTTTTAATTGATTCACTACACAAAGCACAAAATTCAATGTCAGCATTTTAATGTCAGTTTCTTCATTAAAGGTATCAGAGCTCATTGAAAAGGTTTAGTGAAGCCTGAGGATGTTCCAGTGCCAGCTCTCCTCCTTTGGCTAGGCACAGGCACAGCAGGCTGAATCTGAAGTGCATTGCTTCTGACCATTTAACTACTTGAGTACAGCCCCACCAGTACTGCTCCACTGGAGAAAATAAAAACGACCAGCTGCAATTTTGAGTTCATTGATGTTGGCAAACAACACTCCTTAAGGAAACTCTGCAAAATGCTGGATCCTCTCAGAAGACAAGAATGTTCTGTGCATTCACAGTACAGGTATCCTCTTGTCACTTTTCTGAAACACTTTCCTCTGTTAAGTCCTAGATTACTCTAGTTCCTGTGAACATCTTGACTAACTGATTTCTGTAGCTCGTCCAGCTGAAGTGAAGAAAATTCTGTGGTTCAGTGTAGAAGCCACAGCGTCCATGAGCACCCTGGGGACTGTGGAGACTTCCAGGAACACTTATGCTGACTGAAAGAGGGAGATGCCTCTTTCCTGCACGTGCATTTGCCACGTCACTAAGAGATTCAGATTCTCCTTTGCGGATGATAAGTAGCACGTATCTTCCCGTAGGCAAGTAAAACAGGAGGTGTTACATTCCTTTTCAACCCCAAGAAGAGTGTTTCGTGTGCTGGAGTGCCATCTACTGGCTCCTTTCCTCTGCAATAATTAGATAAAAGTGCCAGCCTTGTGTGCGTTACTTCATCCAGGACTATAAGTTGCATCCCGAAGAGGATGCAGCCTCACTTCTCCCTCTGCGTCAGGACCCAGACCCTCAGAGACCTTCAAAGTCCTCATGCTGGTATTCAGGCCAACCCTATACATAGCTCAGCATCCTAGTTCTTCCCACTCCTTACCATTTCTGCTGCCTTTGAAGGTATCTCGGGAGAGAAGCTCAAGTCCCTCCACTGAAACATACAAACACTGTACGTGCAAGTAACAGCAAAACCGTTAATCACAGTGTCACAGAAACGTGGAATATTTCAGATCAGAAGATAGCCATATCATTGAGTGCATCTCCCTGCTCCTCTCAGGACTAACCATACAACTAGAGCATTATCCATAATCTATCTCCTTGACCTCTGATAAACTTGGTGCTGTCCCAAGAGAACATGTTTCAGTTTCAGTGGCAGTTCTTTCAGTGAAGAATCTTTTTCTAAAGACCAATCTGAACTTCCTCTTAAGCAGCTTCGCTCCTCTAAAGTAGCTCTGATTCCCAGAGGAAGGAAGTCAGCAGTCACCCCTCTACTGCTACACTTCAAGGGGGTCCCCCCAAGGATTCATTTCTCCAAGATGCACAAGACAAATGACCTCAATGCTCCTCTTAAATCTTGCCTTTGAGTCCTTTCATCCTCAGCTTGGTCACCCTCCTCTGAATATACTCCAGAGTTTGATGTTCATATATTTAAGGTGCCCAGAACTAGCACAGGATTCAAGGTGAGGCCACCCCAGTGCAGTGTAGAGTGGGACAATCACATCCCTTGACCAGCCAGAGATTCTGTGCTTGATGTACTCCTGGGAATGGTTGGCCCTTTTGGCTGCCATGGGACACTGCTGACTCATGTTCAACTTGCCACCAACTCAAATCCCTAAGTCTCTTTTGCTGGGCGGCTTCCCTGCCTCTTATCTCCCAGTTTGTACAAACCCCCAGGATTTTTCCATCTTAGATGCAGAATCCAGCACTTGCTCTTTTTTTCATTTTCATATGTTCATGATTGCTCAGTTCTCTAGTCCATCCAGATCTCTGTCTAAACCTCTCTACCCTCAAAGGAGTTCACAGTTACTCCCAGTTTAGTATGGCAGGTAAAATTATTAAGTGAATTTACATTTGATTCCTGTGTCCAGATAATTTATAAAAAACATTAAAGAGCACTGGCCCTAAATTCCAACCTGTTCTAATCCCAATTAATAAAATCCTTTGAGCCCAGCCCATCAGACAACTGCTCACCCAAAGTATCATTGACTTGTCCAACTTGCTGGCCAGTTTATCAGTAAGGATACTGTGAGAGACATTACTAAAGTCTTTGCTAATATTAAAAACCACACACGTTTTTTTGGCATTCATTAGTCAACTACTAGTATGACTGTGTCATAAAAGGAAATTAATGTAGTTAAGCAGCACATTTCCTTTGTTAACCTGGGCTGGCTGTGACCAATGATTTTGTTGCCTCTCAAGAGTTTTTCAGTAGCTCGAAGATTAACCTTCTCCGTAATTTCAGCAGGCACTGTGAGGCTGACAGATCTGTAATTAGCAGCCTTCCATCTTTCCCTTCTTGAAAACTCAGGAAACATTTGCTAGTTTCCAGTCCCCTGGGACATCTCCAGACTCCCAAGATGTTGAAAATAATGGAGAGAACTCAAGGGATACTATCAGCCAGCTCTCTCACTACCCTGGAACGAGCCTCCTTGGAGTGATTTATGTGCATCCAGGTGAGGAAGCAAGTTAGGAACAAGTTTGGAGTTGACAGAGAGTGTATCTTGCCCTCAGTCATGGTCTTCTAACACTGGACTCTGAGGGCACCAGGGCCCACTACTGGTGCTGAAGACAAGAGCTGAAAAAGGCTTTAGGTTTTGCTTTGTCCATGTCCCTGTTTATGACCAGCCTTGTCAAGCAGTGGACCAGTGTTATGTCTGATCCTCCTTTAGCTTTTCAAACACTTGTAAAGCCCTTTTTGTTGTCCTTCACAGTGCTAAGCAGCCTGAACTCCGATCGAACTTTGCATGCAGGAGAAACACAGTTTCCCTTACAAAAGGGAACTGCCTTGCTGTAGCTGCCCTGTGTTGTTTGTCCCCATTTTCAATGTCAGTACACCTTCATTTTCTGCCTAAGTTCTGGAAGCAGATCCCTGCTCAGCCAAGCTGGTGTTCTGCCCTGTTAGCTTGACTTCTGACATTTTGAAATTGCCTGCTCCTATGAAATTGTCACTCATAAGAGTTGACAAAAAAGCAACCAGCATTCATGGACACAAGTAAATTCAAAAGCAGATCCTCAGAGGACTTTATAAGTAGCTGCTTGTGCACCCTGAAGTCTGTTCTCCCTGTATCCTCTTTATTTTATTTCCCCTTCGTTCTTACACAAAGGGTCTCCACAGTGTTAACCTCCAGCTGCAAGAGCCATACATTCCAGACCATCCAGTACATAAAAAACACAACCCCTTCACCTTACCTGCTCTACCTATTCCTCCTGAAGGGGGCTGTAACCCTCCAGCAAAGCACCCCAGTTACAGGATTAATCTCACCATACTTTGCTTTTGCTAATGATGTGTTTTGTCTAGGACTGGCCCAAAACCCAGTCCTACCTTCTCCTGCATTTTCCTTATATATATTTACAGACTTAATGTGATAGTAAGGATGGGAGTAATAGCCATAGTTCTGAAGGGAGGATGTAGCCATATAAATAAATTTATATGACTGATCATTAGAGGAAAACTGGACTTTATTTAAAAAGAGGGGACAGGTGAATGGCAAGGTCAGTATATTTGAAAACATTTATTTACATGTGTCCACTTCTCTCTGTAGTTATGTCTGTCTTCTCTGTTGGTATATGTTGTTCTTGTAGTGATATGTTCACAAAATTATTTGCAGGTGTTTACGTTTTACAGTCACATTTAGGTTTTGATTTGTGTGCCTTTTGAATACATGGAGATAGAATTAATTTTTTACTTTTTTCTCCTGGATAGAAGAAGAGATGGAATAAAGCATATAGTTATCCTTGCTTTTCTATGTAGTTATTCTTTGCTTTGTTGAGTGGTACAATTTGTGCACATTAGCATCCATTTACTGTTAGAAACACCAGCCAAAAAGTGATGTTTGCATGTCATACCAGAAGTCGATTGTTTCCAGAGCTTTTTTCTCCCATAGTTAGCTGCTGTCTGGGTGTTGCTTTGAAGTTATTCCCATATAGTGAAACAAAAGAGTGCATTGTTTAATATCACTGACAGATTGACCAAGAATGGTATTTTATCTCTACCATCCAAACAGTTGATTAATTTAGATGTAACAAGCCATTGGAAGAACAGACATAACTTACACAATGCAAGATTAATGAAGTTTAATTTCATGCTCTCTCTTTTGCTTCCTTTTAGCAAAACCTCTGTTGAGTGGTCCACTGCCTTCCTAAGTAATGAGATCATGATTTTGCTTTGATGCTGGTTTTGCTGTGTGGGGAGCTCCTGCATTAAGGTGCAGCTGGTTGGCACGTGTTGATATCTGCTGATAGCTGAAGCTGCAGATCCACAGGAGAGGTCATAGAAAGACAGAATCACAGAATGAGTTGAGTTGGAAGAACCCCATCCAGATAATTTAGTCCAACTCCTGGTCCTGCACAAGCCATCCTAAGAATCATGCTGTGGGCCTGATAGCATTGCCCCAACACTCCTTGAACTCTGTCAGGCTTGATGCTGTTTCCCTGGGGTGCCTGTTCCAGTGCTCAGCAGCCTTCTGGGGGAAAATTTTTTTCCTGATATCCAACCAAAACCTCCCCTGACACAGCTTTGTGCTGTTTTCTTGAGTCCTCTCAGTAGTCGCAAGAGTGCAGAGATCAGTGCCTGCCCTTTCACTTCTTCTTGTGAGGCTGTTGAAGAGCACTATGAGATCTCCCCTCACCCTTCTCTTCCCCAGGAGGAGGAGACTGAAGAGACAAAGAGGACAGAAGAGACAAAGCACCTCAGCCACTCCTCATATGGCTTCCCCTCCTTCGCCATTCTCCTTGCCCTTCTTTGGATGCTCTCTAGCAGCTCAATGTCTGCTTTATCCTGTGGCACCCAAAACTGCCCCCAGCACTCGAGGTGAGGCTGCCCCAGAGCAGAGCAGGGCAATCCCCTCCCTTGCCTGGCTGGTGATGCTGGGCCTGATGCCCCCCAGGACACGCTTGGCCCTCCTGGCTGCCAGGGCACTGTCCTAGTTAAACTTCATGTGGTTGGTAACTGCTCAGCTCTCTTGTTTGTCAAGGTCTTTCTGCCCTTGAAGGAGTTGACGGTTCTTCCAATTAAGTGTCATCTGCAAGTGTTCCTTTGAGTCCTGCATCCAGGTTGTTAATGAAGACCCTGAAGAGCACGGGGCTGAGGATGGAGCCCTGCAGGTCCCCACTGGTGTCCCCACCAATGTCTGGTGTTACCCTGCTGCTCCAGTGCCTGTCCACTGGAGATTTTCCCAGAAATCCAAATTTCTGTGTGACTCTCTGTTGTATGTATGTATGTAAGTATGTATGTATGTATGTACGGCCAAAGAGTGATGGAAATAATAAAATAATAATTTTTTCCACTTCTGCGTAAATGAGGAGCATTAAGTCAATTAATATAATTTGGCGGACATGAACATGTGTTTGTGTAAAATTGCAATTAATCAGTAAGCATTGCATCACATAATGAAGTGTGTGCTAACAGTAAAATTTTTTCCCAGAATTTGGCTGAGAGGCCAGGACTGTGCAACATGGCATGTTATCCACAGAAAATGGGTACTGAAACCTCTGAGACATTAAGAAACTTTAGGAAGAAAAGAAAGTTCTTTTCATGGCTCATACTCAGCTGTCTCACCTCCTCTTGGGGATAATTAGAAGGCTGAGAGAGGGCTTGGAGGACCAGGAACACCATAGATTTAAAATGTTGATTGAGGCATTTTGTCACTATAATGATGGAAATCTTTGTGCTCAGAAATATGAGGTGGCATTTTTCCCAAGGATCTTGTGTCGCTAAATGATGATGCAATGGTGTTTTGTTAACACAAGGAGACAAGGGTATTCTGAAAAACTCTTGCAAAGTTGCCTTTGTTTTCCAGTAAATTCCAAAGATTATGTGAAAAAAACTCAGTAGCATGTCATAATGGTGTCATTTTCTGTAAGATTTTTAGAATATTAGCTGATGATCTGAATTTTGTCCAAATCATAGTAACTTTAAGACAGGTTTTAGAGTCTATTACATTTAAGGTTTTTTTTTTTTTTTTTCTCAAAGAATCTTTTACATTACAAATAATTCTTTCAAGAGTACTTAACTTTATAGCTTTGATTTTTAGGAGAATGTGATTTTATGGTTTTAAGCATGCATTTCAATGTGTATCCAGTCTGTGTATCCAGGGTTTGAGCATGGCAGTATTTTTCCAGTCATGGAAATAAATCTGGAGTTACTCCACCAGGTGCAGCCAAAACTAAGTAGTAAATGCAATTATTTGAGCAGTGTGCCAATTTGTCAGCACAGCAGGTGCTAGGAGCAGTCACACAAGCAGTCTCTGCTGCCATTGTGTACTGCTGGATATCAATAAAGAAAGGTCTATTAATGACCATTCATTCATCCATTAATTTTGGCTAGAAGAAAGGCCATATGATACTTAGTAGAATTATTAAATTCTAAGTAGTATTATCATTAGAGGAAATATAAATATGCATATCTTCACAGGAAATTCCTGAACATTTCCAGCTAAAAATTTTCAGAAGTGGTGCAAAGAACAGAATATATGGATCAGTAGAAACTCTTCTAAATATATCCTTTTCTAATTAAAAAAATAGAGAGTTTTAGTGAATATTTAGTATTTTAAGGTGGGTTTTAAAGGATTTTAAAGTGGGTTTTGAGGCTATAATAAGGCATTCCAATTGCTAATAGAGCAAGATAGATTCATTGACCAAGACCAATTTGGACAAATTCCTCTAAATCATACCACCCAAGTATATTTATTCACATAAATTGATTAGAATTTTTTTTAATTACTTCTTTGTGAGGCCTTTGATGTTTTTTCTTTCAACCCAGTTCTTTTGTCTACCATGAGAATCTAATGAAGATTGCATCCTGCTGTACTTTTGATTTAAATGCTAGATTTTTAGAAAAACTTGAAGTATAGTATTTCAGAAATGTCAGAGAAATTACAAGTGATTTTAAAAACAGTAATTGTAAAAGTGTTGTGGCATTCTCTGTAGTTTTTTTGACTTGGTTGTTAGATTTCCTTTCCACAAGGGGCTCAGAGATCTCTACACAAATAAAGCTCTTTCTACAAGTAGATTTAAGCTGTAACTCCTTTCTCAGTCAATACCAGGGAGGCATCAGAGCAATCTTACTTGTGCTTCTGTTTATGGCATTCCCTAATAAATGTTCAGCAGCTGAGCACATTGACTTGGGAATTAATATTTGAAAAGAACACAAGTCAGCTTTTGGAAGTTTCTGGCATGAAATGAATCGATCTGATTTGTCATCTTATGGTGGCTTTCACCCTTGCCAGGGTCCCCCCAGTGCCAGCGTCACCTCCCTGCTCTGCTAGCACTGCTGCAGGCTGGTGCCCCTAGGGGAAATTTTGACCCCCATCCCACCTCAGCTTCTTCCTGCTGCAGTCTCCTGCTGCTCCCAGACTGATTGGCAAAATCATCCGCTCAGCTGTGAAAAGATGTGGGATAATGAGAGTAGTAGACACAGACTTACCAGTTAATGCTGTTCAGACTCATCTGAGTCATTTGAACGCAGAGTTAGGGAAAGATTGACATTAAGCAGTACATTAGGATGAAAAAGGTGTTTCTTCCAGCAAGGTGATAGTGCCATGCTTTCAGACTGTTTTTGTATCTACTTCCAGAACTCCCTGATTTTATCATGTCCTTTGACAGGCAGAATATACATTTTGCATGCCTCTAGACAAAATGGCATTATAAAATCCCATCCTGAAAAGAGTAACCTTTAGCAAAGTCTGTCAGAAAAAAATTATTGCCCTATGTTTTGCATTAAGTTTAGAAACAGAGGAAAAACTCACCTTGAAATATGTAAAAAACAACATTCAGTGCACTTCATGGTTGCAGAAGGTTTTCAGCTGCTCTCTAGAAGTGTGAAGAAGGAAATTACAGAGGTTCTTTATGCACAGATTGTGACACTGTAACTTAAAAGCTGTTTACAAGCAAAATCGATGCTTGCAAATTTACTGAGGCATTAATGTTTATACAAAACATGGTTAAGTCATCATTCTTTGGTGTCATTGCTCTTTTCCCTGGCTGGATTTATCTGTCTGGTCGATGGCTATCACTTCAGCAGTGTGCAGAAGGGTATGCAGACCAGTTCTTTCCACTTCTTCTTCATTATGGGTTTTCAGCTGAGGTAGGGATAATTGTGTGTTGCCATCCTCAGCTTTTGCCTACTATACATGCTTCAGCATGCATACTATATATTCAGAATGTATAGTAACTGTTTTCTGACAAAGAGATGGAGATTTGAACAAAGGGAATAAAATGTGACATGTTTGCCAACATGGACACTTCTGCAGTGTTCAACAAATTCCACCAGGACTAAGACCAGTTCTCCAAACTTGTCTGAGACTATTTTAATATATTTTTAATTATCAATAGCATTCTATATGTTCTGATTTCATTGCTATTGTATACAGCTAAATTAAAGTAGTTTGGGTTTTTTGTTTGTTTGGGTTTTAGTTTGTTTATTTGGTTTTGGGGTTTTTTTTGAGTTTGTGGTTTTTGTCTTTCAAGCCTCATATGCTGTAAAGAGAACCTAGTGTAAATGAAAACTGTTTGTTCTCAATCTCTGATTAGTATTTGAACGCCCAGGGCAAAGGGAAATCTAGCACATATCTCCTTGCTATGTTAGCTCCAGTGACAAGTCTCCCTTCAAAGGTTTGCAGCCTCTTCCTGTCTCCTGTCTCCTGACCCCGGCTGCCCTTTCCCACATCATGTCAAAATTTGACTACTTCTTCTTGTGCTAATGCAATTGTTTGGGGACTGTGCTGTGGATGGGATCACTGCACTAAGCTGACTTAAGAAACTGACTATTTCTTTGATTAGTGATCCAGTCTGCACCGCAGCCCCACAGTGACATACTGATGAGGGCAGCAAGCAGAGGAACTTGAAAAAACATTTAACTGTACAGATACAAATATAAACTACAAATGAGACT
Organism: Ammospiza caudacuta; assembly: GCF_027887145.1. Classification (NCBI taxonomy): domain Eukaryota; kingdom Metazoa; phylum Chordata; class Aves; order Passeriformes; family Passerellidae; genus Ammospiza; species Ammospiza caudacuta. Next base: position 70,893,980 of record NC_080632.1, on the reverse strand, counting down.
GGAAACACTAACAAGCTATGCTGTGATAAAAGGATTTAATGAAATCTAGTTGCTGACTGAGTCAGGAGACAAGAAACAACTAAATGTTCAGAATTCATGTACATTATAGCAAATAATTCACCCACAGACAACATCAAACTGCATATTTAACTCTTTTATTTATGTATCTTTTAAAATATTGCTTTGCATCTCTGATTTTCATGTTTTGCAATTATTTTGGGTAAAATTGATACATCAGCCTTCAATATTTTTCCCTTTCCTTTTCATATATCCAGTAAAATATTTTTCAATGTGGCTAATAGATGTATTATTAACTTTAAATTCTGAAGAAAACTTATAGGACCAGCACTCTGGTCTCATTTTGACTGCAAATGCAAAATACCTTGTTAGAATTTTTTGACTGCTTCTTTTTGCAAGTACTTGCAAATCCATGCTCATCAATCTTCCCAAGATATTATTTTTTCTGTTATAAAAGAAGTACAGAAGTCTACTGACTGAATTTTTAGAACATGATTATTACTTTCTGAATACTTGAAACATAGTCTAACTAGGAATATTCAGAGATTATTTTAATATTTTCCTAAATTTCTTGGTTTTTATTAGAAGTCTTTCCCAAGTAAATAAAACCACAAGATCTAGGATATTATGAAATGACTAATATAAGAATGCAGCAAAAGGGTAAGATACTAGTTTAGAAAAAATGTTGTATAAGACAAGGACTCTTACAACTGTAAAGGCAGGCTTAATCTCTTGGGGAATATTTCAAACATACAATGTTAATACTCTAAGAGAAATAGCAACATGTTTCAAAACAAAACAAATAACCCATGCAGCTCCATGCTAAAAGAAAATGAAAAGGTAAGGTCGTCAGCCTCACTGGATTAATTTCCAGATAAACTTCCTTCAGACACCCGAATGACAGCTCCAAAGAAAAAAAATGGCTTTCATAGTCCTGTATGTAAGAGGATCCAGACACCAGTCAGGAGCATCTGAGAAGGTAGGCTATTCTGCAGGTGCTCGCACTCTTTTTCAGCTGGGTCACACTGAAAGAATTTCAGCTAAAGAGTTATGATAGAATTATGTAGTTAAATACAAATACTTAATGCAAAAATTGTATTTAGTGTTGTTTTTATTTGTAACATATTCTTTCAGATTTTTATTTCCAAACCTGACTTGACTTGTAAACTACATTTTGGGTTTTTTCCACTGTTTATTTAGATCAAAGGCCAATCGGCATAAAACTGGTAATCTCAGTGTGTAATATCTGGATATAAAGGCAGAAACAAGAGTCCTAACAGAAGTGCAAGGAGGTGCAAATGCAAACCAGCAGATAAGTCAGAATCTACCTTATTTTGCTAAGATTTTTTAAATCAGTGTCAGGCTATTCTATTAAAGCTATTCAATTTAAGCACGTCTTTGTTAAAATCTGACTTTTGTGACAGAAGAATATTCTATGTAATTTTCTCCATGCACAGAACTGTAGATCTGAATAGAGCATGAGAGCATATTCATGTGGACACTGTGCAACCTCCTTCCTCAGTAAGGCACTTAAGCACTTAAACCTGTGTTTGTCATAGGTAAGTACATTGCAGAAGAGCTTTTTCAGCAATAAGAATAAAGAAAATTAATAACTTCTTTGACTCTTTTAATCCTAGTATGCCAAACCTAAATAGTAAACTAAACACTCATGAAAGATTTATCACTTACGAAATTATCTTCTTATATTTCAGTGAGTGAAACTTCACCAGCGCCACCCGTTCAATGACAGGCAGGATGATGATGTGGAATGCTTCATCTTGAACCACCCAACCTTCAGACTCTCTTCTGTATATCCAGCACCTGCAGCAGCCCTGTGAAACATCACAATGACTAAACAGGACAAGTCAGCAGAAGGAAACGGTAATTGCAAATATCATTATGCAACTTAAGAACATATTCATTTTCTGCATGTAGCTCAATAGTGTGAAAATTCTGTTTTCTTCTACTTCTTTTTAATATAAAATCTTGTTAGTCACAATTCATTATCTTTTGTTCAGAAATGTGTTTTATTTGAAAGTTGACTAGTTGTAGCATGATAGTGTTTCTTTCCACTAATTAGTAAATCAAAAGATTGTGACTACAGCCCTGTTACTTGTCTTATACTAACATGTAGTTTGTAGGAAATACTAAGAAAACAGTGTTACTTTGTGGCTTCTGTAAGGTGCATAAAAATTGCCTCTTTTTCTTACTGTTTTCTATATTTATTATGAAACGTCAAACATTCTACAGAGTCAGATTAACAGTATTTCTATATTAATACTGCACTATTCTGGATCTAAAAAATGTCTTTTGTAGGATAATAATGCCTAATGTCTTGTTCTGGTGATGTGCAAGGCAAATCTAATATGAGAAAATGTTCTCAGTTCTCATGAGCAGTGCTACTCTTTCTAAAGCAAGGTTCTCTATTGTATGCATGATGTTTCTTGTCTTCAGCATGGAGAAATTTGTTTCTTGTCTTCAGCATGGGTAAAAATAAGGGACTTATTCTTTAGGTCTTGCTAAGTACCAGAGCTGTTATTACTAAACAGTGCTTCCTAGATTTTTAATCCATAATTGTAACACTCAATATTAATAAAATACATTCTGCATCAATAGAAAACATCAGAAGGGACTGCTGAGCATTTTGACAGCGTATAGAAAGCAGTTCATTTTAAAATTTCATCTTATTTGCTTTCCTTTTATTGTCTGAGATCCTCTTATTTTTCTCCACCTCATTTTTTTTTCTACAGCACCCTTTACTGACCAATTTAATTTTCAAGCAGTATATGCTAATGGAACTCATTTTAACATGAGAGAATCACAGAATTTAATGCACCATAGGCAAAATGCTTAATGGCTTAAAAAGAATGTTTATCTCCATAAGAAACCTTATGAGCGTGACCATAGAACATACACATTTTTATAAGAATTTATAATGAACAAATTTTATGACTAACAAGTCTCTAAGTTTGCCATAAAGAACTGCATTTTACTTGAAAATACCTGATTGAATTGGCTTGTATTGATTTGGTGATTGTATTATTCATTTGAATTATAGAGGGTATCATTCCCATAGCAAGCCAATACTGTACACTTTTTATCTGGAGAAGTTGAAGATTTTTATTGCTGAATCATGATCACTCCTTGACACTTCTTGATTTTCCATGGAAATTTATCTTGTACATATAATGTACAGTAAAACCTAGCAATGACAGTTGTGTGTGTATTTGGAGATGAGATCATGTGGGTAAGCTTAGGACTGTATTATGATTTCAGAACATATGAAAAGCTGAACCTCCATTAAAAGTAACCATGAGACACTTCCAGAGTGTAGTTCTCACTCCACTCCTAAGTTAAAAAGTCCAGGGGCTGGAGCTATACAGCACAGAGCTCAGGAGCTGATCTAGTTGCAGTTTCTTTATAGGAGGTTTTATGTCATCACTGCAGAGAGTCTCAAGGAATATTCTTGCAACAGTTTCAAATAATGTATTTTTGCTTTATGGTATCTTTATCTCTAGTGAAACCATTCTTGATTTGGTAATTCTCCATGTTTCACAGCATGTCTGCTGTAAAATCTAAGATAGTAGGATATGTATTATTATTATGATTGAACTCATGAACTCATATTCATGAACTCATTATGATGAGATAATGAATGTGAATTCATTGTTCCTGGCATCTCATACAGGAAAAGACAACCTAGGTCAAAAATCTTCATAGTGGATTTTCAAAAGGGAGCAGTTGGAAAGTACCTATTACCCTCTAAATATAGTAAAAAGTATATGTGGTGAGCTGGTCAGCTCTAGTTATCAACCTTAAAAGACTTTTCTTCTCATGAATAATAAAAAATACAATTGACTTCATATCCACTAAGAACCCTTCATTTGTAACTTGCGTATAAACTCTTTTCTCCATATACATATGTGTTCTTCCCATTTTAAGAGCACTATAAGTGAATGACAATGAGCTAAATAAATCCCATTTCAGAACCGGAAAAGGCCAGATTGGTACGGTTTATTGGAGTCTCAGTCTTTTTTCCTCAGGGTGCACTGAACACTTAATATTCTGATCCTAATTCTTGCAGTAAAGCCTGGAAGGAAAATGGAAAATTGCCCACCACTGCCTCTTTGTGTGATGAAGACCAAGTGCAAATGCTGCGTCTTGTTTTACTACAGTAGCCAATGTGTCCTGCAAGCTGGTGAGCTGGTCAGCTCGTTAGCCTTGGATAAGGAGAAGCAGCCCAAGGTTAGACCTTTGTAGGGCACAGATAGGAGAACACAGAGATGAAGTGAGGAACAGAGGCCTGGAGAACACAGAGATGAAGTGAGATACAGAAGCCTGGAAACTTTTACACACATCCCTGAAGGGGGTGAAATACTGAGGGGCTTCTCATTAATCTGTCTTTATAACAATAATATCAGATTTTAGAATCCTTGCACTGAAATAATGCAATAAACAACTCGTTTAACCCCGAGGGGAGGATTAGCCTAGAAGAAGTCCTGACCCTCAGACTGAGAGACAGCTATCAAACCTTGCCATGTGAAAGTACAGCCCAGCAGGAAGCTGGGAAGAAAGAGAGCGCAATCAGGTGATGTATACTGTACTAGCTACAGTGTCAACATGACCTATGTGAGCTCAGTCTCTGGCCTTTCAGTAGAAAATCAGTAATTTTTTCTTACAAATGGAGAAGAAATGAGCTATTTATGGATGTGAATTGAATGGATTTCATTTGCTCCCTGTGGTCTCCAGTTGTAGTTTTCAAACACTGATTTAAAACATTTCAAATATTAGGTGGACAAATTTTCTTTCCTGCAGAGGGAAAGCTCATTGTCCAGAGAAAATTTCTGGAAACAATTCAGGTATATAGGCCTGCAGGGCACAACATTGTACATTAAGACCAGTAAGTCTTCCAAGACTCTGGTGTTCTTATGACATTGAAGCATAAATATTCTACCTACTTTGGTGTTTATGATATTGCCAATTTTGATGGAAAAAACAGGCAATATATTAGCCAGTTTGTGTGTGACTGAATAATGATTATTATTTTACTTTACAAATTCATAGCTATTGCTGGTCAGGATGCATTTTTTGAGTTATGTTGTGTGATTGTTATGTTTGTTCATTGGAAGTAAAATTTGTGACACTGGGAAAAAACAGAGGAGAAATAAAGCATAGTCTGAAATACTGAGTGTTATGGTTGCTCTATAAATGTAATTCTTATTTGAGATTTCTGTGTTTCAATCTCTCTTTTGTGCCCAAGTGAGCCAAGGTGTTCTTCCCAAAGTCTGGAAAGACACTAAGAGGATGGGGTCTCTAGTGTTATGGTCACAAATCTTACATGTTGAAGCCTTCCCTAATTCACTTTTCCAATAGACTTCCTGTGATTGTGATATATTATTTCTGGTGTATTTCACAGGTGTTACTTCCAGTGATATTTATTGTTACTTGCAGTGATATTTGTTGTGAGATACTCTCATATAAGCATGATTAGAAAGAATGATATAGAAATGTATGTAAATATATAGAAATGAGTGTTACATAACACTACCCTTTTTTGACTAGTACTTGCCAGGCATTTGTTGTCTAATGCAGTCTTGAATTTCTGACATTTCCTCTTGTTGAACACTAAGTTTACCATCTACATAGGCTGATGTCTTTCCAGCACTTAAAGGACATGGTCCAGTTCAGAGACAAACGCAGTAGTTGCTTACAGGTCTCTGTTGGCAGATGATCTATTTCATTGTCTTGACACTTAATTAAGTAGAAATATGTTTTTATAATATATACAAAAAAAGTCAGGCAGCATTTTTGATATACATGTTACTTTGCATTCCACTGAGTTTTTTGCAGCACCAAAATGCAGAATTGCTTAGCAGCAGTCAGCTTTACGCAGTAGTAGTGGGAGCACAGATATTACAAGAGTGGGCCATGTTCTATGAGTTAGTTTCAAGAATTATTATCCCTCTCACAGTGAAAAGTCCATAAAACAATGTCAGTGTAGAATAAGTTTAAAAAAATTCAAAGCATGAAATCTGGGTAATAGCTTCTGATAGAAGGTATAAAAACAACTTGGGAAATCAAGGTAAGGGGAAAACTATTCTCATGATCTGCTAAACAGACACCATAGAACAAAGATTCAAGTGTTATGCATTTTTTCCTGCCCTTACTTTCCTCAGCAGCCAACGTGTCAATGTTTAGAGCCCTCTCCCTGAGCTGTCTGATATTCTGCCTTGTGTCTGTGACTTGCAGGTTGGTCTGAGCCCATATTCAGGACACCTTCTTTAAGTCTTGCAGTCTTATTTATGGCTATAGTCTAAATAAGACTTGAGGTAAAACGATAGCTTACTTAGATTACACTATCACTGCCCTTAATCTAGAAAGATGAGAAAGTTTCCCTTAAACTACTTGGAAAAAAAATAAAAATGTGATTGGATTACAAGGAGTTATGGATTATATCTTCAAATATACTTAAAGATCCATATGCAAGTATACAGTCTTTAGGACAAGATGATGTATCCTGAAAGGTGTAGCAGTTGAGCTTTTGCTCTGAGTCAGACTAACTCAAGTTAGCTGAGTCAAAGCCTGCTATTAGCCTATGAATATTAACACTGTGAAGATAAGGAGTTCTATCAACCCTTTTCTGGAAAAATTGGTAATTCTAGACAGTGCTTTTGTGACACTTAGTTGTTTTTACAAGAGGACTCACTGAACTTTTCATAAGTGGGATCACATGATCTGTTTAAAAATTCTCAAGATTAGTTTACAAATTTCTCATATAGTGAGGATTTTTTTCCTGCAACGAATACTGCAATTTTACAAAGCGAAGTATAAAAAAAAAGCATTTTGACTCCCCATAGGATCAAAAGACAGTGCCTGAGGAATGAACTCTACTGTTTGTCTATGTTGTGGCTTACAGCAGCACATCTAAATTAAGTACTAAACTGCATTTAGACATAGTGTCATCAAAAGCGTTATCTGTGTTTGAACATTGTAGAAATGCTTCTCTGGTAATTCATTTGAACAGGCTTTTACACAAACACTAGTTGTGTACAATTGCTGCATTGTGAGCTGCGTAGCCTGTTCCTTTCCTCTTTGAAAAGTATAATGGAGTTTATGACCTGACATAGTATAATAATAATAATACTAATAATACTAATAATACTACTACTACTAATAATAATAACAATAACAACAGTAACAACAACAACAATAACAATAATAGTTTTTACCTTATTACTCAAGTACCCAGCTAATTATCAACACTGGTCTTTCAATAATAAGTACAAAACAATCAGACACAAAAGCTGTTCATGCAGCTTGTCTGAAGTACATGGGGTAGCTGCAATGTGGGAGCAGTGAGGGGTGGCTGTGTAGCTTTCATGAACCCATACATATATGTGGTTCAGCACAGTTCTCAGGGCTGACAAAGCTCTTCCATTCCTTCTCCTCAGAGATATTTTTCTCTTCTACACAGCACCAACTGCTATCAGCGCTGTCACAATAACTCTTAGTTCTACCTTGAGCTTCAGCAAAATGCTCTCTGCGTGTACCTATGACCTGGAAGAGGTGTCTTTTTTTAAAGATGTGCCAGAGTGAGAAGGGTACACCTTGAACAGTCTTCATGCTGACATGCTTCGTTTCCATATGAAGTCCAATTTGGAGATATAATTTTAAATCTTTGCAGACAGAAATTTTGAAGGTGCACTAGTGCTTGCTGGGCATGTCTATAATACCCATTTCTAGCTGATAGCCCCATGTAATCACTGGTCATGCTTTCTAGGTTTGTTTTATGGCAATATCTGTTTCTGTTTGATTTTTTGGCTTTTTCCTTATTTTTTAAAAAATTATCCTTTATTACTCAAGTGCCTGATAATTCAGATGAATAAAACCTATTAGCATAGAAAACTTCATATTCAGATACACTCACCCATAGCAGTGTTTTCAATGCTTTTTCCAAGCACTCTGAAATCTGTAAATTACCTTAGAATTTTATCTCAAATTTTCAGTGTAGTGAATTTGCTATCCTTATGCTACTAGAATTAAACAGATTCCAGCAATATCTTCTACCTTTAAGCAGAAGTTAAGAGACTTAAGTTTAAGTCTCTGTGTCTCACAATTCCTTGTCACTTTCATCGTTATGTCAATATGACAACTACTCAAGCTTGGTAGGCTTCACTGCTGATGCATTTTTCAGTATATATGATAAACTTCCATTTGTTTGCTTGTTGTATGGGCTCGTCAGGGTGCACTGAGGCCACTGTGCAACCAATAAATTTCTTTCCTGGGAATTCTTGTTTTGCCGTAGGAGATCAGCCACAGCATCTGTTTTGATAATAGGCAGTGCCCTACCGTTTCATGTGAAGTATCTCTTTAGAGGTGCTTGTCCTCATCTTTGCAAGCTTTCAATAGCAGCACAATGGTCTTTATCAACAGAGATCCTGTTACTGTCAGCAGCAGAAGGCATGTGTCCAGGCAGAACAAAGGAGCACTTATAGTCACATTCCAATGATGATATCCAATGACAATATTTTTGCATAAATTTAAAAATTATGGTGCAGATGCTGTTAGACTGATAGAAAGTGTTAATTAAAATTAGATATTTTGTGTAGGGAAGTTAGACTCAGTTTTAATATGCCATTTAAATTCAGGTTAAAAAAACTTTGCCTGTTACTGCATATAGCGAAAGAAGACCCTGGACTCCTTCTTGTTTGCAGCCTGACATACTCCTTTTCTTTGATACTAGGCAAAGTCAAGAAGTTAGCCACAGCAGTCCCTAAATAAATCAATTTGTGTATAAATTTTCAATTAATTGGTAGTGGTTTACTAAATTTTATAAGAGAAACTGGGTGACCAGGGAATGTGTGAAGAAAGAATATAAAGAAAAATTCAGAGATGTTAGAGATGATTGAAAAAGGAAGATACTGCAGTTTCTTACCTAAAAAACGCTACCATAAGGATCAGCACCTATCACCTCTCCAGAGGGGAAACTGGACAATATATACATGGAACATACAGATTATATAGGAGTGGGACAACTACTAGCTACTTCTACTGTTTCATGGTAATCACTGTTAGTCTTCTCAGTAATTTCCTACTACCACCTATTTCTTTAAATACCACCAAAGTGTCTAAAGTGTTTAGCCACACACACAAGCTCAAAAATACCTCAGAAGGACTCATTAGAACTTGCCTTCTCAGATGTTTCTTCTGAAGAATCTTTCCTAGGGAATATCAGTAGCAGTTTCAGAAGCAGTTTCAGATTACTTACAAGTTAAATGATATATTCATACCAATGTATTCAAAGAACATTATTTAGATATTAATTAGATATTGTGATGGATATAGTACATATGAGAGTATTTTTATTATTAAGTTTATTCTCTATAAATCCATGATCACAGCTTCAAAGTGTACCAGGAAAATGAAGTGGATAATTTTCTGCTTATTGACAGGTAGCATCGACATTGTCTCTCATTGAGCTTAGAGCTTATGGAGAATGATTGAGAATGAAAAATTAAGCAAGATGTTTTTAAGGAGAAACAATACAATTTTCTAAAAATAGACTATCCCTCTAAAGCCTTCAATGTTAAAAACACCTTGTGTGGTAGAGTGGTAGAATAGAACTTGTATGTGGTAGAACGTAGAAATGAGCTGACCAAATTTTCTCCCTGTACTTAGAGATTTGATTGCTGGAACCTCCTCTTTCTTTAGGAACAGACTCTTCAGCTATGCTGCAAGTCTGGAGCTTCATGCCCTCCAGTCAAATCAGAAAATTATTCTTTTAGTATTTTTCAATTTCAGCAAGTTCTTTAATTTCAGCAAGAGTTCTTCCCAGTGTCCCTTTGAGGTGTACTTATTTGAGTGCTGAAGGGAAGTGTAACTGGTTTTTCTGTCTTCATCTTACCTCTTGAAAATTGTTTGCCATATTTCCGAAAGGCTGGGTTCATAAAATATTGTAAAGAGGTACAAAACAGTAGTTGCCAAGAATTTCTTGAAACCCCTGAATTTCTAATGATTGATCTACCCTTCATATCCACTGGCCTTCTTTTTTTCACTTGACAGATGGCAGTGATGACAATCAAGAAGGCAGTGCAGTTGAGAATGAAGAAAATGCCAAAGGAACAGGTCAGTGACCTGGATTACTTTGAGGCTGGACACAGATGTTTTCTGATTATTACTAAGAATGAAGGAGGAGGAAAGGTCTCCTTCTAACATACACCCTCCTCCCATGTGCTTTTATGTTTTTTAATCAATCACAGATAAAGGGAAGAAGAGAGCAACACCAAGACCCAGAAGAGCACATGCCAGAGGGAGAGACAGGCATGGTGATGAAGATGATGATGATGATGAAGGTGGGATGAGGAGAGCTGGGCCTCGCCGGCACAGAAGCCGTAGACGAGGACGAGCAGCTGGAAATGAGGCCAGTGATTCTGATATGGAACCTGCAAAAGCCAAGAAGAATCAAGCAAATCAGAAATCCAAGGAAGATGATGACGAAGATGAAGATGAGAAAGGGGGTAAAAGTGGGAAAGGTAAAAATGAGAAGAAAGGGGACAAAAAGTCTGATAAAAAAGGGAAAAAAGAGAAGGCCAACAAGAAGAAAAAAGACAAAAAGAAGTCAGGATCAGGGTAATTAATTTTGTTTTCCTTATAATAAAACTATAGTTGTCCTACATAAAACCTGTTTTCTCTTATAGCTGAGAAATACCAAGAGTCAATATGACTCCCTCACTTGTGACAGTCAAATTGGAGCTGGACAGAAATATTTTGTCCTGCAATGAAGAAATGACAGCTGAGTGAAATGGAAACTTTCTGGAAAGTCATATCTAGTTATATTCCAAGTATATGAGCTGCTTTCTAGAGAAAGGGAGTGAAAATGTCAGAGGAGAAGAGAAAGTGGTAGAGGTGGTAGAAAGTGGTGAGATCTGCCCCGCTTTTTTCTTTTTGCAAAACTAAAATGCCACAAACTCCAAGCTGATTACCTTCCCAGAAAGCCAAGTTTTATTTCTAGTATAGAACTAAAATCTTGATACTTCTCAGAAGATCATATTTTTGTTTCCCAGCCAGTTTTGAGCCAGCTCTTTGAGATCAGTGCCCAAATTTCAAGAACCTGGAACCAAAAACTAAAATGGGATTTTCCAATCTGTCTCCCACTCACTTCCTCTGAAATGTCACTTTTCAATTTTCCAAAGTATCTAATGCAACTTGGGGTCTTTATAAGACTCCAGTGACAGGGAGCCCTTCAGAAAAACATTTCTATTTCTCTGCCATCCTAGCATTCCCTTGCTCCTTGTCCCTTGTGCTTTTGAAAGGAAGCAACCCCGGGAGTCACATATAAGGGAGCAAATGGAGCTATCTCAATGATGGGGGAGAGAAACTCCCATTCCTCAGTCATCACTTGTTACAGCTGTTTCTGTTCCCAGAGGCATCACTGGAGAGCACAGCAGGACTAAAAGGAAAATATACAGTAAGATATGCTGTTGTATTAATTTGTCCGTGATCCCATTTCCATACCTTTCTACTTAATTTCCCTTCCCAATGAGAATGAGAAGCCCTAAAATTTTTCTTTCTGCTGGCTCTTCACTGTGATGGCAATTATACTCCTGTGTGCAGTTTTCTGTACTCACAGAGCAGCAGCTCTGACTGTGTAAACCTATGTTCCTTTGCTTATTTTTGTCTTCATTGTAAACATTTACTCAGTGTTAATTTAAAAAGGCCACTGAAAATAGAAAACTGAGCAATGGCATAATGTTTTTCATTGTCTTCCAAAGTTTTAAATATTAAAATACATAATTTTGGGCTAAATAACTTGAAATTGCTGCCTTGATCTTAAATTATTAAGCCTAACAACATTTGAGGAAATACTGAGGACGCTCTCAAAGATAACTTAAGAGTATTGTATTTTTAGACTTACAGGAGCTTCTGAAAAGATTGAAGAATAATAAGAATATTTTAAAATATTTTCAAAAGAAAAAAACAGAATAGTGTAAGAATGAAGGATAGCAGGCTGGTGATCAGTTTGGCTGTGATTGAGATAAAGGGTTTGTAAGACTGCAGAATGGAAAGTAAGGTTGGCAGTACAGAAGAAATACAGCCACTCTAGCAAGTCTGGGAGGACCTATCACAACAAATTCTCTATACTGCTTAAGCCTAGACCTTGCTGATGCAGTTTTTTAATTAACAAATTCTCTATACTGCTTAAGCATAGACCTTGCTGATGCAGTTTTTTAATTGCCAAAGTGTTTCAGCATGAAATAGCAGGAAAACAGTGAAATCAGGAGTTGAGAAAGAAAACACAAGAAAATTTTCCCTAAATGAAAAGTGGAACTATCTGGCAGAGAGATAATATGGTATTTACCACCGTCATGGTGGCTTTTGCTAAACTCTAGCAACATGCCCCATTTTGGTGAGATCACAGTACAAGTCAACAGAATCTGCTGCAGTTGCCCTTTTGCCCCTCTGTACTTTTCATTTAAATCAGGAAAACCTCTTCATGCACTGCTTATTCTACATAAAGGACATAAGGGACTTCTAGAAGAACTGTGCATTGGTTTTCTGGTTTAGTTGTTTTGTTTTTTCAAAACTTAAATATTCCAGTCTTGGTTAATTTGTGGTAGTGAGTTTCCCAGGGTAATGCCATGATCAAAGGAGTTCTTTCTCAGTGAGTTTTAAATCTTCTGTTCTTAGATGTTAATGGTTGTTGATGAGGCTGATTGTTGCCTGTTATTGAGGGTGTGAGGAGAGCCTGCTTTACCCTGTTTGTAATCATCAACACCAAAATATCAATGATAACTTGTTCCTTTAATGTCACTGTGAGGGTTGGAGATGTTCATGGGTTAAAAAATGGTTTAGTTCTTTACTGCTTTGTTTCATTTTCTCTGATTGATTTTAGAAACTTTGTGCTGTCACATAAAAAAAAAACAGAATGGGATCATATTCTTCCTACTGCATAGCTCTGTCTGTGAGTAAATTGACTTTTATTAAGTTCACTTGAGAGTATAAAACTTCTGCAAAAGCTTGGAGGTACATGGAAGATCAAGACACTACTTCTTTTTACTAACTGAATAGTATTAACTGACAGGCAATGCTATCGGGATTATCTGTATAAATAGAATTTACACAAAAAAACTAGAAAGATTTCAAATTTAGTAAAATTTATTAAATTGTCATGCTATACTCTCAAAGTCTTACCAGTCTTATCATGTAACATCCTAACTCAAAGAAAACATTTTCATCCTAATTTTTAATGCTATACACAGAAATCATGAGAAAAGTAGATTACATCCATAAAGAGGAGATAAAACTAAAACCAAAATAGAGATGTACAATAAGGCCATAAAACCAAACTAGAATGAAGAAATTTGTTGTGTGTTCAGCTTAGAAGAAGCACTTGATTTCAAGAACTCTACTGACTTAGATGTGTATTGAATTGGCATATTGAATTGGAGCCAAGGAGGATGGGGTCTTTATGTCAAGATATTTATTGACACTTGATGCTTTATGTTAGCCTGGTCACAATGAACTCTTCTGACCTTCAAACACGTGAATAAAAACCTTTCATGAAAGGCTAAGACTTTTTAATGCTGAAGACAAAATTTTGGTTTCTTGACTTGAATAACATGGTGTTCCACCACTTGAGCTGAAGGAAAACTCTGCTGTTACTCCACCAAGTTTGGCTGCATTATGTAAACACACTAGAAAATACTGATTTCTTAAAGAAACTCTGGAATTTGGATTTTTTAATTATTTTTCTGGTTCCAAAGGAAAGTGAAGAATGGAAGATGAGACATGTTTGTAAAGACAAACAAAGCAGTAGCTGGCAAAGGGCACAAAGCCTACGTTATCCTGACTTGACCTCTTGTGTTCTGTTAAGCTTCCTTTTCTCAGTAAGCTCACTACATTAGCACAAAGCCTTCATGTTTCCCACTCTCTCACTGCAGCGTTGTAAACCAGCAAATTCCAGCTTTGCATAACCCAGCAATCTTCCATCAAAGGACATGTTTAATGTCAGGCACATCACTCCGCTTAGTAAAATGGAGAACAGCTGATTTTGACAATGGATTCTGAGCTCTCTCAAATCCGACTTTTAACCCCTCTGTTCTTCATGAAAACATGACTCTCTTTGCATTTTCTCTCAAAATTTTATGCATAAATCACTTTTTAACCCTTTTCCATTTGACTTCAGTTTTCTTGCCATTCTTAACTTGCTCTTCACAATACTGGTATGCCAGTAAATAGCTGTGGTTCTCAGTAGCAGTTTTTCTTCATGTAGCTTCAAGCTTTCTGTGATACTGTCTTTTGCCGTGTAAAGCTCAACATGGTAAGACTGATGGGTACAACTTTCTAAGGTGACAGTCTATTCTGTACGAGCCACAATGATGCTCAGAGGGTTAGAGTACCTCTCCTACAGGACAGGCTGAGAGAATTGCAATTGTTCACCCTAGAGAAGAGAAGGTTCTGGGGAGATCTGCCTTAGGGGAGCTAATGAAAAAGAGGGAGAAAGAAATTTAATATGGCCAGACAGTGACAGAACAGGGGTCAAAGGTTTTAAACTGAAAGGGAACATATTTATATTAGATGTTAGGAAGAAATTCTTTACTCAGAGTGTGGTGTAGCACTGGATCAAGTTGCTCAGAGAAGCCGTGGGTGCTCCACAGCTGGGGAGTGTTCAAGGCCAGACTGGATGGGGTCCCGAGCAACCTCATCTAGTGGGCATACTTGCAAATGGCAGAGAGGGTTAGAGAGAGAGAATTTTTGAGGTTCCTTCCAACCCAAACCATTCTGTCATTCTATGGCTCTACGATAATCAATAGGATTTTAACCTTTAAGGGCAAGGTGACCCATAGCTGTGGAAGCCTCTTTCTTTCCTTTGCTAACTTCTGTGTGTCTGAAAGTTTTCAGCTCATCCCCTAATCTTTACCTATAATTAAGTAAAATTAATGAAGACCATAGGCAGATGACCAATAACAAACTTGTATTTTTCTGTGTTTCAAAAAGTATTTTGATTTTATTTGTTTATTTTGAATCCTTCAAGTATTCTTGCTGGTAAACTCTTGAGTCATTTATGCCATTTAGATCTCTAAAAGACCTTGTGTTACCTGTTTTGGTAGAGGAAAAGTTTTATAATTGTTAAATTTTTCAGGAGATAGAACCTATACATTAGGTAATGAATAATTCAGTTCTCATATCTTGGATATCAAATTCTCAGAAAGGTGAAGTATGAGCAAAAGAGCCTGAAAACTACTTGTTTGACAAAGTCAGAATTAATTTTTTTCCAATCAAGCCAAAAAACCATTAAAAAAACCCCCAAAAAATCTTCAGTACAGTTTTAAACATTCATAAGTCAAAGAAACAGGCAAGCAAATCAACAAAAGAAGCTAAAGAAAGCACAACAAGAACAGACAGAAATGCATCAAAGTGCTGTCATCAAGAGATCACTTAGTGGTAGTTGTCACTGTCAGGTTTTTAGGACAGAAATTTAGTCTATTTATTTCCTTTTTATAATTTTTCTGTTCACTTGCACAAAAAGAGGAAACACTTGTTGCCAATGAATTGCTAAATGCCATTAGATGAGATGCAAGATTGCTCAAAGAAAGGGTATCTATGCAGAATTTAGACATGTGAATATTGTTTTAATCAGCAATTCTTTGCAAAGATACAACAAACTGATATATGGATAATAAGTTCAGATCACAGACACAACATACCTAGAGATGCCATTACAATTGCACCTCCTTTCCTTGAATGCTTGCTGAAATGCGGCTTTGAATTTTTTCCCATCTATGAAATATTATCATCTTGGTCAGTGCATGGGCTGTCATTTATCTCTACTGTGACATACTGAGGTGAAGGAGTTTGCTTTTATGGCTGTAGTTAGAGCATTCTCACTTGACCATGAGAAACAATAAGTGACTGTCAGATTTTACCTCAAGAGTGCTGCTCACTGTCCCCCAGCTCTGCATTTTGTATGCAGGCTGTGCCTTTCATATTAAAACTAATAACAAGTCTAAAGGAAGGGTGTCCTCCCTTCTGTGCAAGTGTGAAAGCATTATTATAGCCTCAGATTTAACAGAAATTAACAAAAAGTATGTTTTTCTGTGAAAACATCTGTCCTGCCTGAGTTTTGGTGATGTTTTTTGTTCCTGCTTTTGTTTGAAGCTCTGATTCTGAATCTGAGGAGGAGCCAATTACAGAGGAGGAATTGGCCAAGCTGAAAGAAGAAGTAGAAGAAAAAAAGAAACTGATTGCCACGCTACGAAACAAGCCATGGAAGATGAAAAAGAAATTGTCTGTCTTGAAGTACGGTTTGATTTCCATAAGGAATGTTTTTTGTCTTGTTCTGCACTGTTTTTCTGAATTTTCACTTTAGTTCTGTACCTACTCGCAAAATTAACTTCAGACCACATCTAATCTCTCTTCCCTAGGAGGTATGCTCACTGTAAGTGGAGGTAAATGGTGCTGCAGATCACTGCTTTCTTGTCCCAGTAGAACCGAAATCAAATATGGAAAGCTAAGCTTTTTGTTTTCAGAATTTCCATTACAACCCAGTGCAAATCTTTTCCTTTTTTTTCAGTTAGGTTGATGTTGATGAATTCTTCCATTGGTGAGATTAATAGCTCATTAATATCTCTCAGAAAAATTATGAAACTGCAGGATTACCTCAAGATTGCTAGAGAGAAAGGAGAGGATTTTTATCCCTAATCTGACTTTAAAGAAAGGAAAAAAATTTACCTAATGGAAAAGCAAACTCTTTGGAAGCAGAACTTGTACTTTCATGTATTTTTATTTATGCCACATAGAAAACTGTATTTTGCCCTAGCATACCTATCACTATATTTACTTGGAAGGGAATAATGAAGTATTTCTTTACATTTAAATTTCCACCAAGCACAGGAACTGAGTAAATAGAGAGAATTTTATTCTTTTCACAAAAATGCTATGCTCCCCTGTTTTTGATAACTAATTTGCTGCAGCAATACCAAGACACCAACAAAACATATCTAGCAGAGAAAGGATGGTCTGTCCTGCAGAGAGTTTTTAATATTAAGAGAAATCACAGATGTGAAATATGGTGTGGAAAGTCTATAGATTTATCCTTTTAGAAGGTAAGGTAATTTTGAAAAGGATAAACTTGCAAAGAGGTAGTGAAAAGAATCAAACTAGGTAAAAGGAAACAGTATCGAGGAGATGTAGAGTAGAATTGTGAAGGTAAGAGAATTTTCACAAAATATAAATGAGCAGATTAGGTTTTGGACAGTCTACACTGAAGGATCCCCATGTACATAAACTTAACATTTGTTTATAGTCTTCCTATGGAGAAAGCTTCTATTTTTACAGTCATTCTTCTATCCCATAATTCATAGCAATTCCAAGGAAACTTCATGACTTGGTATGTCCCTGAGACTATTGTCCATTATTGCTTTTCCATGTGGGCAGTGATGATGCTGCAACATGTAACTCAAGGATGATCAAGAGACGCTTCTGGGCCTTGGGATATCTAGTAAGGAAAGTTGGCACAGAAGTAATTTTTTCCTCTATACTTCTGGTTGTGAGCACTGATATTGGAGGAAACACTCTATTAATACAATAATTCACAGAAAAAATCCTCCTAGAAACTCTGCTAAGGCTCTTGGAGGATGGGGAGGTGATTTGAGACAATAAACACCTCTTCACCAGGGAAGGAACTGCCTGAACAAACCAGCAAACCTTCTGTGATGAAGTTACTACATCAGTGGACAAAGGAGGGGGTGTGGATGTCATTCAGCTACTACACTTCTGTAAGGTCTTTGACAGAATACTCCACAAAATCCCTCTCCCTAAATTTTAAAGATATGGATTAAATGTGTGGACTGTAAGGTTTCTAAGAAATTGTCTGAATTTGTCTGACCAGCTCCCTAGGTCACACCTAGGGAGTTGGTGGTCAATGTCTGCTTGGACAGCCCTTTGGAGGACTTGGGTGTGCTGGTGCATGGAAAGTCAAAGGAAAGCCTACAACATGGGTTTGCAGCCCAGCAAACCAAACCCAAAGCAGTGTGGCCAGAAGGATGAGGGAAGGGGTTCTGCTCCTCTAAACCACTCTAATGAGACCCCACCTGGAATGTGGGGTCCTCAGTACAGGAAAGGCATGAACCTGCTTGAACAGGTCCAGAGGAGGGCCACAGAAATAGTCAGGAGACTGGAACATCTTTCCTATGAACACAGCTATGAGGGTTGGGTTGTTCAGCCTGGAGAAGAGAAGGCCCTGGAGACAGCTTACAGCAGCCTTTCCATACTTAAAGGAGGATTTTAAGAAAGATGGGAACAGATTTTTATAAGATGTGGTAATTGGACAAGAAAGAATAAAACCTTAAAGAAAAATGGTAATAAAAACTTACAGAATTTAGTTTCAGACTATATATATGGAAAATATTCTCTAGGGAAGATATTCTCTATAGTGAGGGTGGAGGGACACTGGATGAAGCTGCCCAGAGAAGCTGTGGATCCCCCATTTGGGAAGTGTCCAAGGACAAGCTGGATGGAGCTCTGCTCAACCTGGCCTAGTAAGAGGTTTTCTGCTCACGGCAGAGGGTCTGGAAATACGTGATCTATGATTCCTTACAGCCTAAACCATTTAATTATTTTCTGATCCCAGGATATACATACCAAAATACAGTTATAGAGTGTATTTTCTAGACCTCCTGCTTTTGTAATCGTTTATTTGGAGCCTAAGTTCAACTGAGTTGCAAGACAAGACCTGGAGTTTTTATGCTACTTGAAGCAAAATTTTTATCTTATAAATGGGCACTCTATTATGATTACAGTTACAACAGTATCAGCATATTTTAATGAATCTATGTAGCAAGTAATTTAAGATTCATAACAGAATCATTAGTCTAAATAGATTGGCATTATTGGCTTTGTTCTTGTATGTAAGAAAAATGGACACATGCTGACTGTAAGTGCCTTAAACTTTTAAAACAATTATGTGACTTTTGAATAACCTTGTGTTAGTGTTTCTGGCTCTTGAAACTCTTGGTGAAACATTGTTAGTAGTAAGCATTTCCTCCTGTCATCTGCTTCTTTCTCTGTGAAGGATTTAGAATATTGTGTGATTTGTGGTGAAAAAACCAAACTATCTCCTTATAGGTAGAAGAGCAAATTGCCCTATTTCTGGAAATCTTCCAGCTTTCACAATTGAGAGATGCTTCATTGGAGGTTTCTTCTCAGCCTTATGATAAATGTTATGTAATTGTATAAGTCAACCCCCACATCCATGTTTGTTCCATATTAACATCTTTATTTTCAAAAGTGGAAGAAAAGTGCTATCCAGTAATACTCCTGTACATGACAAAACAAGACCAAAAAATACTTTTTTATATTATTTTGAATGGTTAATATTAACATCAGTTGGGACTTTTAATTTTAAATATTTTTTTTTAAAGAAGTGTTGTCAAAACAAACAATTTTGGGAGAAAGATTTAATTTCCAATGAAATTTGTGGTTATAAGAGAACAAGGCATTTTTTACAATTAAAAATGTTGTTTAAGCGTTTTCAAAGGAAAAATTTTTCATGGCTTAAACTGTATATGGTGGGAAAGATGATTTATGATTAACTCTAGTGATTACTTTGGAAAATGTTAAATGTTTACCTTCATTCTTTGGAAAAATGCATGAATGAACAATCATTTTAGAGCACAGATGTAGAACTAGTTACTCTGCAGAGGATGCCTTCTGTTGAAAAATGGTTGCGTGCTCATTGCAGAAATGGCATTCTTAATAGAACTACACTGGCAATTTAGACCAACTCTAACTTCTAATTTACATCCCTGTGTCTAAAAAGATGCATTTCAAACAGCCCATGATTATTCTCTGAAGAATGGTGACTTGATGAGGATACTGCTCTGATACAGTGTCCCTCTGCAGTTTCAAGTTGAGCTGTATTGATACCGTCAGACTCTAAGCTCACCTTGACACATCGTGGTCAGATCTTTACTTGTCTGGAGATGTGAAAAAAGAGAGGAAAAACACATGCAGAGGAGTGAAAAGATGTTACAACAGCATCCCCACTCTCCTAGGCCCTAAGCAATAGACTTGTGGGCTGGGGACACACTGGTCTGTGCTGCTGAGTATAGAGTGTGCCTAGAGTCCAGACATTTTGTCATTTCTAAGACAAATATTCACCTTCAGAAGAGTTTTCTTGTTCTAGTATTTTCCTTCTACTGATTTACATGGTTTGTGAGTATTGTTGCTCTAACTTTTCTATGGGAGACGAGAACTTGTGACATTTCTTCTTGACATTGCCTACTCAGGTCAGCTTAAAATTACCTGAAGAACCACCAGGTGAAAATTATCATTAATTATTACTTGTGAGACTGAAATTTAGAGAGGAGTGAACTAATTGGTTGACTGATTGACAGAGACCCTTGGGAGTCAGTCCTAAATGGCAAAGGAGTCCAGGAAGCAGGGATATGCTTTAAAAATGAAATTGTTAAATATTCAGAAACAGGCTGTCCCCATATGCAGGAAGACAAGTCATTAGGGAAAAGGCCAGCCTGGTTAATATTAGGCCTGATCTCAGGAAAAAAAGAGAATCTATTTTTTCTGGAAGGAGGGACAAATAACCTGGGAGGTCTACCAGGATGCCACAAGTTCATGTAGGGAGAACAGCAAAAGCCTTACTAGGATCTGATTGGCCTCTACTTTTAAAGACAATAAAATTTTTCTATAAAGATTTGAAGTAAATGGAAGGTCAAAGAGTATCTCCATTGCTTGTTGAATGTGAAGGGTAGTGTACTGACAGGGAGTGAGAGGAAGGCAGAGGTACTTAATGCCTTTGTCTCAGTCATTAGTATCAAAACCAGTTTTCCTTATGATAGCCAACTCCTTGAGCAGGAAGTTGGTGATGGGGAAATGAGTGACACTGCAACAATCCAGGAGGAGATGGTTAGTGTCCTGCTATGCCAATTAGATGTGCACAAGTCTATGTGTTCTGGTGGGATCCACTCCACAGGAATAAGACAACTAGTGACAGAACCAAAACACATTCAGTCACCTGCCAGCAGTCCTGGTTAATTGAAGAAGTTTCAGCTGACTAGAAATCAGCACATGTAACACTAGTCTACAAGAAGGATCAGAAGGATGATCTAGGGAACTACAGGCCTGTCAGCCTAACCTCAGTTCCTGGCAATTTATGGAAAACATTTTCCTGAGTGCTGTTATGCAGGACAACCAGGAGATCAAGCCCAGATGGCATGGATTGATGAAAAGGTGGGTTGTGGCTGGCCAAACTGATCACTTTCTATGAAAAAGTGACCCTCTTACTATATGAAGGATGTAATCTATCTAGGCTTCAATAAAGCATTTGGCAAAGTCTCCCAAAGCATCCTTCCAGAAAAACTGGCTTGGATGTGTGCACTAGGGTAAAAACTAGCTGGTTTTCTGGGCCCTGAGAGTGGTGGTGAGTGGAGCTAAATCCAACTGATGGCCGGTCACTAATGGTGCTCCCCACAGCTGTGTTTTGGGGTCACTATTGTCTAACATTTTTATTGATGATCTGGGCATGGGAATTGACTGTACCCTCATTAAATTTGCAGATGATATCAAGTTGAGTGGGGGTGTTGGTCTGCTTGAGGGCAGGAAGGCTCTGCAGAGGGACAGGCTCAATCAGTGGGCTGAGGACAACTGCAGGAAGTTCAACAAGGCCAAGTGCTGTGTCTTGCACTGGGGTTGCAGCAGCCCCTGTGCAGTGCTACAGTCTTGGGGTGAGGCAGCTCGAGAGCTGATCTTCGGGAAGGAACCTGGGGGCTGCTGTTTGAACATGAGCCAGAGTGTGCCCAGTGGCCAAGGAGGCCGGTGCCACCCTGGCCTGTGCCCAGAACAGCGCAGCCGGCGGGACGAGGGCAGGGATTGAGCCCCGGCACCGGGCACTGGGGAGGCCTCACCTCAAGGCTGTGCTCAGTTCTGGGCCCCTCACTTTAAAAGTGACACTGAGGGGCTGGGGCCTGTCCAGCCAAGGGCAACGAGGCTCCCAAAAGGACTGGAGAACATCTCTATGAGGGACAGCTGAGGGAGCTGGGGTTGTTTAGTCTCAAGAAGAGGAGGCTCAGGGGGGACCTCATTGCTTTTTGCAGCTCCACGTAAGGGGCTGAGGTGAGTCGGGGCCTGAATCTGCTACAGTGCCTGCAATGAGAGGACAAGAGGAAATGGCCTCAGGCTGAGACAAGGGAGAGCCAGATTAGATACTAGAAAAAGCTTTTTTGCTGTTAAGGTGGTCATGCTTTGGAATAGGACGTGCCAGGGAGGTGGTGGAGTCACCATCCCTGGAAATGTTCAAGAGGCATCTGGAACTGGTGTTTGGTGATGCGGTTTAGTGGTTTTGGGTTTACAGTGATAGTGCTGGGTTGACGGTTGCACTTAAAGTCCCTTAAAGGTCTCTCCCGACCTCGACCATTCTATGATTCTGTGGTTTTTTGATTAGAAGAAGGCACTGAAAAAAAACCCAAACAAACTAATGGGCCAGAGCTTCAGCTGTTGCAATCTGGAAAACCCTTCAGGGAAAGCTATCACAGATTAAGTCTGGATTTTGGGAACCTCATGCTTGTTTGTACATTTTTCTGATGGAGTTTTGCACCAATATGAAGAAAAGAGAAGTGCTTAAATACTTGCTTGCCTCTGGTATACTCATCTCACTTCCCTTATTAGTGCTCATGGCGCTTTAGATAGACAAAATTCTGTGCTACAAAAGCACAAATTCCATTAGTAACTGAACAGTTTGTATCCAACAGCAATGCTTATTATGGTAACATATAATTAGAGAACTGAGCGCTTGAACCCAGAGATGTGCCAACTTGTTCTCTAAAGTTACACCACAAGACAGTTAGTACACTATCAAAACAAGTGAAATAACAAGTTACATAAAAAAAAATAGTAAAACATCAAGTTTAGGCTTTTTGAAGGGCTTCCAATTAAGCACATGTCATAAAGAAAGATGGGAGAACTATATTTTTTCCCCTAGAAAAACCAGTGCAGTGCAGAATCTGTTCTTTGCTCAGAATAATAGAACAGTTTGAGTTGGAAGGGCCATTAAAATTAAACTTACTCCAACCCACCTGCCATTGGAAGGGACACCTTTCCCTAGACTAGGTTGCTCTGAGCCCCATCCAGCCTGCTCACAAATACTTCCAGGAATAGGGCATCCATAACTTCTCTAGACAACCTGTGACAACACTTTACCATCTTCACAATAAAGAATTTCTTCCTAATATCTAATACAAACTTATTCTAACTCAGTTGGAAGACTTTCCCCCATGACCCATCACTACAGCCTCTCATAAGAAGTCCCTCCCCTTTTTTGCAAGTCCTCTTCAGGTACTAGAAGGCTGTAATTTGGTCACCTTGAAACATTTTGTTTTTCAGGCTCTGCAAACCCAGTTCTCTCAGACTTTCCTCATAGGAAGCTGGCTCCATCCTTCTAACCAAGTTACTCTAAGAGCAACCTGGTGGTTCTCCTTTGGACTAGCTCCAACACGTTGATGTGCTTTCCTTTTCCACTGATGTGGTCACTGCATCATAGCAGATCACATAGCAGATCAGGACAGAATACATTATGGTGATTTTTCAGTATTTTTCTAGCATAATTCATTTTATTACAGGACTTAAACTGCCTATCAAGATAAATGAATTGGAAATAAGAAATTTTATAAGCCTACAAACCCAAAGATATATGAGATACATGTGTGAGATGGTGGAAATTTTTCATCTTTTGTTGGATTCTTTGTAATCCCATCAATCAGTATTTAATCTCTCTTACTGTGGATATATTGACAGTCCTGGAGGCCAGACTGGCTGTCTTGGAGGCCAGCTGGGTATCAAATAACAATATAATTTGCCCACTATTATTGCTGAGCTGCTTTTCAAGTGATCTGTGCCCAACATTTGTTTTGAAGTCTGTTTTCAGCCAAACTTCTAAGACTTACAAAAGTCCTGGACGGTCAACATTTCTTTTTATTGCGCTTTTAGTTCTTAGAGACTGAAACTTTCCTGAACTGTTACTGAAAAATGTGATTAATCCACTCAAATGGTATTCATTAGCAACAAGCTCTAAGAGCTGTAATGCATCCCCTCTGCAGCACAGAAGTGCCAGAGGTGCTGTACACCTATCACTTTGGGAGCTGTAACTCCACACCTTGTATTAATAATTAACTCAGGCTTCTCTGGGACAATAATGCCTGGCCCCCTGAAACATTTATTAGTTCTTGCATCTGTAATTCAATTAATAAGCTTTCTCTAAAGCTTCTTTAAATTCACAGTTAGCTAGTGGGGGACACTTTGCCCTATCTTGTGATACAGATAATTTACCTCTAACACATGATACCAGTGATTACAAAGCTTGGTTTTGTTGGTCTGCGTTGTTTTTGACACATCCTCATGTTTGTTAAATCACAATACTTCCAATTGAGCATGAATATGTATACATGTGCTTTTGGTTTTTATTGTGGTTTCTAAAGTATTTCTAAGACTTGCCTATACTTCCTGTTATTTATAGCACAAAAGAAATGGAGGAAAGGACAAAATTCGACAGAAATCCACAGGGTTGTGCAAATAGAGGTATTAGACATCAACGTAGAAACCTTAGTTAAGTAATCTGTTGAACTATATTTAACAAGAACATGTATCACAGACATGGAAAGGATATGGCAAGCCTGGTCCCTGACTGAATGGTGCCAAGTTGATGCTGAACTTTTAAGGTCAGGAGGTTTAAGTAACTTACAAACAGAAGTCAGGAGTAAGTACTCAGTGGAGTAATTAGTTTCTACTAATCTGCTGGAGAACTGGTGGGGGAAGAAAAGCTGAGGAGAGAATGAATGTGTATTCTGTTTGATGGCTCCAGCATCATAAGCAATATGAAAATATTATTTAGAATGTTATTGGTAAAACTACGAAAATGTAAGATATGCTTGTAAGATATCAAAGGTAACTTGATTTCTTTTATTCCAACAGTGAAAAAAATACTTCCACTATTCTTTTACAAAGTAATTTCTATTTTTTTAAAGTATTTTTTCAATTTCATAACAATAATACAAAACAATTTAGATTGGAAAAGAGCCTTATGACTATCAAGCCTAGCCATTAACACAGACAGCACTGTCAAGTCCATCTCTAGTCCAAGTCCCTCACCATGACATTTACACATTTTTTCAAAACCTCCAGGGATGGTGATTCAACCACTTACCTGGGCAGCCTGTTTCAATGCTTGACAACTTTTGGTGAAGAAACTTATATATATCCAATCTAAACATCCTCTGAAACCATTTGAGATTGTTTCTTGTCCTGTTTCTTGTATCTGGAAGAAAAGACTGATTCCCTCTTCACCACAACCTCCTTTGAGGAGAGAAACTGGCTGAGGGTGCCCTTGATCCCCTCCTCTGGACCATCAATAGAGCAGGATTGTCCTCAGTACTGAGCCCTGGGGAACACTGCTGCAACT
Source organism: Ammospiza caudacuta (assembly GCF_027887145.1). Classification (NCBI taxonomy): domain Eukaryota; kingdom Metazoa; phylum Chordata; class Aves; order Passeriformes; family Passerellidae; genus Ammospiza; species Ammospiza caudacuta. The sequence continues at coordinate 70,868,497 of NC_080632.1, read as the reverse complement.
GGATGACAGATGGATTTAACTCTTTTCACTCTGTTCTCTTTTGGCCATATAGCATGTGCTACTCTTTTATTAATTATGTGGTGATTATTAACTATGTGATGATTTTGGCCATTACTTCACAAGAATTGGAAACATTTTTGCTGCCATTTTAAATGCATGTTTGAAATATCTTCTTGTCATGATCTGTGTGCATTAATGGTCAATGCATTAATGCCAGCAATACTATTAATTAAAAAAAATAATTAAAGTGTGTTGTTAGTAGACCAGAGTAAATGAAAATGAAAATGCTACTGCAAGTCCACCATTTGGACTTAGCAATTATACAATAAACTTTTTACTATGGGAAAGCAATTTACTAAGAAAGTGAAAGTGAAAGTTGCTTCATGCTTCCATGATGAAACATGAAAATATCTTCATAAATATTGTGCACATGCACATCCAACAGTTTTCTTGGTCCAGTCTTTCTTGTGCAACTTAGTTGACTGCACTTGAAACCACTCAGTAAGAAATGGTTGTTTGTGATGCAATGATGAACTAAATCCAATGCAGAGAAACCAAATGAAAATCAGTGAAAATAATGTTATAAAACACTTAGGAATGATGGGGTGCAAGAAGAGACGAAGTTTCAGCCATTGGCAAAGCAGAATCCAGGGAAGCATTCAAGAGCATCATCAGCGTAAGATCTATAGTCCAGATCACCACCTCCAAAAAGCAATTTCTTGGTTTGTCCTGAAGAAAAAGCTTAAATACTGATTACACTTGAAAGATTGTTTGATAGGGGTCCAGGAGGCAGATGAGGATAAGAAAAACTAGTTCTAGTAGAAAATCTTACAGAATTAATTTAAAACAATTCAAAAAGGGGTTTAAGAGAATTTTGTTTTTAGGAATTTGATAGTGGAAAATTCCTTCCTTTTGCCTTAGCTTTATTTTATATCAGAACAAGTTTGTGGAGAGCTTGAGCGTTTCACCTATAGATGTAAAAAGTACTCATATATGCTATCGCTATCAAGGATTTTTAAATGTATTTATTGCTGTTTTCACATTATGTTCTTAAATTTCTAACTTATTGCTTCACTCTGAAAAAAAACCCGACTTAAAATTTGAAAATTTCATATTCTGCAACATAACATAATTAGTGACTGAAAACACAAGTTTTCTACTCTGTATGTTTTGATTTCAGAAAATTTTCATGAACAAACCTGAATTACGCAGTGATAGAAGTGATAGTAGAATATAGTATGCTGGCCAGGGAGATTGGTAGGTATGCAGTTTACTGAGTCTTCCTGCTTTTATGGCACTGTTCCTGCCCTGTCTACTGAATTTAGGAGGAAACTGCCATCTGCTGTCAGGATGCCCTTATATCTGTTGACAAAGCATTAAGATTTCGGATCCTGAGGCTTGGTTTTAAAGGTGACCCTTGGACACAGGTTTCCTGAAGCAGAATTAATCTGTTTTCTGCTACTCACTTGGAAGGGCTGAAATGTAATTGATTTTTCTGAGAATCAAAATGAAAAAATGATATGTAAGCAGTATGTTGTAAAGGACTCAGAGTGGCTTGGAAAATAAAGAATCCTCAATCAGTGTCAGTACTAGGTAAATACAGAAAGATCAGATTTAACAATCCAGAATGCAAATGTGATCTAGAACAACAGGATTGGAAATAAAGGATCGACACCCTCAAAAGTATACTGACTTGATCCTCAAGAAACATGTTTGATGTGATCGATAGGTGGGCTCTGTGGCTGTGGGGGTGGCTGTGTATTTTTATCTTTTCCAATCTGAATCTTTGCTTTACTTTTGCTATAGAGAGAAAAAAAAAAAAGGTGGTTAGATTAGCATTCATAATTTCAAATGTTGGAAAATGCATGCAGTAGTCCTGAGAAGGCCAGGTGAACTTATACTGGCCCTGATGTTTCACCAACAGGGTTTGGGTGAAAGCACTTGGAAGGGGAGAGTTCTCAGAGGACTCTCTAATAAGGACAGCTCTCAATAACTGAAAATTAAATTCAATAACTCAATTTTGCACTTATGTGTGCTTAGCTTTGGTACTGCAAGTTAAAGCAACTGTGTTGCAGTGGATGTCTAAGTTGTGAAAATCTTTGATAGATCTTCAGACTGAAGGTTACCCTAAGCATTTGCAGTTACTAAAAGCACACAGCTACTTTTAGAGATGTTGAGATTTTTAACCATTGAATTAGAAAAGTTATGTCATGGCTAATGGCCTTCTTCTCACATAATTTTATTTCTCTTGTATCTCAACTACACTGCTATACTGTCATTAACGTTGCCAGATTTTACTGTTTAAAACTATGTTTTTCCTTCCTTGTACAAAATATATGAGCAGAAAATATAAGCATGATAATTAATTTCACTTGGTAAGCTTATAGGTAGCAGTTCTGGAAAGAAAGAAAAGTGCATCAACATCAATATGCATTACAATTAGTATTTTCCCAATAGTCTACCTTCTTCTAGATGCTTTGTACAATACAATATAATAATAATAAACATAATATAGAAAGCTTTGAAGTTATACAGTGTGACAACAAAACAGTTTACAGCATTGTGTGTACACTGAGAGTTAAGAATCCTTAGTCTGTTTTCCAGTGGTTTAGGACATTTAGCCTTTAGAGCATATTTTCTCAGGAGAAACATAGTGGAAAGTCATACATGGAAATTGGATTAAATAGAGGAAACATTAAAATGCACTGAAACTCATCTCTTTATTGTTTTAATCCATGGACTTTATGCATTTTAAAAAGAGTTTAAAATTCTTCCTTTCATCTTTATATTATTTAAATTATATCTCCACAGGCAAAATTTTAGCCCTTTGGGGACCAGTGAAGCTCTGTTTGAAAGCAATTACTCTGGGAATGGTACAGCTAGAGAAGATACATACAGAAATTCAGAAGGGCTAAATCAAATGTAGTACTGAGAAGGGTGGGCAAAGGGAACCAAAACTCTAGTGTACACATCTGTCTCCCTGGGAATGCATCCTAAGCTGAGAAAACAGAGGGGAGAGGGTCAGAGGTATCCAGAGCATGACTAAGACACAAAAGAGATAGAATGTTGGTAATTAAAATGATTATGGACTTTTATTCACTATCAAAGAAGAGAACAAGGAAGAAATTAGAAGAGCAGGAAAAAGCAAAGGATTTCAGAAAGCAAGAAAGGTGATCACAGCCAAGGATCCACAGTGTCTTATGAAGATGCTTCTTTCTTCTTTTGAAATAACTGTCAGAATAACAGGAATAACTGTTTGTGCATCACATAAATGGGCAGTAGCTGAACTGCAAAAGCCAGTTTACTGACTTACTGTGATTAAACATATTTGGTAACCTTGACTGGACATAGGCAAATCTGAGAGCTCCAAATATGTTTGTATCAGATCAAGTGAATGAAGTTGCTTGTATTTTTGCATTACATATACATTACATATAGAGTCTGCTGCAAAATACAAAAATGCAGAGTTTTTAGCTTCAAACTTTACTAAGTTAACAAGATTTTATGAGGAGCAAAAGGATAACATTAATATGATAGAGACAATATAAAATTTACTATAACATAATCTATATCTCTCTTTTGCCTTCATTTTCCAGGGAAGCACAGCTTTTTGTTGAGAAGTTTGAAGGTGCGCTTGGAAAAGGAAAAGGAAAAAAATTCTATGCATACAAAGTGATGATGATGAAGGTACACTGATTGTTTTACTAACTTCCTGTAAAGCTGATGGGAAGCCTTCTGGAGATTATTGCCATGGGTAGTCATCTTCCACAGTAGCATTCCTTGTCTCTCTATGTATTTTTAACTTTTATTTTCACTGCTCTTGCATGAAAATATTTCTAATGAAAGCTTATGGTTTGATTTTTGAAACTTGTCATCAAAACAAAAATCAGCTGTTTTACAGGAGTTTGCAAGGGTTCTGTATCTTGTGAAAGTTAATTTGTCTTGGTGTGGATTGGGTATTTGTGTGGACTGAATCCAAAGTTCAGTTTTTCCCTTGAGACAGCCCTCTGTAAAAGACAAAGAAAAAGAGAAAGAGAAGAAAAAAAGAGAAAATAAAAGAAAAAAAGAAAAAAAGAAAAAGAAAAAGAAAAAGAAAAAGAAAAAGAAAAAGAAAAAGAAAAAGAAAAAGAAAAAGAAAAAAAGAAAAAGAAAAAGAAAAAGAAAAAGAAAAAGAAAAAGAAAAAGAAAAAGAAAAAGAAAAAGAAAAAATTGGCATGAAAGGAAGTGATAGGTAATAATTCTTCTTGTGGTAGAAATAGGAGCTTCACACAAATCCAGTAGAAGCCATTAAAATAAACAAAAGGAGATGGCTCTTCACAAACAATTACTTTGTGGATTCTGCCAATGGATTTTGTGGATGATTAAGGGGTTACATTAGCTCAAGAAGAACCAAGCATCTGGCCACTGAGATGATGCTGAGGTTTCTGTTTTTGTTGTTGGTTTTTTTTTTTTTTTTTTTTTTTTTTTTTTTTTTTTTTTTTCCTGTGACTCTTTCCAGAAATGGATGAAATTTCAAAGAGATTTTGAAAATTTTAAGACAGCCTGCATACCCTGGGAAATGAAAATTAAGGAGATTGAAAGTAAGTAAGTAAGAATAGGATCTAGCATGATATTTCTGATGTCTGCCAAATGATAATTTTTTTTAGTATATGCATCTGTATTCAATGTATAGTCTAAAATCAATGAGTATTTATTTTTTCACTAATATTTATTAAGCTTGATAGTATAACTAGTTGAAACTTCTCTTCAGAGGGTGTCAGTTTACAGATTAAAATTGTCACTATATAGGTAGCAGTTAAAGAGCCAGTGTTGAAATTAATCCTAGAAAAGTTTAATTGGGATTTAGCCATTCACTTTATTCACCTTCACTTAATTTTGTTTGTATTTATTTTTTACCAATTATACTATATAGGCTATACTGCAAATATTTCAATTATTTCTGCTGCTTTTTTTCATTATCTTGAGCTTCATGTAAGTTGTCTTTCTCTCATTGTAAGGCACATAATAAAACACAGAGAGTGCAATATTGGTCTTGGATGCCTCATATATGGGTGAGGCAGTCTAGTTAGTACTATGGGTGTATTTGAGAGTAGGGGTCTGTCACGATTCAGTTTTGTGTTGAAGTTCCAGTGATGAATGGTAGGCTCCCTTCTTCAAGATGCAAGTCCCTTCTAGAACAGGGAGACTGGTTTCAGAACCAAGGGCATCAAGCTGTGCTGTATCCTTATGCGGACAATAGGTGAATCTGATGCTGCAGCTTTGATGTTTAGAGGAGAAGTTGATTCATGTATGAAATATTTATATTTAAAAAATACAAATGCTTCTTTTCTTTACAGAACAGATATTCAGTATTATCTGTGCAAAAGGACTTTATGGGAATCACACAGACCTGTGTTGGGGCAGGCTGTTGGGACAGGGCAACTCCTATTCCACTGATGAAATTTATAAAATGCACACCAATCTTCATGCCAATTCCTTGTGTGGTGAGACTGTGGGTGCAGAAAATGATGGCTAAAGACTACTTAGAACTATTTCGTTCATACACAGAACATCTTGCACCTTAGAGTGGATTAAAAATACTGGTGAAACTTGGGCTGGTTTTGTTCACAGCTAGTGCAGTCCATTTGTGATATTTTCTGTGTTCCCTGTTGCAGGCCCCTGTTGGGACCTGCCCGCTCTGAAAATGCAGCTGAGGGCAGTCATGGCTAAATTGTCCTCATCCATAGTTAAGCTTTTTACTTACCAGCGGTGTCTTTTCTTGCCTGATTGGTGAAAAAGAATAAAGCACACGAGTGGTCTCTGCATTGGCTCGCAGTAACTATACTGATGCAGGTACTCCAACCCATTACCTCGCTGTAAATGTTCCAAATGGATGCATAGCAGAGGTTTCATCAGGGTAACTGATACAAGTACTGTAACTCAGTGCATGAAAAGAAGGTATTCCCAATACAATAGAGATATTAGGATTTGAGCGCAAGAAATAATGGGGCATGGAGAGGTCTACAAAAGTAACCTGAAATCAGAAATTTCCATCATTTCCTGCACTGTATTTTTTGAGTCAATAATATACCCCAAGGGCTATAGTTTGGTTATAATTGGGTAATCTGCATCTCACAACAAGATAGGCTATCTCAAAGTCTCTTGATTTATACCTTTCCCCAGACTTCCCAATATGTTGGTCACTGCTGAGATTGGCCACTTCACACAAAATTACAATATGATGGTTTAATTCTGAACCGTGAATAAAGCAGATTCAAAATACTGAAATCCTTGACAGAATGGCTTGCTCCTTCCTACAGCTGTGATAAATGTCTCTTAGTTAGCCTCTTTTTATATTTTGGGATTGTACCTATTTAAGTGTATTAAATTGTCTACCAACTGAGCTGTTAAAGTAATATAAGCATATATGAATATATGCATCCCAATTAACACAAGATATATTAATTTCATATTACAGACTGAAAGGATGCGTTACATGTCTGAAAAAGAGTTTGGAAATAATGATATAAATAAGTGTCTCTGAACAGAGAGATTTACTTTTCATTTGCTATCAGTGTGCTCCATGCTGCCAAACTAGACTGTATGAAAAACCTATTGAAAGGTCAATTTTTCCTGTGAAAATGAATGGTAATGGAACTGAAACCTAGTACTTTTCTAACTGACAGCTCTCCTGTAGTCAGCATAACTGTGTTAAAGCAAGCTGGGGTTGAATCTGAGCTTTTATTTTTATTTGGACTGACTTGCAGAGCATGGGTAAAAACAGGCTTTTGGTTCTCAGTACTTCCCCCCCAGCCTGTAATCTGTGCACAGGTCTGGGTCAGGGGTGTCTCAGGTCAAATACTTCACCTAGAGATGGGACTGCCTGCACACCTGGCTACAGATGGAGCACATAAACAGAAGATAAGAGAAGGAAAGGGTAGTAACACTTGCAGATAAAGTTTTTAATCTCTAGTGAAAAAAATCTGGTCAGCACTCTTATAACAGCACTGACAAGTGTTTTATCATCTTGGAAAGACTTTCCTTGCTGGCTAATTCTGCACTGCTTCCCATTAAAACTGGGCTGGTTCTGATTTAGCATGTCAAGAATGCTTAAAATCCACATCAGACAGGAAAAAAATAAAAACTGAAAGATACTTCTAGAGATTACTTAATAATAGCAAGCATCACAGCTTTTATATGACCCTAGAAAGTCTATTTAACTATAGTTTTATATTTTTGTTCTTGTTTTTTCAGCCATATCAGGACATCTAGTATGCAATATGCAAAAATTTATTAGAAGTATGGTAATAAAGAAAAAATTAAAATAAATTAAATTTAGAATTAATTAGAATTTCAAATTAATTTAAATTTGAATCCATCAAATGTGTAAAACCCTCTCTTGATTTTACTTTTTTTTAATAAGTTTTGTGCATCCTTAGATAAAATAACTTCAAAAGACCAGCTTATCTGCCTTTTAATCTCATCTCATGTTTTCACAGGTCATTTTGGCTCATCAGTAGCATCTTATTTCATATTCTTGCGTTGGATGTATGGAATAAATATGATTCTCTTTGGATTGACCTGTGGTCTTGTAATGGTGCCTGAGGTGGGAGTCTTTTAAATTGTCTTTAAGGATTGCCATAAGGCTTTCTATCGTTGCAGTGAGATTTTATAGGGCTGCAGCTTTTAAAATGTTTTTAGTCTCTTTATGCTCCATTTGCAAGAATTAGACTTTACTAAGCCTGTAAAAAAAGGCTTCCTTTGTGGACAGTTGTCTCTACAGAGAGATGTCTTGAATTAAACAGGATGGGAAAATGTAAAAATATATTTAGAGTTGTCTTCTGAAATGGTTTTTGAAGTCTGGGATGACATAGATATGGGGGTTCTTTGCTGTCTGGGGAAGTGGATTTGTTTGTTTGTTTATTTGTTTTTTTGTTTGGTTGTTTGGTTTTGGTGGTTCTGTGCATAACAAAGTAGAGGAACTGAGACTAAGAAAACTTGAGGGGGACTATTTTGTCTAAATGTGAATTGCAATAGAAAGATGCATCCTCATGAGGCTTAGAGGATCCTTCCAGATGTAACACTCACATGTTGGTAAGGCATAACAGGGTTATAAAGTCATGAGAGACCTCTCATATTTCACACTGTGCAACATCTCTTTTAAGAGTGGTACATAGAGCAGATATTGGACTCAGACATAAATTACTTCTATGAAATGTAATACTTCCTATTCTTTGTAATACTTCCAAAGAAATTCAAAGATGGTTTCTTTGAACCATCATTTTGCCCTTCTAAAAGCAGGGCTTTTATGGAAGTAAAATTATTGTGCCATCTCCCAGATTTTAATATCCCATATTCCTCTTATTTTTCTCATTTTGTAGAAGGCAGATAAGAAAGAGATAGGAATTTCCAACAACTTCCTGGCCCAGCATTTCAGTAGCATGATCCCTCCAGGTAGATGTCTACCAATCTATAGGGTTTGATGGGATTCATGATCTGATGTCATTGCAAAAACATCTCTCAATGATTTTTGAGTGGTTTTGGGAATTAGGAGATGTCCTAGCTGACTGAATGCTGGCAAGTGTTCCGATTTTCAAGAAGGGCAAGAAGGAGAACCCTGAAAAATACAGGCCTGTCAGTCTCACTTCAGCGCCTGGTAAAGTTAAGGGGAAGTTTTTATCTGTGAGGTATTGAAAAACACCTGAAGAACAACGTGGCTGTTCAATGCCAACACGGCTTCATAAGAGGAAAGTCCTGCTCTTCAAAATGATGATCCTTTTATGAAAAAGTAACTCAGCCAGCTGATCAACGGAAGCCAGTGGATGCACTCTTTTTGGACTTCAGAAAAGCTTTCAATAGTGTCTTTCCCTCTAGGATAAAGTGTGCAGCACACAGCTGGATAAACACATCATGGAGTGGGTGAGCAACTGGCTCAGGGGTTTGACACAAAGGGTGATAGTGAATGGGGGGACATCAGACAGGTGACCTGTCACCAGTGGGGTTCCACAGGGCTGCATTCTTGGCCCTCTGATCTTCAACATCTCCTTAATGAACTTAGGAGTAGAAGGGATACTAAGCAAGTTCACAGATGATCCAAAACTGAGAAGACCTGTTGACTCCCTTGAAGGCAGAGAAGCCCTGCAGGGAGATCTCAGCAAATTACTGAAACGAGAAATCACCAACCATTTGAAGTCCAACAAGGGAAAGTGCTGGATTCTGCACTGGGGTGGGGCAAACCTGCATGCATGGTCAGACTGGGGAATGAGATGCCAGAAAGCAGCACCATGGAAAGGGACCTGTGTTTCCTGGTCAGTGACAAGTTGAACATGAGCCAGCAGTGCCCTGGCAGCCAGGAGGGCCAAGCGTGTCCTGGGGGCATCAGGCACAGAATGGCCAACCAGGCAAGGGAGGAGATTGTCCTGCTCTGCTCTGGGGCAGCCTCACCTCGAGTGCTGGGGGCAGGTTTGGGTGCAATAATATAAAACAGACATTGAGCTGTTGGAGAGTACCCAAAGGATCACGAAGGGCGCCAGGAGAAGCTGTATGAGAAGCAGCTGAAGTCACTTGGTGAGCTCAGCCTGAAGAAGAAAAGATTAAGGAGAGACTTCATCGCAATCTACGACTTCCTCATGAGGGGAAGAGGAGGGGCAGCACTGCTCTGTGGTGACAGTGACAGGGCCCTTGGGAATGGCCTGAAGTTGTGTCAGGTGAGGTTTAGGTTACGTATCAGAAAAAGATTCTTCATCCAGAGGATGGCTGGGCACTGGAACAGGCTCCCCATAGAAATGGTCACAGCTCCAAGTGTCACAGGATTCAATAAGTTTTTGGAAAATACTTTCAGGCACATGATGTGACTCTTTGAGATGATGCAGGGCCAGGAGTTAGACTTGATAATCTTTGTGGGTCCACTTCAACTCAGCATATACTTGCATCATCATTTTGTGATCTTCCTTAGAAGCCAAAACAGAATAAATGTCCAATAGTTTTCAGGGTGAACCTTGAAAGGACCCCTTATAGGGAGGAGATATACTGTGCCTGAACAAGCATCTTGGCAAAAGGAAGGAAAATTTCAGAATCCAAAAACTGATTCCCTAGCATCTTCCCATACTTTTCATTTGAAATATCCCAATAAAATCCATGTCTTTGTAAGATAAACACCACTCATTAGAGAAATATGGATGCACTTCTCTCTTGCCTTTGAATGTAAGAGGCACTGTTAGCAATCCATTGATTCTAGTGGAACCTTAAATTTAGAACACATCCCTGAATGCATATGCTAAGCACAGTTGCAATCAGTAATGTGAGGAGCAGTGAAAGGAATTGTAGAAGTAGGTTTTTCTCATTAGGGAGTTTAGGAACATAAAACCAGTCTTTCAAAGAAATGACAGCTTACTGTCCTTTCCTTTGCTGCTATTTTTCTTTAAAATATAAATGACTGTCATTTTTTGGTTTCAGGCTTTGATGGGTAAGCCATATGGCTCTTTGCCTAGAAAAACTGTCCCAAGAGCTGAAGAAGCAACTGCTATGAATTTTGCTACCCTCTGGGATTTTAGTGTAAGTGCATGATCTTCAAATATTGCATAGCCACATGACTTTTATTCTCAATTACTTCATTATTTAATGCTCAGTTATTTAATATGAAGTATTTCAGGAGATAATTCACAAGGAAATTATCTTTCATATTTTTTTCAGAAGCTCTCTGTATTGAGGTTTCTTTCAGACAAAACACATAATGAAGCTTGATATACACAAGCATGTCTCAGTATATGTAGCAATCCAAAGACACATGGGGAAATATCTCAAAGCTGGTTTGTCGTTCTGGGGTAATGGGTTTCCATTTCTGAAGTGTGACTTTGGTCTTCTGCTTTTATATAACTAAGATTCTGAATTTTAATATGCAATATGAATTAGGGAAAAAAGAAAAGAAAATATATTAAAAATAATAGTGAACTCCACATATTTTATCCCTTTGATCGCATACAATGACAATGATGGATTCTCCTTGGATAAAAAAGCATTGGAAGCTCTTTTTAAAAACATATGTATATAACATTTTGCAGTGACTACTTCTTAAAACTTCATTTAATCTTGTGCACTAGAGGTTGTGTTTTTGAGTGACAGTAAAAATAAATCTAAACATGTGGCTAGTGAGTTAGATAATGATACTGAAATTATAAAATGAGAAAGAAAAATATCACGGAAATATTGGACAAAAAAGGAATTACAGCAACTTGAAGATTTTGCCAAGAGACTAGGCTAGAAGAGCTTTATACAGAATATCAGAACAAAGCTTGTAAAATAAATGTGTTCCAAAGAAGATGGATGAAGGCATGGTGGAAAGACAGGAAACGTTTTTAATAATTGTCAGAAATGAACTGACGGGTGTGAAGAAGAAAATACAATAAGTAACAGTGTAGCAGTTAACAAAAGGAGCAAATGCAAACATAATAAACATGGAATTAGGCAATGAAAGAGATGGATCCCCTGAAAGATTGAGGGGAAAAAACATTCTTGAGGCATGTCAGATTGTCAAATATTCCCTGAAGACAATGACATCTGTGTCTTGTCATCTCTGTGCTTTAAACAGCACAGGAAATAGTACCTTTCATCTGCTAGCAACACTTGTATGCTACCAGGTGATTTAGAAATAAATGAACACACATCACTGATCAATATTTTCTCCTAAACAAAACTCCAACAAAATCCAAGAACTCCAAGCCCTACGTAAGGAGTAAATGCAGCAGAAAACACTGTCCCCACTAGATAAGCCAACATAATGGAACCTGAGATGAGCACAGATGCTGCAGGCCTAAGGGAGGTAAAGGTTTGGTTAGCATCTGGACAAAAATTCCCACTGTGGCAAACAGTGAGAAAGGAAGCAAGTGCTTATCCACATGCCATCCCAAGTTATGCGAAACTCGTGGACACTTGGAACTTGGACTGTATAAAGGGGATACCACAGAAGAATGTCTTGGGACTCCTCCACTGAGAAGACCAGGGTGAAAAAGGACTGGCAGGGTGGCACATGACTCCATGGGGTGATAGCGGTATCTCTTTACCTTTCTACTCAATCTCTCTGTCTCTCCATTCCTCTTTCTCTCTCTCTGTCTCTTACACCCTCTCCCTCCCATTTCTTTCTCTCTCTCTGTGTCTCTCTCCCTGTCACACTTACCATTAACTAAAATCTGTGCTGTTGAATTCAGAGTATGGTCTCTTATGGTCACCTTATTTTGGGCAGAGACATCTGTTTATAAATGGATCATAACACCTAACCACTCTCTAAGACAAGAAAATATGCGCTCAACATGCCCATTCTGCTTTCTCTTGTGCTCGATTCACATTACTGACATGGCAAAGGGAAGCATATTTGGATTGTGATATATTCTACTTGGAATTCAATTTGCACACGTAGTTTTCAGATTATAATCCAGTCATAAAATATTAGTCTCAAGTTTTATTGCAATAACACATTCCACCAGTAGTCTTTTATGTTAGGCTCAAGAAAGGAGTGAAAGACATCTTCCATGCACACTTCTACAGAATTGAAGTTATTTCTAATCTTACATTGAAATGCTGTGGAATTGACAAACTGAATGATACACAGTGCAGGAATTACCCCTGTCTTGCAGGGCACAGAGATTAAAAAGGCATTTTAATGATTTTGGGGATCCAAAAGGTTTTCCAGAGTGCATTAGGCTGTATTGAAACCTGGGCTAAAATGGAATTATAGGATGCTATAGGTGACCAAAAATATGCAATATACATACTATTGAATTTGAATGTGTCCTGACTGGTGTAGATGGTTTACTAGTACTTAGCAAGAAATGTGCTCCATTAGAATACTTGCCTTATTAGAGATAAGCATATTTTTATCCCTCATGCATAAGCACATCTCTCAAATCTAGTCAGAGATGAAGAAAAATGAGATATGTGGATCAAGATATTTTGAATAATATTTATGTGTGCCATATATTAATATTTAGTTTTCATCTTAGAATTGTGAATTAAGTTTTTCAAATAGCCTGAGACTCATTTTCAAATAAGCCTGAGACTCATTTCATGTATAGGAAAAGCTTCAATAAATCAAGTGAATGTTTTGAAAAAATAAAAGAGAAAGATGTTACTAATTTTAAGGAAAGTAGGCAACTGAAAAACAAGGGTAGAAAATGTTTTTTTAATTCACCAACCCATCCTATTACTGTATTACTGTCAAAATTATGCATGGTTTATCCCCCAACTTTGCGGTGAAATACTACATATTGCACATGGAATTTTTACACCCAGCTGGAGTTTTGCCACTGTTGTGCATGCGCTGAGCTGTCCAGGTAAAGGCTCTGCTTTTGGCCTTCTTCTAAGAGATCAGTTCTTGCACTAACCTGAGAATTACCAGGAAAATTTAACTATTTGATCCATGCAGACACCAGCAATTTCTTACAGTCAATAATGAACTGTTGAAATTTAGAAAAATCATCTGTCTGACCCATAGAAGAGAGGGAAATTCATATTATGATATTTAGAAAAGAAGAGAGGCTTTGAATTGCAGAGAAAGATAGTGAACTAATATTGCATTTTTTACAGCCCTAGAATGGAGTTTAAATGTGCAAAATAATTACATACTGAATAATCTCCTATAAAATGCCCCTACCTATTGGTTATCATATATACTGAATGATCACCCAATGAACAGCAGACAACTGTTATTAGACAAAGAAGGCATATGAGGTTTTCATATCAAATTCAGGCAAATAAATTTTAGAAAGGTGAAAATGAAGTTAAAAAGATGGGATTTTATCTGCAAGTAACCTGAAAAACAATTTTTGTAAGACAGTGTGTTTCTTTCTTCACAAGAAGTATGTTGATGATGAAGTTTTGACTCATTAAATTGTAGAGGGATTGTTAATGACCAGTTCTAAAGGATTTTAAAGTTGCTACAAAATATCCTATGTCTTTTTAAAATAAAGGTACTCTGTTCCTATCCTGTGAGCTTTATTATAGTGATGTTTGCAACTAATTTGAATTCACTGAAATGAATGTTTTAGTATAATGCTATTGACACACTTACTGATTATATGCATTATATATAAAAGTATAACAAAGTAACATTATAATTTCTTTTCTGACTTTTCAGGGCTTTGCACAGTATTCTGTACTCTTTTATGGTTATTACAATAACCAGAGGACAATCGGGTGGCTCAAGTTCAGGATGCCTCTTTCATATTTCCTTGTTGGAGTTGGGTCTATCGGCTATAGCTTTATGATTGTCACTCGAACGTAAGTTCTCCTTGGCTCTGGAAAAAAGTACATTCAAAAAGGCAGGTAATTCCACTGTTGACCCTGGAGACTGTCTTTTTTAAAAATGCAGTAATTCTAAGTACAGGACAATGTTAGACCAAGTGCAAGGTCAAAGTTCTGTAAGACATGTTCAACCTCTATTTTTTTATCTATTCTGCACCAGTGTTGTGCAAATGTGAATAAATCTCTACTGAAATAACAAAACAGTTCTCTCCTGAACTTCAAAATTAAAAATGAATGCATAAAGTGAGGAAGAGATCTGTCAGCCCATCTTTTTATAATACTTGGCATCCAGTAGATTTTCAGCTAAAATCCAGGAAATTCCATAATTCTACCTTCAGTGGGACTTTAAAATCTTTTATGAAGGAAGAACACAATGAAGAAGCATACGGCAAATCTGCATGTAGCTCACACTCCATAATAAATGCTGCCAGTTAATGTAATCTTTAATACCCTTGGTTCAAGCAAGATGACCACCTAACACAGTAGTACACGTCTAGCAGAGATTTTATAAAAAGCCTGTTGTGAAAAAAATAAGAAGCTTGCAGTTCAAGACTTAAAGACACTTTTAAACATAGACAAAAATGCAGTTAGTGTACTTCCATTGTTTTGTTCTCTAGCCAGTATTTTTCACTTGCATGAGCACTAGGTTAATTCATGTTCTATTTTCAAATTGGCTTCCTTTGAGAAAAATCATTTGAGAAAAAAATGTCTTCAGTCATATATAGGTATTTTTGGAGAGGAAATAAACTAGTACAATAAAATAGCAATTGATTTAGTTCAAAAATAAGTTTTTAAATATTTTTGATAAAACAACTACCAAGATTAGAAAAGTCTTAGTCTCAGACAATTTTATTTCAATGACTCTCACTCAGACAAAAAAATAATCCTGATAGCAGGAAAACCCTGTAGATCAAAACAAAGGAATATCCTTAAGAAAAAAAAATACGTTGTATGTGCTAATTTTCCATCTGACCATATGGCACTAATGATGACCAATATTTAGTTGGTCATATGAGAGTTTTTGTGATGACAAGAACTTTTCTGTTTCTCCAGAAATAAACACAGTGAGCACAGAAACTAAAAGCAATGTAGCAGGAGGTGGTATCATTTCTCTGCTGTTGACTGAGAACAGAGAAAAGTTTATGTGAAAGAGATAGTGAGGACTATAAGCACTATTATTTTATTTAGGGGAAATATTTAGATGTAGGGCTCCTCTCTTCAACTCTTGTAGTGTATAACATAAAACTGAAACATTTGTGATCGCAAAGAAATTATATTCTTACCACAATGTTCAAAATTTCATTAGAAACTCTTGAGAAGGAAATGCCGTAGCCTGTAAATCAGAAGCAGGGCAGACTTTATCAAGAACCTTTTGTAATGTCTGACTCTTATGGGTAAGACCAACCTTGGTACTGATTCTTGGCATCTCAGAAAGATTTTCTGTATTTACTTACTATTCTCAATCTAGATTTCTCAGCCTGTATTTTACTGAACTTTAAAAAGTTCACTAGTGCACAGTAGCACATAGCAGTATTATTATACATAGTAGTATTAATATTAATAATAAAGAATTAATTATTAATTAATTAATAATTATTAACAAATCAACAACAACAACAACAACAATAATAATAATAATAATAATGCCACACTATATGTACAATGTAGTACATAGAATGCATTATTATTAATAGCATAGCTGAGGTGGATTATTAGGATTTAAAAGAAGTGTTACATTTTCCTGACCAGAAATACTGATGACTGAGTTATGTGTATCTTATCAGCACACTCTTTCCTTGTGTTTAATAACTTCTTGAATTAGGTGACAAAGTATGCAAAGAAATACTATGGTTTTTACATTAATGAAACTCCTTTATAACAGAGAGCTTTGAAGACAAGATTAAGTTTAATCTTGAGAAATACTTCTCTGAAGAAATAATCTGATGTTTCTGGACACTGTAATAAATATTTTAATAAATGCATAGGAGATGATAGGGAAGATCATTGCTTGAGTGCTATTTTACATGTTAAAACCACTTTTTCCTCTGTCTTGTTATTTTAGAATATTTCTTATATTCTTTGTTATATGTTTTTCTTTATTCATGCATTGATTTTATTTGTTTTAGAATATTTTGCTTAGTGCATTTTTCTTCTTTTTCCATTTGCAAACTCTCTGATAAAGTCTATTGCAATTCAGGATGCTCTGCACCTTTCTATTCAAGAGATGTTCTCAATATTGTTGTTTTATTAAGCTTCTTATCCAGCAGAGTTTCTCTGAGAGGTTAATGAAATACATTCATTCTTTCTCATCAAAATGTTTGTGGTGAGCTCATAAAGTGTCTAAACATGAAAATCTCCATATTGCTCACTTGTTTCAGAAAAGAAGATTTAGTAAAGCATAACTGACAGTAAGAATGACAGAGAGTTTTTCAAGAAAAAAAGTTAGAAATTAGGAATAATTTAAAAGTCATGTCCACAAAGCAGAACTAGTGCTAACAAGGTCTTCCTGTGTCTTTGTGTTTTCTGTAGAATGGCAAAGAATGCAAATGATGATGGTGGTGGGGATGATACTAGTTTTAATTTCAGCTGGAAAATGTTCACAAGCTGGGATTACCTGATTGGCAATCCTGAGACAGCGGATAATAAGTTTGCCTCCATCACAACAAGCTTTAAGGTAAAACAGAGTTTACTAAGGAGAGGCAATACAATTTGGCTTTCACACTGGTGTGAATCAGGTGGAATTAAGGTCAAGAGTAAGGTGTGCTGAGGCTCAGAAACATACTCAAATTGGCATCTGTACACCCTTCTTGATCTCTATGTCTTGCCATCAGATTTTTTTCTTTGTAATTGTGAAACAAACAACACCAGCATCTTTTGTGTTGTCTCTGCTGACGGTACCAGTTTTAGAAAATTAATTCTACTGTAAAAATAATATTTTCTTTTTTCTCATCTCTGATGGCTTCCAGTTTCTATGGTGTTTGTCTGAGAAACTTTTTTCAAAATGTTGCTCCCCTTTTGGGAACCTCACATTGTCAACTTTTCTTGTTACAGAGAAGAGATATAAGACAAATAATAGAATAATCTGTATAGGGCTATTTATCAGAAGAACTGACTTCAGAATTTTGAGTTTCTACTTGCTTTTAGGTAAAAAAAGTCTTAGTTTCAAATTAATTATAAAATATAGCCCAATATGCAATGCAATACACTGGCCTCTTTCCAGTGTATAGGGTATATTGATTTCAAGAGTAGGTGTGTAAGGAATCTGGGGCAAGATGTAAGATGCAGGGCTGTGAAAACAGTGGAGGGGATATATTCTATACATTGAATGCTAATGAATGTGTTTGTGCTGTGGGGTGGCTGGGGCACACCAGTGTAGCATGCAAAAGAAGATTTAATTTTCAATGTAATGTACGGGGAAAAACAGGTGTAGTGTTGTGAGACACTGAAGAAGGTGCCAGGCTGGCACTGACAAGTGTGACACTGCAGCACTGGCTGCTCTGCTCAGCTGCACTCTTCCTGTCCACAGCAGTGCCACAGCCAGCACATCCCCTTCACCCTGCCTGCCCCCTCAGCTGCAGGCATAGCAGAGAACTGCCCTCAAGTGTAAGCAATCGAGAGAAGATTCCAAGAAAGCAAGTTCGGGAGAAATACTCATTGAAAGTGCTGAATCTTGAGCTTGCCTGCCTGCCAAATTAGAGCAGATGCTGAAAGCTATTTGGGAAAGAATACAAATCTGTTGAGAAAAAGGCTTAATTTTGAGAAATAAACTCAGGAAGATTTACTGTAATTGTTGCAAACAAGCAAGGAACCTCAGAGAGAAAGGATGAAATCTTGGCTTGGGTGAGGTCATGGGAGTTTCGTTTGAAAGCTGTTGCAGTCTCCTGTCATTTATGTGACAAACACATGCTGTAAAAGGAGCAGGGCCATGAAAGGCAATTATTACAGTGCCAATCAGCTTCCCCTCTGAGCAACAGATCTCTAAATGACGTCAGAAGCTGTAACAAAACTTCCTTTCATGAGGACACTCCAGACCAAAAGCTCTTTCACCTGGCAAGAGTAAAAACTGGACATTATAGTTGCCTTAGAGTCTTAATATTTATCAGTTATGATCAAGGGTAAATGTGGGGCAAACATTTTGTTGTGCAGTCTGAAGCTCTGCACTGTCCAGTTTTTTGGGGGATTCCCACATCTTTTCATTCTTTCTGAGTTGCTGACTTTCAGAGTAAAACATTTTCCTCTTTTCTCACAAACGTGCATTTCAAAAACATGACATTTCCTTTTCTGACAGACATTTATCCTGCTGTATCACTCAACTTCATTTCACCTTGCAAGCTGAAAGAATGTGCTAGGTTTTTTGACACCATGTGAAAGTGTGAGTACAAGTGTAACAAGACTCGTGGGCACACAACAGGGGCAAAGGAAACCCAGGCAAAACTCCAGAATCCTCCAGAACCTGAACAGGATTTTATGAGACAATACACATTCATCTCAAAACATGAAGACCAGATGTCCATTTGCATATTTGTAATTAATTTAACTGACTTCTAACTACTGAAGCCATGTGGGGCCTTGACCAATAAAGTATTGATAGTATTCTTTTCTTTCTAACAAGTGCAGGAAGCAATTGTGGAGGAGCAGGAGAGCCGAAAAGAAGAAAATATTCATTTGACTCGATTCTTAAGGGTTCTTGCCAACTTCTTAGCCCTATGCACACTTGCTGGAAGTGGCTACCTCATCTTTTTTGTTGTCAGAAGATCCCAGCAATTTGCCTTGGAAGGTCTGGAGAACTACGGGTGGTGGGAAAGAAATGAAGTTCGTGCTATTTCTATAATAGATGTGGTTTGAAATTGTGTTCTTCTGCTTTGCATGTTGCGTTTTTTCCCCCAGTAGTTTAAATACTCTCTGTGGGTGGGAAATGTCTAACATAAGAATTGCTTATGTCTCTCTGCTTCCATAAAATTTCTACTTCACTTCTTTTAAATATCCCTCAGTATTTACCTTTAGCTCATTTGAGGCCTTTATATTTCCTCCTTGATGGTCTTAGGATTGTCTTCCAGACACTTTATGGATTCATGAGGTCCCTTCAAGGAGCCCACTCTCTTCTTGTTTTTCTCCTGAGACTGGCCCAAATGGACTGATTGATCTGTGGGCACAGAGAAAGTAATTTGGGATTTCATGGATACAGCTCTGCAGTGTAGCAACAGGTTGAAGCTAATGCCTTCCAGTTCCACTTGCCCTGTCCTAGTGTCCCATGCAAATTTTTTCTGTTCCTAATGCTTTCCTCAAAAGCAGATGCGCCCTGCCTGATAGGGGTATATAGTGAAGATGGTGATTTTATTTGCTACAGCAGCGTGCTGTTTGAAAACCTGGGAAGGTTTTACTTTGTTAGCAAAAATGCTACTGTGTGTGTTGTAAAACTAGTTTGTTACTTCAAGATTATCTTCTGAGCTGGAGTGTAAAGTGCATTCCTGACTTAAAGTAAGGCAAAAAGGTGTTAGTCTCACAAAGCTGGTGAGATGGGTGATGATGGAACAAGGAAAACCAACCCAGAATTTTCAACACCAAAGCCTGACTGCGAAAGTAACATTAAAATATCAAATAATCCACTTCTGGAATCCAGAGAAATAAGACTGTTGAGAGTGGATTAATTTAGTTGTTATCACATTTTATTTTGATAGAAAAGAAAAAATTGTGTACAAACTTGATTTAAGGCAACACAAGCTCTGAGACAATAGAGCTTGGAGGAATTCAGCTTTCTCTCAGTTTAAAGGTGGGGTAACAGATTTGTACTAACAGCAACTGGGCTACCAAAGGCTGTTATATATTTGTTTATGCTGTAATCTGGAAAGTAGGTAATATTTGTCTTTATGTTCATAGTTTTGCTTTTGTTTCTGTAATAAAAATATGCTTCTAAGGTGACAGAACTAAGATCTGGAGCAGTGTCTCTAAAGCAGAGTGGATAAAACAATACTGACATTATTTGGCTAAAAATTTTTCCTATTGACAGGTAATTAACATATTTGTGAGTAGAAAATATTGCCCTTGATTGGATATTAATATTTTAATTGCATAAATATATTTCATTTCTGGGTGAAATCCACACATTTTTCTTGTTCTATAGATCGAATTTTCTTATGTTTGCATCATTAATATATGAACTGAGGATTTGATCAGAAAAAAACCCCAACACCTAATGTACAATTTTAAGTTTTAAAAAAGTGCAGTTCCTATGTACAAGGAAGAAGCAAGCTCTAAAAATTTAAATTCTTCATGAAAGTATTAATCTGCTTTTGTAGAAAATTTCATTACATTAGAGTCATTAAGGAATTGAATACAGTTTATATGTGATGGAGAAATCCTGAGTAAATATATTTTTTGCCATGTGTTCCTGAAGTTCACAGCAAAATAGCGGGATGCTGATGAATTTGTAGAAAAGACATTTTTCTCTCTGACTCCCCTTCTCTCTTTAATGTTGTAAATTTTTTTATCTCCCTCTCCATATCAGCAGTTCCTAGTTCTGTCAGAACACAGTTCAGATACAATTGTCTAGTGAGTCATGGAATAGGGAATTAGTGGAAAGAGGCAGACTGGGACTGTGTGTGGATTTCATCAACTTGTGATACTCAGAGAGGATTTTGGTTTTTATTAAATCAAATACTAAATAAAAAGTAGTAATGGAAATATATTTTTTACCCAAATCAGAATTAATAGAATAATTTGTCTCTAACATTTCATTGTAAACTTTTTTCCCCCTCCTCAGGTGAACACAGTTATGTCACTTTTAGGAATGTTCTGTCCAACATTATTTGATGTAATCAGTTCTCTGGAAAATTACCACCCTCGAATAGCTCTAAGATGGCAGCTGGGAAGAATCTTTGCTCTTTTCCTTGGCAATCTCTACACTTTCATTATTGCCCTAATGGATGAAATCAACCTCAAGGCAAGATATTTTCTTCCCTTCACTATGTTTGACAGGTTGCTGGGCAACACTGAAGCACTCCAGTCAGCCAGACACATCAGTGAAAGGCATTCTTTTATTTCTGTTCTGCAAATTACATTTACCTAAGTTAGCAATGGGAATTTGGGGATAGACAATCTTGAGGGTTGGTAACAAGCTCATGTTGATTCTTTTCCCCCAATTTATTTCTTTACTTAGCTGGAAGAAGAAAAAATAGTCAAATATAACATGACAATATGGGAAGCCAGTCTGTACAATGGTACTATTCCAGAGAATTCAACTGCTCCTCCAATACAGGTGGATCCTGCTGATGTCCCCAGAGGACCATGTTGGGAAACAATGGTAGGACAGGTAATGTAGCTGCTTGGAGCTCAGATTTGAAAATAGATCATACAGTCTCTTACAGGATATGATATCTAAATCCTCTTTATTTTGACTAACAAGTGAGACAATGTGAGGAGAAGCAGATGTGGGACTTTCTATTGATCTAAAAGTTTTTTAAAAATTATTTTATTTTCTTTGAATCCTCTCTAAGAGGAAATTCTTTCTTCTGTTATTTGATAGAATGGAAAGCATTTATTTTTTCCCTCTCCTCTCCTCTCCTCTCCTCTCCTCTCCTCTCCTCTCCTCTCCTCTCCTCTCCTCTCCTCTCCTCTCCTCTCCTCTCCTCTCCTCTCCTCTCCTCTCCTCTCCTCTCCTCTCCTCTCCTCTCCTCTCCTCTCCTCTCCTCTCCTCTCCTCTCCTCTCCTCTCCTCTCCTCTCCTCTCCTCTCCTCTCCTCTCCTCTCCTCTCCTCTCCTCTCCTCTCCTCTCCTCTCCTCTCCTCTCCTCTCCTCTCCTCTCCTCTCCTCTCCTCTCCTCTCCTCTCCTCTCCTCTCCTCTCCTCTCCTCTCCTCTCCTCTCCTCTCCTCTCCTCTCCTCTCCTCTCCTCTCCTCTCCTCTCCTCTCCTCTCCTCTCCTCTCCTCTCCTCTCCTCTCCTCTCCTCTCCTCTCCTCTCCTCTCCTCTCCTCTCCTCTCCTCTCCTCTCCTCTCCTCTCCTCTCCTCTCCTCTCCTCTCCTCTCCTCTCCTCTCCTCTCCTCTCCTCTCCTCTCCATCCCCTAATTTCTTTTCATCTTCCTGATGCCATCTTTGCCCTTGCTTGTCTACTAATTTTGAAAAAATAAAGGAGTAACTCAAAAGGGACATTTATGTAAGACAGGTCTTCCAACAGTATGCTTTTGAGAAGACATCTATGTCTTTAGCCAAATATAATAGTGCCAAAGGACAATAAAAGTTTAGTGGAAAATCTGCTCAAATATTTTGTTGGATTCAGTTTGACACTCATTCTTATTGACCCACTAATCTAAAATGCGGTTTCCAAACAGTTTTCTAACCTACCTTTTTCCTCTATTTGATCCTACTACATTGCTGTTGATTTTTCCATGACAACAAACTCAATATTGAATAAATTTTGTTATTTCTCTACCACTCTGACAATCTGTCCTCCTAAATGAATAAATCTCTAGCAGGGACCATAAAGGCAGAAAAATCAGCCCCTCTATATTCAATGATGCTGAATAAGAAGTTAAAACACCAAATGCTCATAACTGAAACAATTTTACCCTTATTTTCATATCAGGGAGAGTAACAGCTTTCTGGGCTGTCGGGGTAAGGCCTGTTACAGGAGGTTTTAGTGAAACATAAAAAACCTAAAATAAAAGTAGAGGATCATATGAGGATTTGCATTTGGATTTTCTTGCTTTCTCTCCATATCCACTGGACATAGAAAATCTTTGAGAAAGAAGCCATTCACTTTTTTATTTTTCATTTTTAATCTTCTCAAAGAGGTCAAAAGCAGTTTAAGCATTCTAGAAAATGAGGGGCAGTAGTTCTAGCACATTCAGTGCTAGAATCAGTGAATGCAGAAAAGTTGTCCATGTTGGAGCAGGATAAACACAATTAAAGATCTAGTACAGTATTTAATTATTATTGTAACTATTAATTGCTTAAATGTATTCTTAAAAGAGAATATTGCTCTAACAGGAATTTGTGCGCCTGACAGTCTCTGACATGATGACAACATACATCACAATTCTAATCGGCGATTTTTTGAGAGCTGTCTTTGTTAGGTTTTTCAATTATTGCTGGTGCTGGGATTTGGAGTACGGATTTGTAAGTATCTGATTTTAAATGTCTTTGCTATTCATCACTTCACAATTTAGTAACAAAGTTCATTTTCCTTTCAATGCTATAGAGTTAACTTTTGTTAGATACACCAACTTCAAAATCCCTGAACTACGTGGTGTTAATTTTTTTGCATTTTGCTTATGTCTTAATATTTTTCTTCTTCTTTAAACTTTGGTAACTTTAGGACTTCTGTAATTTATTTTATTTTATAAGAGCAAATTTTATTTTCTTTGTAAGAACACACATTTTTCCACACATATACTATTTGAATATTTCACAGGATATAATCTCATTCATTGGATATGGTCTTAAAGCACATAGTTCTTGTGGAGAAAAATATGAAAGATCCTGTTCCAGAAGTATTATTATATGTATAAATATATATACATATAGATACATAGATATATCTGTATTTCATTAGAATTAGTTTAGCTGATGTAAAATTAGTAAGGCCCATAACATAAGCAGGCATAGAACTCTTCACATGGGAGTTGAGACTTGCTGTCTCACACTGACTTGATCCAAGTTAAATTTGTCAGCTACTTATGCTTTCAGGGTCTCGTGCTGTTTTTAATCTTTTAATAGTCATGGTATTGTCAGAGCTTGTGAAACTCCTGGAGCCTGTTTTGTACTTACTGAGAAGTACAGAAAAAGGCTACATAATTTAAGATTATCAAGGGTATCTCTACATAAGCAGTCATAGTTGTAATTTTCACCTTCTTTTGTCAGAATTTTATTTTCACACATGTAAAAATTTCTCACATTGCTAGGAATTGCATCTTGGGAAATCCCAGTTTTCCAGAGGAAGTGAAAGTTGTCATGTTTTCTGTTAAAAAACTCTTGCTTGTGGTGCAGCAATGTCATTCTTGCTGACTCCCATGAAATTTCAGCATTATTTTTATGTTTTACCTTCCAGCAGGACTAGTGTGGGGATGGATACAAAGACTACCAGTTAGTCGGGTTGTAGTCAAACAGGTAATAACTGTTGCAATATCAAAATGAAATGGAAAGAGTTTGAATCTAGCATGAACAGAAAAATTGGCAACAACATATCTGCTTGTAGGGGATCCTGAAATCATTTTATAATTGGCATTTTTATTTGGCAGTATATAGGAATGTCTGTAATGTTCTGGTCCATTGTGGTCCCCAGGTCCAGTAAGCTGCCTGAAACAACAGCTGGAAGTTGAAGTTGAAACTGCAAATCACTTAATTTCTGGAAACTAGCTCATTTGAAAATCTTCCTTAGGAAGTAGCTATACCTGTGTCTCTGTGGTTAGTGGCCATGGATATATATCCATTAATTTTAAGCCTTTTGCTACAAGAAAAATATTTTTGATGATCAAGATGTCCTTCGGTGAAGAATTCCAGAGATCAACTTGCATGTTGTGTGGGAAGACCTTATTTTTATTTGTTTAAAAGTTGGATTTCAAATTATTTAATCTAGCACCTATGTTAATGCTAGCACCTATGTTAAAAAAAGTAGTCATACATTATTTGATTCTCTATGATCTTATTAATATCTCCATGTTTTGTTTGATATTCTAACCTACAAAGATCTCTTTAGTCAACTGCTTTTCAAGTGTAATATTAGTAATCTCTTTAATTGTTCCCCTTATGTTAGCAGATTCATAAATACATGTGATATAAATATATCACCTCACTGTAAACATATATATATGTGTATATGCATAAAATTACACAGAAAAAGTGCAGAAACTTCAGATATTCCAACAGCACAGCACAGTGCAAGTCAAAATTGTGGCTTTAATTGAAGACTTCAGTAGAATGACTTTGTCTTGTTTCAGCTGTAAGGAAATTGTTATTTTTGCATCTCATGCCCCTTTTATCTTCTATCAGTTATCAATATAATGATTAACTGGAATATATGTATTATTCATGGTCTTTTTGTCCATCATTGTGATGAATCATGCAAGACACCTGTTGCCATGTATAAATATATAAATAATATTTATAAATAGATAAAAAATATATTTGAAACAGACATTCAGGTAAAAACAAAACATTGAAACCCATCAATTTCTTAGCAGGAAGTTTTGATCTGGTGCATATGGACACAGAATAAAATCTGTTGCCTTTCAATCATTGCTTAAATTCAGTGTATCCAGTGTTTACAGCTGGAAATATTAATAAATAAGAAATAAATAATTAAGGTAGAAGAAGAGATTAGTAAGTGATTAAAGATTTGAGAAACCAGAATAAAGGGTCAAATTATTAGTTCAGAAATAAAAGACTAAACAATTTTTATGGTATTTATGTGTCCACACTGGAAATAAAAATGTATGATACAGGGCTTTCTTCAGCAAAGAAAGAGATAATGAGACCCCATAAAGTTCTTAAACTTCTGAATCGTAAAGGAAGAATTAGAATCAAATACTCAAACTAGAAATAAGGTATCCATAAAAGAAAATGATTGGCAACTTCTATCAATGTTAAAAGGAAAACTAAAGTGCAATTGCTGGAATATGAAAAAGAAAAACATAGTGCAAGAGTTCAATTGGGTATTAAATCAATTAAATCACATTCATCACATGAAATTTCACTGCTGCTGCTGTACTGGAGGACAAAGTGTTTTGACAACCAGAGGCCACTCCAATGGAAATTTTCTGAATTGTTGCTTTAAAATTTACCCAGTACCCAGAATGATTCTGAATTTTCCATTAACACCTGCCTCTGAACAAATGTTGGAAAGATTTTCAGTAAAATGTTGCAAACTATATTAGAGACTACCTTGTAGCCTTGAGTTATATAATTTATTTCATGATTCACTGATAAGATGCAACAGGAAGCCTTGCACCATGATGCCAGTGTGGCGCTACTCCTCAAAGTGACAGTCTTCATCTGCTCTAACTCATTTCAAAACACTTTGTGCAAACCTAATGAAAACATCTGTATAATTTTTTTCAGCCATCATACTCTGAGTTTGATATAAGTGGCAACGTGCTGGGACTGATCTTTAACCAAGGCATGATCTGGTAGGTGTGGCAAAGCATGTTGTATCTGCAGAATGGAGGGATTTATCTGTATCTGTGAAGGATTTTTCTGAAATCCTGACCCTATCCCATTTCTTTAATCTGATGGAAGTATATGGAATATATACCAAACTCTGGTACATTGCAATCAGTTGGAACAATTCAAAACTAGTTATGGACTGAGATTATTGGACCACATATATCAGGATTTTGCACTGAGTTGATAAGACCAACCAGTAAAAATCTGCATAGATTAAATTTATGCTTTTGGTCACTGACTGCTTGCTGTAGTATTCTGCCTTGAAATTTAGCCTTTCAGTGAACCTTACCATTCTTTTCCCCTGTTCCTATGCAAAAAGGCCTTAAAGCAAATGTATTTATACTTATCTCTGCAGTCACATGAATCTAAAAAATGCTACTGCTGCAGCATTGCTCCTCAGATGTAGAGGAGGAAAGGTGTAGATTTTCATTCTATTTTTGGACTTTACTTGACTGGTAAAGAACACCAGCATGTAACGTCCTCATGTAGCATGCTCAGTCTTCCTCAGGAACTGTTCTCTGCAAGCATTTGACTTCTCAGTTCTTGCTAAGGCCTAATTTTTTACATTTAATATAACTTGGCTGATCAGACTTTTGTGTGGTAAAAGCCGTCCCTTCAGTAAAGCCCTTTATCTTTTCATTTAAGATACATGAAAAGAGGAAGAGGATACATTAATATAATAAAACCTGTCATTCTTCTGTACTCAGAAGGTCTTTCCAACCCTAATGTAAATATATTTCCTGTTTCCAAATAGAATGTCTGAGGCACTCAGGGGCAAAGCAGCTTAGCTTGCTCACCTTGTCACCTCATCACAAGAGCAAGGACTAAGGAAGAAGCAGGTTCCAAATCTCTTGTATTCTGTACTATTTGGCCAGGAAAATTAATTTAGATGCTCTTCAGTCAGCATGACATAAGAAACAAGGTGTGATGAAATAAAAAGTTGTCAAATATTTCGGTGTCATAACCATGCAACCATATATAATAAGGAAAAAAACCATATTTAACAGAGTCAATAAACAGATTGTTGGCATGAAGCACTAAATTAACCCAGCAACAGCAGCTAAAATAAATTTCAATTAAGCAAAAAAATATCCTTCAAAAAAAAGTGCTGGTATATCAATAAAAATAATAAATTATGAATGAAATAATTTTGTTTATACCTAGTTGTAGGAATTGGTCATACCTAGTTTTTAAAAAATGGCTATACTTTTTTGTCACAACACAAGCAAGATACTACCTGGAAAAATTAAGAGTGAATAACATTTCACCAAGTCCTCACTTAATTTGCAGAGAAAGAGAACTTTGAAACAAAGTTCATAGAGATAATTCTCTTTGTACTCATTCAACCTTTTTAAAAAAAGAGAAAAGACCAGTTTTAAAACCCCATAAAGTTGGCTATATGAATTTCTAAGTGCACAGTGTGCAAAGCATATTGACAGAGGGAATCTGTGGCATACTTGGAAAGACAGAAGTCCTATAAATAGTGGTTATTTTATTTATTTGCTTCTCTTCTAGGATGGGATCTTTTTATGCTCCATGTCTCCCAGCAATCAATGTGTTCCGCCTCCACACATCAATGTATCTGCAGTGCTGGGCAGTGATGTGCTGCAATGTCCCCCAGGAACGAGTCTTCAAGGCTTCCAGATCCAATAACTTCTACATGGCCATGCTGCTTTTCATCCTTTTTCTCTCCACACTGCCTGCTGTGTACACCATTGTCTCCATCCCACCATCTTTTGACTGTGGTCCTTTCAGGTTCTTTGCATTTTACCTCCATCTTTTGCAATTGTTGTAATGACCTGCTTCCACACATCACAGTGAATGATGCAGTAATGAAAAAGTGCCTCTATAATAAGCATTAGCACCTGATATGCTGATTTGAATGTTTTGAATGTTTTCCCCCATGTCTTCACAGAGCACAAATAATGCTTTGTTCGTTGATTGGTGGTATGGAGTTCACAACTCATACACTGATTCACTGAGGAATAATTTGGGTGGCAACCTGGCAAAATCTATTAGCATACAATAAGAATTTTGGTGTCTTTTTTCCCCCATAGAATACATAAGTACTACTTTAAACAATATTCCCTCCAGAGTGTAAAGTTTAAATAATGTTAACATACCTTGTATTATCCTTTTTCCAGGTTTGATGTGACATGATTAGCTTATATATTCATGGTTGCCATAATAATTGTATATGATATTGTCAACTTTTCTGTTTAATAGTGGGAAGACTAGAATGTATGAAGTCATTTCAGAAACTCTGGAGCACGACTTTCCTTCCTGGTTTGGGAAGGTATTTGGTTATGCCTCTAACCCTGGACTTATCCTACCCTTTATATTGCTGATGGTGTACGTACAGAATATTAACTCAATGCTTGCTGTGTCTAAGGTCCGATAAGTTTCTCTCTCTGAATCATCACTGCCTGAATATCTAAGAAATGCAGCACTAATTGTGCAGTGATGAGAGACTTGAACAATTCATGAATCTTTTCTTTGAACACACTTAATGTGCATTTGCAGAAAGGTTGATATCTCTTTTTTTTAATGGCGTCTTTTTTGTTTAGTTATGCTTTTAAAAAATGTTGTTCCTACCACAAAAGATAGAAAACTATTAAAATGCAAAAGGCCCATAGGGAATTTGTAATGCTGTGACATCGATCATCTTGTCCAGAATGCAGAACAGCCCATTGTAAATCCTTAGCAATTTCAATAGAAATATGAACATCATGGAGCAAAGTTATTCTCAGTAACTTTCAGCGAACCTGATCTTCAGTGCCTTTAATTGATAAACACCGTACTCTGTACTATTAGGACAGGGACATGAGACAGAGTTTTGGAGACTGTGAAACAAGGCTAGTAGAGGTTTTTGTGAATAATTCAGTAATTGGTAAAGAAAATGGCCCTGGAATATTTGCTCTTGGAGATATTATTGAGTTCTATTTTATCATGGCATTTAACTTGCTTGATAGGGTTATTATATTGGGTATTTAGCATACTGCTGAACTAAAATTTAATTCTATACAAATATACACTGGGATTTAACTATGCATTGCAGAGCTGCAAGTAAATGTAGACATTACAGAACACAATATAAATTACAAAAGGATTTTATATGAGCAATATAAAATATTGAGATGAAATTTTGTAAATGTTCACTTGATGCCATATTCTATTTTAACCCTTAGCTGTAAAGGATAAGGACACTAAAAATAAACTGAAGAAAAAAAAGAAAGAGGAAAAATACAAGGCAAAATCAGGCAAAGCAGAGGAAACAGCATGTGCTGATTAATTATTTACTTCTTATGTCAATTAAAGATTTCATAGCAGATGTTTTCTTATTAAATCAGAATAGTGAAAACTACTAATTTCATAAAGTTGTTACAATACTAATTCTATACGCTGAAAAATGAAAATATTATGTTTTTCCTTAGAAGAAGAAGCAAGTAATAACTGGAAAAAACAAAAGGAATGTGATTTTGGTTGTTTTCTTGACAGTATTTCCAATTGTTTACTATATTTGTTGAGGAGTTTTCATAAATATGATTTACTAATTTTTAAGGTATGTCATGAGACTTAGTTAACTTTTGTAAGGTATTCTATAGAATTAATTTCAGACTTAAATACTACTTAATGAAACATATTTCTTAAATACTGTAAGATTAAATGTAGAATATTAATGGATTGAATAATTTCTTTCATTTTCCCCCCTGAAATAACAGTGCCTTCTGAAGAAGGAATAATGTAAGGAAGCACATTGTTCATTATATTTCAAAATACTAGTACTGATTAAGCACAATAAATGAGAAAAAGATACAGGCCTTATATTATCACAACTGTAATGGTTGCCAAAGGAATGTTCTCAGTCTTTCTAATTAAATCATTGTCTAACAAGAAACTATTATTTTTTAAATTTAGCCTGAGCCTTTATTATCTCAACGCAACATCCAAATCCTACAAGGAAGCTAACTTGGAACTTAAAAAGAAGTTACAAAGTGTAAGAATAGAGAATTACTTATTTCTTTGTATTTTACTAAATACTAGAGGGACTGTTGGGGTCACTGAAAAATGTCATCTCTCTCCCTATCATTAGCAAGCAGAAGAAAATAAAAGAAGAAATAAACAAAAAGCGCAAAAATCAAATGAACAAGAGGAAAATCCATTTGAGACCGAACCGCCACCAGCAAAGCCTAAAGGAGACAAGCAAGATGAGTCCACTCCAAACAATGGTAAGAATTGGTCTGAATGTCTCATAATGAGTAATTCATGCATGTGTGATCCTTTGCTATAATCTCCTGAAACACCTTCACGATACTGAATCACAAGTATTAGCCTATTTCTTTCTTTGGCTTGTTTAAGAAATACTGCAACATTATTCCGTACCTAGCAACATTAAAGTAAAAAGTTGAACTATATTGAACTGAAAATCACAATCCTGCTGAAAAAAGCCTGGTCTAAGTGCCAGTGATCCTTCTTATCTATCACACACCAGCCAAAGTCTACATCTTCTACATTTCTGTTGTGTTTTGTCGATGCAGAACTATGTAGGAAAGTATTTATCACCAGTGCCAGGTTCATCTGGAGAAGATGTGGTAAGAACATATTAAGCAACTCTTATCAGAAAGCCTGGCTGGGGCAGGTGGGTGTCAGTCTGTCCTGAGGGATTTTGCTGGCTGTTTCTTTTCCTTCTTCGTGCACACATGCCCTACAGCCACTAAACAGCGTCAAGCCTAGGAGGGAAACCCAGGTGAGAGATGATTGTCTTTGGAAGAGCCAGGTGTAATTACTGCCTTCATTGATAGACGAAGTGCATTTTGACAAATTGCCCACATACCCACATGGGAGCCTTGCAGAAAAAATGGATGGAAAATACAGCAAAAGGTCATGAAGGAGCATTAGCCCAGGTTTGGTAGGGGAAGCCCAGACTTTCTACTGCAATCTAGGATAGTCAGGCAGCTGCTGGATTTCCCTGTCAGGGAGCTTCGGATTTGCATGATCATTTGTTAATTCTGTCCTCCAAACATATTTCAGACAACAAGAAAGGACAGGATGGCAATGGATCAAAGACAGGCCAGCCACAAGAAACCAGCTCCTCTCAGCATCCTGGCCCTGTGCTGAACGGCCACTATCCTCCACAGAGCCGAGGAGGAAACCTTCCTCCACCATCCATAGCTGTGACAAGACCACCCGGGCCCAGAGGGCCTAGAATGCCAGGCTATCCACCTGGAAATCCTTGCCTTCCAGGGATGCAGCCAGGAATGCCTAGGGGCCCTCCCATGTACAGATAAGGAGCCTTAAGAACATATAAGAAAACACTGAAGGATAGAAGTGTGGCCCTAAACCCACCACCCTCCTGTAAGAGCAGAACCTTGCTATGTTTGTCATAAGTCTTCATGCGCATAGAAGAGGCCCATGTGCTTCAGTTTTCTGCAGTATGGGAGCATCAGAAGAAAACATGGCATATATCTTCTTGCATTTGAAGGCATTGTGAAAATGTGTTGTCTGTATCAATAAATTGCTAAAATTACAGGTTTTTATTGGGGATACTTGTTAGAATAGTGGAAAACAATTTGTATTCAGCTGACTTTTTTTAAAAGCTTGAAATTTTGTCCCTAATATCTTTTCCTTTTCCAAAGAAGAACATTTCACTGAAAGCACAGCTTTGTATAAAGCCTATGAGAGTCAGGTAAACCTTGCATGTATCTTGTCCTCTGCATCTCAAATATGCTTAGCCAAAGATTTCAGATTGTACATGGGGAAACTAGGACCAAAACTAGAGAAATCTGCATGATTCCATCTAAAGTCTCTGTAAAAGGGTTAAAAAAGAAAAAGAAAAGCAGTGGTTCACCTGTAACTATGAAGAAAATTTAACTTCTATTACACTACCACTTTCAGCTAGTACTAGTCTCATCACATTCTTGAAGACTAGAAATACATGTTAAAAATCAAAGTGGCAAAGGAGTATCTCCTGTGCAGGAAAAGATATTTGGGGAATAGAGATAAGACAATTATTGAGTAATTTCTCCTAAATACCCTAGTAGTATAGAGACATTTAACATTGTATAAAAGTATGTATTGCATAATCTTGTCTGTGAATTTATGACTGGATACCTGTATTGGTCTCTAAGTAGTCTGAGGTGGAACAGGTTATTTTCCTGACACGTCTTGTGGAAGCACAGGATAGATATAAGCCCAGGGGCAAGTTGATGTCACCTAATTCAATAAGATAAGTTGATTTTTTTTATTTTGATCTTATTTCTTTTTTCAGAACATTGATCTTAATAATTATTTTGAGACTCACAAGCTTAATAGTAACAAAATTTATCAACTTACTGTCTTCCAAAAAAAGACATGTAATTCCTTTGAGGGCCTTCTGTAAAACAGAGATTCATTTAGTGTAATAGAAAAATCTTAACCATATCCTTGTATAAAACAAGTCTGTGACATCACAAAACAACCTCCATCTAATTAAATTGTGGATTTTGTTTAAAAAAGGCTTACAAACCCCCTCAGCATAGTCTGTGTATCCCCATAAACCACAGTGATCCAACTTCCAGCTCAAGCAGTCTTTAAATCAATTGCCAGAGCTTGGAAGAATTAAACAAAAGAAAGTTCAGTTTATACTTGGCTGTTGTACTGCTTCTATGAGCAGATATTAGATGTATCTGCAACTGGGGTGCTGTGAGTCTTTTATTTTAAGTCAGAGAGAGTACAGATAAGTGCACTGCAAGTTGTTTCACCTTTCTCCTCTTCTATGAACTTCAGACTCGTGGAACAAATATAGCAATTCAAACTGTTTATTAACTGGTAATTTTTCTAATGGGATTTGTTTTTAAACTGCATATGTCTCTAGCCCAGAAACAAAAGGTTGCCAGTTTTCTTACTGAAGCTAAGCATGAAACCCAGTATGGCAATACTTTCATGCTTTTAAGAAGCTTTTTCCTAATGAGATTTTTCCTACCAGCTGGGCTTGATCTATCTTGAAATATTGATTTACACAGAAATTTTAGTTCATTGGTTGTTAGCATTTCATAATAAGAAAACTCTGGATATTCCTCAGAAAATGTATGATTTTTTATAGAAAAAGTGAAGAAATTGAGTTTAAAGATATGTTAGAGCTTGGGGAGTTTTTCAAGAGGTGTTGGAGTAAATTAGAGTTGTAAGAACTATGCAGCCTTGTTCCCTAAAATGTAGAGGGATGTTTACATCGCATATAGACCTTAATAATGATTCCTTGCTCTGTCAGGAGTGAAAATTTTCTGAGGATGCTGAAGGCTTTCTCATTATTAGTGGTTTTAGTATTTCATTCTGTGGGGTTGCTTTACATTGTGAGTGGAAGAGAGACACAGCAAAGAATCTCCAGCTGAAATTGTTCTGGGGAGCTTTCTGTTAGATCTGTATGCTGTACTGATTTTTAACAATCAATGTGTTCTCATAACATACATGTATATGTAGAGATGAGCGTGTAATAGCCAAAATGAATAACAATAGCAAAGCTAGATGTTGTTCTGTGATTGAAAATGAGATATTTATTTTTATTCTTTGGTACTTAAAAGTAAAGGTATTTCATCACTCTATTTTGTGACACTTTTATTTTTCAGTACAACATGGAAATGTTGCTAATGTTAGGATGCAAAACACTTCCAATATCATATTTGGGTGTAAACATTCTCTGTGGAGTATTTGCTTGTACTTACATTATTAGAGGCATTAAAAGCTGAAAGATATTTGGCGTTAATAATAATTCAATGTAGGAACAAATATAATGTCCCTTGGTGTCTGGGGAACAGCGGAATGTACTGATCTGCACTTCAAATGTCTGACTATTTTATTCTGCTTAGCATGAAAATTTAAAGAAAAGAGCTAGTATATGACATCAGAATATTTTGCTTTCTTTTGAGATGTAATGTCTCAGTTGCAGTGCATAGTCATAGAAAGTTATGAAACACATCTGGTGGTGTGTTAGTAAAATAATAATGAAGAATAGTATTATACACTTTGAGGATTGTTTTGGTCATTGACTTTATGTTGAAATGTTTTGTGCATTTTTACATAGTAGCCTCTGCTCTTGAAATCACAGGTATGTAAAATTTCCAAATTATTGTTGATTTAGTTTGGAAATTGCAAAAGAAAAGAGAATTTCCAATACCTGTGGTTGATTTTCCACTTTGATCCATTCTTAGATGTGTACATTGTATCCTACACAATTCACGATATGTTCAGTAAATAATGTTCAGTACTTAGCATTTGACTCCTTTGTCTGTGTCCTTGCCAGCTCTCCATTGTTGTGGAGAGCTTTTAATATTTCACATTCTTAATCCATTGTGAAGAACTTAATAAAAAAAATAGACCAAGAACATTTTTTCTGTCTCTTTCTTGGAAATAGATAAAAAAAAAATCCATTTTGTAATTTACTGTCAATAATAGTTATAACTAGTTTTCTCAAAATATTGCATCAGTTACTTTATAACAGTTATATATATAATTCTTAGAGCCAATAGTTTTACATCAATATCAATTTTACCCATCAAAATTATAATTTTAAAGTATTGAACTTTCTAACGTCAAAATGGTACACATAGCTATCTCAAGTGATTGATCCACAAACTAAAAGCTATTATCATGCAATGAGCTATCCAAAAGAGAGAGAAATGGGTAACAGAAGACTGGCACAATTAGGTTACATAACTGATAGGGAATGCCTCTTGGATTTTTAAACTTATATAAGCAAAAATAATTTTTTAAGACCTGGAAAAATTAGTTCAAGAAAGAAAAAAAGTTATATGCAATAATAATTATAGGAAACAAAATATTCTAAAATAATTTCATAAGTTCTCAAAGTATGAAGGTCAGTTCTTGAGCAAAACACAAATAACCTCTGGAAAGATATCAATCTAAACCATAATTTATGTAAAGTAACAATCTGATCCTTACAGTGTGAAAATATGTAGCAATATTTCACTGAAATTAGCATGGGATTAATTTCTTGCTAGCTGAAAGTAAATGTGATACTTCAAAACTTTTTTTTTATTAAATCACCTGAGAACTGCTCTGCAGATAGTGCCATGGATCCAGATATTTTGGATAAAAGATAGTTTTAGAAAGTCTGCTAGTCACACTCACTTTTTTAAAGGAACCATATTTAATACACTAACAATATTTTCCCCAAAAGCTGGTAAGCCTGGTGAGGTGGTTGTTGTGATCTGAGTAGTGAGAGAAGCCTTTGCCTGAATTAAAGTGCAAATAAGACCATACATTGAAATAAAGAATATTTCAGAATAATAGAATGAGCTGAGAATATGGACTTTATTTAATTTTAAATGTGAAGTAGAGACATAAAAATTTATAGAAGAGAGGTCGTGGGGGTGGAGATGGGTAGAGAGAAAGACAGAGAGATCAAGCTGAAGACACCCAGCACCGACGGATCCATGGACATCCCACTGGTTCTTCTTCACCTTCGGCTTCCCAGTTGTGGGTATCCAAAAACTGTTCTACTGGGGATTTTTCACCTTTTTACATTCCAGTATCTGGAATTTGAGTATCTGTGTGGTAGTAGCAGATGCTGTTCTCATAACTTGGTGTGGTATGTGCATGAGAGTTGCTTCCTTTCTCACAGTTTGCCACACTGGGAATTTTTGTCCAGATATGTTAGTCATAATGTGATAACCTGATTTCACTTCCCCAGGCCTGGAATTAGTACCTTCCTGTCATAATTTTTTATCTCAAGTTCCAGCTGTGGCGGCTAATCTTATGGCACATTCTTTCTGTGGCCTTGGCAGTATTTTTGAGACATGCAACTGTGTTTTTAACGTCCTTAATGTATAAATATCTAGGACCGAGAGACTCTAAAATCTCTCATACAATTTTAAAAGCATCTTCTGATTGCCAGCACCAACATTCTGCCATGTCCTGGTATCTCTAATGACCACACACAACAATGATGCTGAAGGATCATAAATCAGCTCTGTTCCAGTTGCAACTAGATTAAAAATAATTTTTTTCTTTTTTTTTTAACAAGCAGTTTCTTACTATCTATATTGGCCTCAATCCTACCATGTGAAAGCAGACTGACAGTTTTGTCTGTGCCCCTGCTGCTCTTGTGTGCTTCATGCAGATGGGAATTCTCAGTTTAAACTGTGCTCTCTAATATTATTTGCCAGAATAAGCTCCTTGGCATGTGGCGTTTCCTATCCTCAAATGAACTTTGCTGCACAGTGGAAAGCAAATATTCTGTCGTTTCCAGAAACAGAGGAAAGTGGCACAACAAGTATTGGAAGTGAGATTCTCCGGGGCATGCTGACAATTTGCTATAAATAACAGCTTTCAGAGAATTTTAGTGGCCACCATCTGCCTTATAATATGATGCTGCTTTTATCACCAGGCAAGACTAGGAGTAAATCTATCTATCTATCTATCTATCTATCTATCTATCTATCTATCTAATCTATCATCTACAACTGATTTCCTAAGTTCCAAAGCATGTTATGTGTTAAAATCCGGTTTCCTATTCTGCTTCAGTATTGCCTCCCAGGGGCAATGAGAAACCCATGATTAAGGCACATTGTCCAGGCAGATCCCTGTTGCCTGGAATCAAAAGAAAAGCTTTCAAAAAAATATTAAAGTGGCAATAACATAATGAGCAGCTCTTTAATGAAAGCTTTCAAGTGCACAAAACATAGCTCTGTATGCACAAGCACGTTATTGGATTTCCATGCTTTTAATCAATTTAATTAAATAGTACATCTAGCAGGTACATCGAATAGAAGACGGGTTGTCCTGGTCACTTAACCACCCTCGGACCTGCCCTTCTAGAAAGACTTTGAGGAGTTCCTCATGACATCTTTTGTTATGTCTCCTAAGTGGTGGTGCAAACCTGGGTGCCCTTGATAGAAATTCTTTTCTGGAAAATAAGACTAAACAGAATTTCAAGAAGATGGCATAAATGTATGAGAAAGGGTAATCTCTAAAGTGTAAGAAAGTGTTAAAAACTATACAGCTATATATATAAAAATCTAAAAAGGTACAAATAGATAAAAAATTTATTAAAAGCCAAAAATCTTTAGGCATCATCTTCTCTACCCCAGCCATGCCCTCTACATCAGGATGCTGATGACAGTGGGAATCCTGGTCAACAACCTGTGGGCCTTCATCTTCTAAGCATTGCCTCACATCAAGGAGGGCTTAAATCTCGGCTATCCCCTGCATGTTCATCCAATGGGATGTCAATATGGAGCCGCCTCTAACCTTGGCTTTGGATTCCCTGTGAGCCAGGCTTTTAGCAATACTTCCATGCAAGGCTGCAGCAGGATCATTGAAGAGCAGACAGATACTGATGAGAAGAGGGAAGTGACTTTCTTCCCCCTGGCTGTAGTTCCATTTTCCATTGCTGGTGGCAAGCTGGTCCAGCTATGTCCCATGACCCAATCTGACCCAGCAGAAGCAGGATCTGATTTTTTCCTGAGCTGCCATGATTGAGAGGCTTGCCACCTGCAGCTGCTGCTCCTTTATGCCCCATATCTGGGACAGAAAAGGCCCAGCAGGTTTGTATATTCCCTCAGTTCATGAAACATAGCCATGCTCTCTCTGAAACCGGCAATTCCTGAGTGCTAGGCATGCATATTTCACTGGGGGCACTGTGCTGGCACGGTCATGCCGTGGCTGAGGCAGGAGGATAGTTCCTGTATTTAATTACTGCTGTTGAAAGCACAGACCAGCTAGACAGCCTTTTTCTGGCTGTGGGACTTTTTTCACACATGGGCTCCATCATTTGATTCGTCTTCTGATGCACAGATGAGAGAAATCCCAGTACTCTTCCTTTTGCTTTTAATCAAGTCAGAGGCTAAAATGATATTTGCTTACTTAATGTATGGGTTTACCTCCTTATTCTATACTCAGTTCCATATGCAATTTTGCAGAATACCACTAATATGTCACTAGTTGTGCATATGGATTTTTAGGCCTTTACCTGAGTGAACCCAGGCTGGTTATGTTTACTTTTAAAGATTATATGGTATCTGTGACAGGACTAAGGGTTTCTAAGAAGCACTCATTATCTATTTCAATCCCACCTTTACCTTGAAGGGCCTCTGACTTCAATTAAATTTGATTGGTAAAATGCTTTCTATATTTTTATATTCCAGAGTGATTGAACTAGGAAATAGTTTGTCTCAGTAGTTCCCCAGTTTTAACTGAAGAAAGACAAATACATCACATTTTTCTTGTCAGTACATGAACTTGATGAAAAATGTCCCTCAATTCTTCCTTGTCTTTCTCTCTCTCCTGAAATCTTGCTCTTTGCCTATCTTCCTTGCTA
The DNA here is from genome assembly GCF_027887145.1 of Ammospiza caudacuta. NCBI lineage: Eukaryota > Metazoa > Chordata > Aves > Passeriformes > Passerellidae > Ammospiza > Ammospiza caudacuta. The sequence goes on along the minus strand of NC_080632.1, from coordinate 70,829,755 downwards.
ACTGTAGACATCATTGTTAGTTTAGTTTCTACCCTATTCATTCTATCACTTAAAAATAGAGATAAAAGAGATCATAATCCATCATCTATATTCATTGACTGCAGAAGAATGCCCAATGTCCTCACTTTATTAATTGCTGAATTTAAGTTGAATGTAACTTATTAAAAAAGTCATCTGCCTAGCCAATTCTTTATTTCTGACATTTTGTATTGTGAAATTTACTGACTACATCATGTCCTGAACTACATGGGAACATTTTGAGGTAGCTAAGATGTTTTTTGGTTTGTAAGGCTCCCAATACAAAGCTGCTCTAAATTGAACTAGGAACTACTAAGTGAGCATCTAAGTGTGTGAGTACCTAACCATTAGTTTCACACTGATGTGGGCCATCTGATACAAATTAATCTATTACCTGTATGCATAATTAAAAATGGTTTTAAAGCTTACAGTGATGTAAAAAGTGCTTTTTTCTCTTTGTCTTCCACTTGCCTCATAAGAAAAATAAAAAATAAAATTACATGTACCTTTGGTCTTCTCACCAGTAGAGGTCAGAACAACATAAGATAATTCCCACCATCTGTGTGAGTAATTGCATTAGGAAAGAATAAATCCTTTCTATTTGATCCCATAAAAGTTGACAGAATTAAGGATGCTAGTAGTTTCAGATCAATTGGGAATTTGTGGAAGGGCCAGAAGTCTGCTGGTATGATGTTTCAACTGATGCCAGAGGTACATTCGGTGTTCTGTGGCTATCTAAAAGAAATAAAAAAATTAATAGGCCACCTGACATAGTGCATGGAAAAATTTAGGGGGAGCAACCCTGTCCAACATTAACGGTTTTTTTTAGAGATAATAACAGGTACTGTAACTGCTTAGGAATCAGTATTTTGATTTCTGCTTTACGATCAACATTGCTGAATCACATAATCTGATCTATAGGTACTTTTCAGACCAAAATAGTCCATCTATTCTGTCACTTCAAATATGACAAAATGTGATGCTTGTTCAAAACAATAGATTTAAACATTATTTATAAGTACACAGAAAAGGCAAACTCCAAACTCATCAAAGGAAATTTTCATTTCAGAATCTTCTATTTGGTCAAAAAAAATAATGTCCTGTGTCTTACATGTCTTGTTTAAAATAACTAAGTATAGATTAAGTATAGATTTTCATTTTCCTGGACAAACACATAGATGTGTAGTAATATTCAGATAGATAAGTCTTATGGAGGATAAATTAGGAAACATTTTTGCAGAGCAAAAGTGTTTGGATAAACTGCAAACTGGCTCCTTCAATAGAGGTAGCAAGCACCTCTGCAAAGAATTCATATCATGGCTGGCTGAAACACCACAAAAGTGAGAGCTTACATGCAAAGATATGACTGAAGAAAAATCCACAGCCTTTATAAACTGTGACAGAATAGGGCAGAGGAATTATCCTGCCTCACACGAACTGTCCATGGAGGTAAATACAACACGGTTTTAAAAAGCTGAGACATCCCTTTCAGGATGTATATGAAGGCAAATATCCCTTCATTTTTCACATCACGAGGGAAAAAGTTCAAGGATACTTCGGACTTCACATTTCCATTCTGTAACACACACAAAAAAAAAAAAAAAAATGCAGAAAGGGTTCTGTTTTCAACTCAGTCTAAGGTAGAACAGTCAGGTGCTATGCACAACAATGGTACATCCAATTCCCACTTTGTTTCTTAGTTGACTACAACAAATAAATTTACATCAGGAAACAATACTCCCTCCAGGCAATTTCTGCACCAGAAGAAGCCCAAGTAACCTAGACTATAGCTGCCACTATGCAGTGTGGAGTAAGTTTGTTTTGTCTGTTCTAAGTCACAAGAAAACTAAAATGGCATGGGAATCTTGCTGCAAGAAATTAGTAAAACTAATTCTAGCAAAGTGTGAATATAAAACAGCATAATCACATCACAGAATTACAGGATCACAGAATCACATGAACAGTTCAGGTTGGAAGGGACCACTGTGGGTCATCTGGTCCAATCTCCCTGCTCAAACAGGGTCATCCCAGTGCACATGGCACAGGATTGTGTCCAGACAGCTCTTAAATAGTCTTCCTCCAGTGAGGGAGACTCCACAGCATCTCTGGGCAATCTATTCCCTTGCATGGTCACCCATGTAGTAAAGAAGTTTTTTCCTATTCAGGTGGAACTTCTGGTGCATCAGTTTCTGCCCCTTGTCCTACTGCTCAGCTCCACCAAGAAGAGCCTGGCTCCAGCCCCTTGGTATCCTCTCTGCAGATACTCACACTGATGAGGACCCCTCTCAGTTCTCTCTTCTTGAGGCTGAACAGGCCCAGCTCCCTCAGCCTTTCCTCATACGAGTGATGCTTTGGTCCCTTAACCATCTTTGTACCCCTCCCCTGGGCCCATTCCCGGAGCTCCATGTCCCTGTTGTGCTGAGGAGGCCAGAACTGGACACAGCACTCCAGAGGAGCCTCAGCAGGGCTGAGCAGAGGGGCAGGATCACCTCCCTCGAGCTGCTGGCAGTGCTCTTCCTGAAGCACCCCAGGACACCATTGGCCTTCCTGGCCACACAGGCACACTGCTGGCTCATGGACAACTTGTCCGCTGGGATCCCCAGGTCCCTTTCCACAGAGCAGCTCTGCAGCAGGTCAGCCCCAGCCTGTGCTGGTGCATGGAGTGGTTTCTCCCCAGGTGCAGGATCCTGCGTTTGCCCTTGCTGAATGTCAGAAGGTTCCTCTCTGCCCATCTCTCCTGCCTGCTGAGGACCCTCTGAAGGGCTGCACAGCACTTGGGTGTCAGCCATTCCTCCCAGCTCAACCAATGAACTTGCGGAGGAGGCATCTGTCCCTTCATTGAAGACATTGATACTGGGCCCAATATTGAACTTTGACTGATATCTACAATCACAGGCCTCCAACTCCTCCCTGTGCCACTGATTACCAGCCTTTGACATCTACCATTCAGCCGGTTCTCTATCCATTTCATTTTCATCATCAGGATAATTTGTTTCACAGCATCCTTGCTAGAAATATTTTACTACGTACGTAGAATAATCTGTCTGTACTCTTTTATGGTGTGCCAAAGATAAATAGCAGAATCACACACTTTGCTTTTCAAGTGATGGTACAATCTCTGCACCTTTGACGAGCTTTGGATAAATTCCAGCAAGGCCACTTGAATCTGCTCTTTTAGTTTGGCTTCTCTTGCTAGGGCTAGTCTACAAATACATGACCATGCAAAGTGATTCAGCCAAGACTTCTCTGTCAGATGGTTAAGGAATTGGTGGATACTTTTCCTGTGTCAGCTCCACCTAGCTGAGAGATACAACCGAGGGTCAGTATCCAATTCCACAAAACAGGCATATAACTTCCACTCTCATGGCTCACATTCTGAATAATAGAGTAAAATTTTTCTACTTCTACCTTGTCTGAAGTTTCTGTGAACACATATTTCCACTAGCAAAATTACTCTGGTACCCATATATCTGGTAGACTATTCCTAGATGTGTTTAAAACTTGATTGTTTTAAGTGCCAAAAGCCAGGCTATTCAATACATGCCTAAACTGTGCAAGGAGTAACCAATTCAGTTTCAGGCTGAAATCCTGTGAGCTGCAAGCTTTGCAGACCACAGCATGAACTGTCCGGCTAGGGCTCCCATTTTTCTGTCTTAGGGTCCTGGTGGCAAATGGATTTTGTTGTGCAGGACTCCAGTGTCAAATCTCTTACCCCAATTTTTTTCCACCGTCTTTTGTCTCTCCAGATTTTTCCCACTGTCTTTTGCCTCTCCAGAAAATGTCACTGCAGCAACCTGCTCTGTACATGGCACTTTCTCCTTTTCTCCCGTTTCACTAGAAGAAAAGCATCTCTGCCAGAGATAGACTCCAGAACCCAGAGATGACAGGGGCTGTTCTCTGGAAATGCAGGAAACTTGCTGCTTACCTGTGTGCTACGTGTGGTTGCCTATTCAGGTTTGCAATTGTTATCTTGGTGCTTAGCACACAAGGTTTTTCAGATTTCTTTTCGATGTTTTTAAAATGCTCACTTGGATATTGAGAGCTCGGGGTACCTCCTGAAAATGTTTGCAGACAGCAAGGATGTGTTACAGGTACATTTATGCTATTTTGTCGGTCTTCTAGGTGTGTTCTAGGAGAGATTTCCACAAAGAGTAAAAAAAAATTTTAAAAATAACCAGTTTTTACTGTAACTCTGCATATAATTTATATGGGATTGTGACATAAGATGCATTATTTACTTGCAGGCAGATTAAGAGATAGAGAATATTTCAACCCTAGGTTAAAATGGAATCCTTTCTTGCTCTGCAGTACTTAATTCATGTGTTTCTTATTGTACTGACAGACAAGGCAAGTTAAAGTGCCATCATGTCCTTGAGGCTAGGAATAGCTCCTTTAAATAAATCCTTCTGCAGGTACTCTTTTGACAGATTTTTTTTCTTCATCTCTATATTTTTGGTTGCTATTGCTGAGGAAGTGTTTCCATTATGTTATGGCATAGGACAAATGTATTTACCACAAAGAGGAAATAAGACCCATCTGTCACAAATGTCATAGCAACAGAAACAGGTTTCACAGATGTTAAAAAAATTTCTTGAAATCCACATTAATAACTGCATTAAAGACTGCATTCCATTCCCAACAGCTGATTGAGTTGAACAACATGCTACATATTAGTAGGTTATCTGTGGATGATACTACTCCTTTTTGCATCTATTTAATTAGTATTGGCAAGAAAGGAGAAACTATAATAAAATATCACATAAGTTAAATAAACTATTTGCTCAACCTTTCTGCATATGTTCACAAACAGCTTCTTGTCTTTCACTTGCTATGGAGTGTCACTGTCAATATTACTGATGCCTGCAGGCATTTCATTCATTTTTTGGACTTGCATTTTTTTAAACTTTAATATGAATTCTCTGAATCTATTTATTATGGCTAGTGCAATTTTTTTTTCTCAAATCTAAATTTTTTATAGCTGACCTCTAGTCTTCCTGGAACTGTACTTCTTAAGGAGATATATAAGGAAAAACCATAAATCTTAGGACCTGGACTTTTAAGGTAATGTTTGCAAAATATCATGGGGATAGAATGTGTAATTTACTTTTGCTTTCAAATTTTATAACTAAAAATGCATTCTTACAAATGCTAAAACTTAATAATTGACCATATTTTGCTGCCTGTTAAATAATACAAGACATTTTATTTCTACCACTGTGGTTTTCTGGATCAAATACATATTGACAGCACAACTTGTCTCTTGACATAGAAACATATCCTCCCACTTCAGTAGCATTCTTGATTTATTTTATGTCCTTTCTTTCTGATTCCTTTTTCAAGCTTTGTTTTTTTAAGTTTGTAAAGCTTTTGGGAGAAAAAATCTTGTCCAGATTCTTCCCTGGAGTACCTCTGCCTTCATCTCATTATTGTGAATGAGAGCTGACCTTGCAGTTGTGGATTTTAACAGGTGATTTTAGTTCACTGTAACACACATTCACAGCTTTGTGCATGAGTACTTAAAGAAGTAAGATTTCTTACAGAGAGCACAGTGACAAAAAAGTAAACAGATTATTTTTGTTTAAGCATGTAATGCCATATTTATACAGTAAGAATTTTAAATTTAAATATTTAACTTATTTCTGGATTCCTTAAACTGATGTGCTCTTTTTTCTGTCCTCACATTTCTTTTACATTCTCCTGTCTGCATACCACTGTTACTAGTCTCATCTTCAAAAAAATTTATTCCATGAACCATTCAACACAAAGATTAGTTTTAGAGATGCGCATTTTCTTTCAGTATAAAAGATTTAAGGGGTGTCTTTCAGACAAAACCATGTTTTTGGAAGCTAAAGGAGGAATGCCATGCAAGCAGTCCTGAGGGAGTAAAGCACTAGATTCCAATGAAGAACTCCTGTTCAGAGCATATCAATGTTCATAGAAGATATTTGTCTGAATGACAAGGCTATCTCAAGCCATCAAAATTAATGCTAGTGACAGCTGACATTCCTTGAAAATACTCTGTTTAAAAAATCTTAGTAGATGGGACTGAAAATTTTGTGTGGGCTATAGTTATTCAGAAGTGGTCTCTGTTGTTCACAAAGCAGCGCCAGCTTGGACAATTCTGAATACTAGATTTAACAGTGAAAACTATCAGACTTTGCTAGATGTGGTGGTGTGTGAGAAAGTTTTGGACTCTAGGAGTCAATCTTATTAGTACACAACTGGCTTCTCCCATACATGGGAGAAGGAACACGAAGGAACTCCTAATGAGCTGTGAATCTCTTCTTTCCAGATGCTTTCCAGCTGCGTTAGTGCCATAAACCCCCCCAAAAACCTGCATCGGACTGGCTTACCCCACTCTTCTCACAGGTAATGGTTTGTTTGCTAGGGAAGTAGGCAAAGAAAGAGGCAATGAAACCACTATGACCTTGACCTGGGCAGGCATGCTTGGTGAGATAGAGAAGGCATTTGTCTCTTTCTTTCTATGTGTCTGCTCTGTCAAAGTGTTTTATTTTTATAATCTCCTTCTACAAAATAAAGTTTTGCCATGTTCTGTTATTGTAAATATACTCCATAATAAAATGACTTGCATAGAACTCATATTTGTGTTCTATAGGATTAGTACTTAAATACAGGTTTTTCTGTCAGTAAAGTATAAATAGGGAAAAAAATTAGCATGTGCAACAAGCAAATCTCATAAAAATTTATTCATTTGGATAAAAAGTTTAAAAGGTGGTCTTCTGGTATCCATAAAGCCATCTATTTAAACAGCCTAATTTCTAGCATTAAAAAACCCAGTGAAAGTTAGTTATAAAGTCTAGATATTCTCAGAGGTAAGAAAAAGTGAAAGATAAAATGTTGAAGGTTTTAGAAAGGCTGCCTTAGTGGTGGCGAGTATATCACATACAGGAAAGGACGCAGTCTAGGTGGTTTTTGAGCTAATGACACATTGTCAGACATGATCTATTTTGTGTCAGTGAATGCATGGACATATTTCCTTTGGATATGATTTTGTTAAGGTAATGTAGACCTCTCTGAAAAGGAGTGCAGTTACACAGTGAAGACTGAAGAAACCTATTGTGAGGAAAACATATATCCTGCTTTGCTGAGTGTAAGGTTTAGGGTCCTAATATAATTTCTCAAAGAGCTGGACCTCTCATTAGGGTTAATGGCATTTTTAATTTTTTTATTAGAATAAAATCATTAATGTTGGAAAATACCTCTAAGATCATTGAGTTCAATTGTCTTCTTCTGTTTGCTTGCTGAGGTCTAGAGAGAAACAAAAGGAAGCCTTATCCTTCCATCACAAAATCAACAAAAATATAAGATATGAAACAAGCTGTTTATCAGACTTCAAGGTATCCTTAGCTCAATAGAGGGGATTCTTTTCATAATGGCTAATTTGCATGTAAACAACTCCAAAATTTAATTTCTCAATCATATTAAGGGGACACTAGCAAAAAACCCAAAGTGTTTAGAGTTTTTTTTCTTGGAATTTGATTTTGTGAGTTGTGAATACTTCTCTCCTTTGCCTCCTTACTCTTGTTTTGACCATGATTGTTCGTTCACAGGAACTTGTATCTTTAAAAGATTGCCATCAAATCAGTGGACTAACACACACAGTGCTAGCAATGCACCATGCCTGTCCATAGTATGAGTTCTAAAGTAGGTGCTAACACATCTGTGCATGGGACATATTTATGCTCCAAGTAGAAGGTTCACATGACACTTCCATTCTTTTTTTTCACACCCCCAAAAAGTCTTTCCTGTTCCTGAATGTAGCTAATTGCGGACAGTGTTGTTTGCTCTCACTTGGTTCACTTACTTTCCTGTCAGACATTTCTCTCTTATTAGGGCAATACATCTCAAATATTGCTCAAATGTCACCAGCCTCATTCTTGCTGTCACTACAGTGTATTCCTTGGTCATAAGCAGAGGGTACTACATATTATAAGGAGCTGTGTTCAGAATCCAAAATAGTGGGTTCACCAACATGCAAGCAGGCCATGGGTAAGGCCTCGATGGTTTGTAACATTTGGCAAGGTTTGAGGATCAAAAGCACTATTTTGTTTGCTGCAGCAGGGTTCGTGCTGCATGGGCCGTGCTGTATTATTAAAGATTTTTAGCAGTATATGAAATGGTACTCATACAGAATGTGAAAAAGTAACGGATTTTTCTGAGCTCTTAGTGAGAAGAATATGGCCAGGTGCAATACTATGTTTAATAACTTAAAAGCTTATCAGAGTGTGTCAAATTGCTCTTCATGTCTAGAGCCATCTTGGATTGGGTGTATTGATCATTTGTAATTGTCAAGCTGTTATTTAGTCATAATCTTATGCTCCACATAAGACTATAATCAATATGAAAATAGAAACTAAAATGAGAAAACAAATCCTCTCATTGCTGCTATCTGTTCTAGCTTTCTTCCTTTAAAAAAATCCTCAGCACTAATCTTTTTTCTTGTGAGAGCTGGCTACTTCTATTCAGCTTCTGTCAATGACAACCTTATGGTATTTTGGTTACTATTTCTGCCACATCTCTCTGCTTGGCCTGCTAGTGATGTGTAAAACAGCTATGGTGTCTTGCCCTCGCACGGCCAGTTTACAGCACTGCGTTGCAGCATGTGTCCAACTGATGGTGATCTCTCTGACCTGCTATTAATTGTATTAAATAAATAAAAAGGCACAAAGAAGGATGTAAAACAAAACATAAAGAGGCTGCTTCAGAAGACCCCAAAGACACCAAAGTGGTGCTGACACGCATATATACATAGTGTGGGAGACAACAGCTCACCTTGAAAATTTAAAAAGGTTTATTACACCTTGACAAAAATACAACAAGGGACTGCATAAGGAAAAATTCACAACTCTGGGAACTTCCCTTGTGGATACCATGTGGCTGGTTCATCTTCAAGATGTATGCTCAGTCTTTCATACCCCTGGGGGTTGCATCAGCCAACCCTGGCCCCTCCCAGAGTCTGTCAGTCAGCTCTTTGCAGTTCATTGGCAGAGACTGCTTTCTTGTGACCTTAGTGGAGATCAGGCCATGCTGCACCCCCTAAGCAACAAGCTTTTCCATTCCCAACTGCCCCATGCAAGGGACACCTGTGCAGCCTTCTTTTTTACCTGTCCTATACAACCCCAGCTGTCTGATGGTAACAGTACAGGGGGGAAAAGGGAAATATGGGGAGAACAGAGGACATTTAAACTACAATAACATAACTATACATCACCGAAACTTTTATTAATATTCACACAATAGTTATCTTTTAATTGCAAGCGCCAATCACCTCATTATCCATCTATATAGTCCCTCATAGAATGTTCTAGAAGCCTTCTGACCAGTCATGGGCTGCATGGGCACTCCCAGCTGGTGTCAGAGCCCTTTGCAAGTTCTTTGCTCCTCACCATAACCTGCCTGGATACCCTCAATTGTAGCTTCTTATTTCTTGAGGCCCAGTGTTTTTTGTCTGTGGTGTGTCTGTGTGGCCGCTCTCTAGCCTGTCCATTCCATGACATGCTCCCACACTGTGTAGGTATCAACCTTGTTGCTGCTCTTTGAAGATGGTTCCACAAGCTGGATTTTCAACAGTCAGATCACCTAATACGCAGTTCCGTTTGTTGGGTCACTATCCTGACCTATTTTTCATGCAACATTAAACTGACTGACTTAGTTTATGTTGTGCTTCCAGATTTTCTACTTTCGTTTGCAGAGCACTATATTCATCAAGTCACTGTTTTTATCTCAGCATAGCAAGTGTTATAATTCAGTCCTTCTGACCTCCTACTTAGTTTACAGGGACCTATTGTTTTCAAATTACCAGAGATCTCTTTTTATTGCCTTATTTTATACTTTCCATAATAAGGACTTATCTAAATCTCAGTTTTCAGTGGTGGAATACGTGGAAAACAGCACTAACATCAAGAGAACTGTACTATGACTTGAATGGAAAGAAGGAGAGCAGAGAGATCAGGCGATTCAAAAATAGTCTGATAGCAAACAGGGTGATAGAGGGGCTGGAGAAGAACACTCCATCTATTAAAGCTCATGTTAAGTCTTTCAAAATTATAGTGAGATCTTACAATGAGATCTTTCAGAACCTCAGAGTGATTTTTGTTTTGTCCTTTGCTTTTGTTCCTCATTGGATTCCTTATGCTTCCTTTACTGCTCCCTTCCTTCTCCCCTCTTTTTCTTGCACTTGTCTTTTCTGCACTTATCTTTTGCATCCCAGATGGCCTACTCTTCTCCCCAAAAACCTATTGGCTGCCAAGTTCACATCTTTCAAATTCCTCCCTAAAACCTATTTCATCAGGGAATTTTCGCTTTTTATCCAAGCCAGATGCCTTTCTTGCTCTGAATATTTTTTCCATATCTTTTCTTCTCTGTCTTAAGGCCAACATATCTGGTAGTCAAGGATTATCAGTAATTTTCTTCCTTGAAACAGAATGAGAATTCCTTACAAATTCACTGTTTTGACTAAAATAGCCTAAGGGTGTTTCTATCCTTCTGTTGCTATTCAAAAGCTTCCTCTCTTTAAAAAAAAAAAATTAGTGTGTTGGAGGCAGGGAAGGGGGCAGGGATCACCTCACTGTTGGCAAGAAAATGGTTCTAAGGACTCCAGATTTCTAGAGTTTGCTTTCCTGTGTGGTATAAAATTACTTGAAACAAATAACCTTCAAACAAAACTGCAAAATCATGTCCTTAGTCATACTTCTGTGAATATTAAAGGCGTGCCTTTATTAGTGTTAAGGGGTTAGAAAAAAGAGTTCACTAGGAAAATGAGTAGTCCCATTTAAATCTGCTGGAATGTTGCTCTACATTATTTACCTAGACAGCCATTGCCTTCAAGAACATTGGTAAAATGTCATGGTTTCAAAAAATAAAATAAACATTTAATAACTGCTGCTGACACTAGCAGTCAGTTTTCAGGGGCCTTGAAAGGACATGCTCATTTCTCTCGTTAAATTTCATCCTCTGCTAAATACTGACTACAAATTCACTAACATTATAAGCAATATTTACATAGAGATCAACTAGTGCTCTTCTCGTGTTTCATTCCAGTAAATTTCAGTTGTACTGCTTGGCACATAATGGGAGTAACATGATAATGATTCAGTCCCAGAGAGAAAGGGCCTCCTTAATCACCTGTGTAATATTTGCAGAGTTTAAGTCCTCATTTATTCCTGTTCAGATCACAAGTCATCATACCCATGTACAGGTATAATGCAAAGACATGGCAAAGATATTTCACCATCAGATCGAGACTCTAATACTATGAACATAGTTACAAACACACCTAATTTTGAAAGGACATTTCTTTTATTAACAGAGTGATTAGTACTAACACTGAATGCATTTCTGAGAAAAATCCACCCCTGACCTTTGACTCAGTAAAGTGGCAGTTGAGGAACAAGTAGGACCATATACTTCTTTTTTTTCTGGCTTGGGCATCATCCTATACTGTGAACAAATGTGCTTCTGTAAGTCAGACCGGACTATGAAATTTATTGAGCCCTTGTTTGCCTCCTTCAAACATATTTAAACTCCTTAAGGGAATGACACACATACTGAATTCCTTAAGCTTACTAGATGCCAAAGGGTATATCTCTTTACATAGGCATTTCTTGAGAACAACTTCAGTGTGGCATCAGATCAATGCAAATCTCTATCTGACTCTGTTGAAAAGTTTAGGTGTTAAACCTTGGCTGAATGACAGACTGTCTCCCTTTCTCCCTCTTTCTTTTCCCTATACATAATATACATATAAAAGCACTTCTCTGACTCAAGGCATTTGAAATATGGCAACTTCAAGTTGCTACTAGAAGCCACATTTTGATCACATTGAAAAAATAAAATTGACATGACAAGATCATTTCCAGCTTTCTTTTACCCATCAAGACTATCAAATAGGAACTAAAATACATATTCGCAATAATGTTGGGAACACTATTAAAGTATTTTAGACATTCAAATGATAAAAAAAAATATATATATGCATACATGGGTCCAATTGGTCCTTCTCCTAAAGAGCTATATTATGCTGTGTTTTACCTTTCCTTGCATTGTATTCCAAAGTCATGCTTTGCTTGGGCTTGCAGTCACAGGCACCATGGTAGGACTGGATTTGCAGTTCTGTGCTGCCAAAGAACACTCTGATTAGCCCTAGTTTGCTTCTAAGAGCTGAATGGTTACAGTGGTTGGACCATACCAGAAACCACGTGTGAGCCTGCTGGCTTAAAGTCACCAAAAAGGAACCCCGTTTTGCTCCCTTGTATCCTTCTTCCAGGTAAAGAAGTTAAGTCAGGAAGATCAGGAATATAATTTCAGAATCACCCTCTTGATCCAAGAGAAAATTAAGACAAAGGCTTAATTTGACTTATTTATTCTTCTTTGAGATTTCTAGTCTTTAATACAAAAGCAGAAGATGGTAAAGATTTTTTAAGATCCACCAACTCTACAAATGGCTTTTCATTCTTTTAAAATATGAAATCCTTCACTGTATCTATGTTTTCACTACTACTATGTTCATTGCCACTTTTAAAGGCTTCCAGATAATTTTGCCATGTTTTTATCTGCAGCTTATTTTTAAAGATCTTTTTCTTTGTTTTTCACTTTATTTGTAATTTATATTTATTTCTGTGCTTTCTTCTGTCTACTATCCTCTGTAGAAAAATCTCTGATAATTATATCACAGTACACTATTACTTTTGATTAATTCTTCCTTCTTTTCATTTATTAGTCTTTTACTTGTTTCTTATATGAGACCAGAATTGAATTTGTTTGAAAACTATGTCTTATGAAGTTACTTTAGAGGCATGAATATGGGATTTGGAATGGATGCCTTCCAAAAAATAGACAGTATAGAGGCTGTGGAGAGAAATACCACAAATTTTATGTCCAGTTCTTAATGGAAAAAGGCATTCTAAGAAGAGTCATAGGCTGAAAGTCTCATCTGTATTTTGTTCCAACTATAATATTCAAAAGAAAAATAATTAAAAAATGACCAGCGTATCGAAATGAACAGAACCCTTTTTCCTTTTAATACATGTGCAAATTCTCCATACTTGAGGCTTAAAAGTTTTTGTTGTGCCACGTTCTTATTGCTGGGCAGGGCTTGTACTGCGTACCAGGCTGTCTGTAAGGCCGAGCCCGTGTAACAAAGAGGTGACTTGTGGCTCTGGATTCAGTCCTGACAAAAAACGAGCCTGTCAGCAGCAGGCTGTGGCTGGCTGTCTGAAGGCACCATGCCAGAGCTCACCTGGTGGCTGCTGGTGCTGAGAGGCCATCAGGGGTGCTGGCAGCTGAGCCCCTAGAGAGCTGTGAAAGGCACCTTGGGACACGGGTGTTTAAAGAGGGTCCTCAGGAGAACAAGCAGCTGTAAGGAACAGAGGAGCAAACAGGATGATAAAGGACAATGGATTAGAGGAGAAAAGAAGACGGAAGAGAACAGGCTAGTTGCATGAAAGTATGTGAGTACAGGAAAAATGTAGCAGGTGTAAATCACAAAGGAGATTACCTTCCCTCCCCTCCTCTTCTTTCTCTTCATGGTCTCTTGCCCATAAGTCCGGTAAGATTTGTTATGCACTTACCATAGCCAAGTGCTGGCTCTTTGCAAATTGTTTACTGTTCTGTGTGCTCATGTTTTTCCAGTTGTAATACTGGCAAAATATTGGGGTCTTTATCCTCCATGTAGCAGATGTAGTTTATTTCTGATGACCTGAACACACCACTGGTGCCTCTGGTACATTTTGCCCAGTGGTAAACTGGTATAATAGAAAAGACTAATGAAGGGAGAAGAAATAGGTTTTGTAGGTGAACTTTAATATTTTTTTAACATACAGATTACATTCATGTAGCATGATGAACAACTTTAATAGTCTGAGAAATGTATCTAGAGAAACATAGAAACGTCTGCTGGCTACTCTTTAGCGTTTTTGTTAAGGCCATAAAGCAAATGCAAGGACAACTTGACATCTAACACTTACAAGAGCATGTAAATTCAAACCGTACTTGCAGAATATACTGAAAAAGGAAAATTTTCATAACACTGCAGAGAACTACAACTGCAAACAAGAGTAGATATTTCTGGATTTGGGTTTTAAAATGAGTTAGCTGTGAACCAGACATTAAAGATTTTTTTCATAATCACATTAATTTTTTCTATGCTATTCCTTATATTGTTAATGTAAGAAGGTACCTCTTATACAGTCAGAAAGCAGAAAAGTTAATGTATCACGTGGGCAACAAGACAACTGAGAATTCACATAGCCTTTTCAGATTCATTTGAAGACGTTAATTTCTGCACCTCAAACAGCATTACGAGTTCTTTTGAGGGATTTTGATGGTGACAGTCTTAACTTCCGTGTATTCATGAAGACCATATTCTCCCCTAGATAAAAGAGAACCAAGAGTAGCATTTATGCTAATGCTTTTTATATGAGTTTTTTCTGTATTGGATTTTCAGAGGTAGTGTGCAATTGTCTGGATGTGTAACAAGTACACTGGACATATTTGGAAGACAGCTGTGCAGCTAGACTGCTCCTGGAAACCTTTTGAAAAACTACAGCAATGGTCTCCTGATAAAAATGGCAGAGAGAGTAGTTTTATTTCTGTGAATGGTGTTTAATTTAGAGTATTTCTAAACCAGATTTCTGTACAGCAGATCAAGAGCATGTTAGATCTTCACAAGTATGTTCAGCAAATTATTTGTAAAGCTCTTCTGATGTCAAGAGCTTTCTCCAGAGTCAAAGAGTATGAACTTCATCTCAAGTAAATGGGGGACAAAACTATTCCACCATGAAAACTGATACAGTGAAAAAGAGTTTAAGTCTCTGACATTATGAACATGTTTTACCTTTATGTTTTCAGTGATGAGATGAAGCTTGTTTGTATTCCTAACTATTTGACATCTGGTGCAGTCAAACTATTTAGACATAACTGATTGTTCTGCAGAACAAGGGTTTGCTACAGTATAATGTTACACAGACCTCACTGCTGTCTTATTAGATAGATATATAAGCAAAACAGAAATCTGTGCTCAGGACACTTGTGCTGGGTGAAAATGTTTACTGATTCCCTTCATTTTTTGGAGAGGAATTTTGTTAGTATATGATATTTGGTAGTTTAATTCATAATGCCATTATCACTCCAAGAACTATATGGATAATTTTATTTTGAGATCAGGGAAGTCAGTGGCTTAACACAACCACATCCTATTTTTTTCAGTATAGGTTTGTTTTTCCACTTCTCCTAAAAATGATTGTCACATATTTACAAATTTTCTCATGACAGACATCTATCTGGTGATGAGTTTTCCTTGTCCTATAGAGGGAATGTTTTTATAGGTCTGATAATTGTGAATTTGAAGCTGAAAACTTTGTTAGAATTAAAGATTCCTTCATTCAAAATGTACTGTTATAGAGAACATTTTTGATAGTCTGTTATTTCCAGCAAATAAATCCAAAAAAATATTTCTGAAAAAGATTGTAATTCAGAATTTATTATCTCCCAATTATTGGCACCCGCACCCAACAAAGGAAAAGCTGAATTTGATAAAAATATCTTAAATTATTAAAGGGTTTCAATTTCAAGTTTTCTAAAGCTCTCAACATTGGCTTGACTGTTTTCTTTGAAGTCAGTGGGAGTTTTGCCATCAGAAGCAGTTTGTGCCCAGTGATGAGCACGTATGAAAGCACTAGCCTTTATCTCTGAAGAAACAACATAAAGAGAAGCTCTGAAGTGCCTCACCCATACATATCTGATCAAAAGATCAAAAGGCTACAGAGGATTATTTTTATCAAAACTTTTGGCCTGGCTGGCACATACTCTAAAAACATTATTTTTACAAATTTTAACTGAAAAATCTTACTTAAATCAAGGATTTTGGGAAGACTTGTGTTTTCGAAACCTAGCATTTAAAGGGGATTTCACAAAAAACCCACAGATTAATCTTCATGAAAATGAGAGTTTCTCTATATATGCAAAAACTGTAAACCATAAACACAATGTCAGTTTTGCTTAGCAGTAAACCATGATATACTGCGAATCAGTCATATCGAAAAAGTGTGCCCCTAAGAAATTTTCTTATTTATTTTGTAAAAGAATTGCTGGTTGATGTTGCCTCTGACAACATGATGTCTCTAAGCACTCTAGAGACTTATTTGCCAAGGATGTCTCAAACTGGACATCCTAGTTATGCATATTTTAAGTCAGGGTTTGGAATTTCATTTGAATTTCCTGTGAATCTACAGCTTTAAAAGTATTTACTTACATTTCTCGTCCATTTCCCGACATCTTAAAACCTCCAAAGGGACATTGTGCAGACAATGCACTATAGCAATTAACCCTAGAAGAACAGGAAAATTACTTTTGACAGTGTGAAACAATTTTTTTTCACTTCTGAAAAATCAGAGGTTTTATGTCACCTCTAAAAAGCTTATGGTCATGGTCACAAACTGCATCTATGTATATATCTGCAAAAATACATGTAGTTTGAAGTTCAGATGAATGAAGCATCAAAAACAACTACAGTTATTATCAGGGTACTAAAACTCAGCAAGGGTCTTCAAGCTGAGAGAAAGTCATATATTTCTCTGATCATTGCAATAAAATTTCTAATTTGTATACAAGCTCTCTCACAAAAGGTTATCCACAGATAAGTGTTCTGCAGAAGAGTTTATGTACCCTTCCAATAGATAAATGCAGGATAGCTTAACTATATATTTAGGAAGTTTTGTTTGGTTCTACTCAGTTAAACCTTATTCTGTATTGTGGTTGAGAACCAAGACACAATAATGAGTAAGAAAGGAATTTCACAGGCAACTTCTTAGGTATGAAGAATTTTGGCAGAATGTGCATCCCATTTCCTAGCTGAGAAGCTTTTTTTGTATTAGAACTTTGTCAAATCAAATATTCTCTATTTTCATATCTTATATTCTCTCCTCCTTGCCAGTCAATTGGTTCCAACAAAAGAGATTCTGTTCATAGCTAGAGGATTCCTAGACCACCAATCATGTAAGAGCAAATCCCAAATATTCCACTTCTATTCTAAATTTTCTTCCATATAAAGAATACCAACTCTGAAGGCAAGACTGTTAGCTTATTTTTGGAAAGCATATGTTCTTAGGTCACAGGACTTGGGCAGGAATTTGTGCTGGTCGCAAGTGCTTCCAGATAAAATGTAAATTGGACACAGGTTTTGCATTCAAGTAAAATTGGTTGTTCTCCATCTGATGCATTGAAATAACTGTAGGGAAATGCAGATCTTTGTCAGTGATTGTCATTAGACCCTGCTATGCCTCCAAGCTTTCACTCTTTCATTTCTTAGCTTTTTCTTTTCCAGCTCCGTATAGGTTGCTTCTTCTTTTCTATAGCTGGAAATAGTTGGCCCTGTAGTAGTCCTCCCAGCTTGTATATCCTCTCTTTGTTCAATCACATTTTATCAACCTTTCCCATTACAGAAATGGAAAAGGCTCTGCCCAGGCTAATGGCCACTGAACTTCACATAATTAACTTCTTTACACAATGTCAAAACTGATCTCATTAATTATCCATTAGGCTATCCCCAGATCCTGAAGTAAAGGGCACTCTCACAGAATTTGCTTTTGTTTCCTTTTCTTTTTAGCAAGTAAATTTCCTTTTTTTGGACTAAGTTTATCATAAAATGGTATGATGACTAACAAGAAGTAATTATTTAGTAACACATATAATAGGGAAACATATGGGAAAGATAAACAGAAGAGACAATGATCTACCTCTATAAAGATGACAAAGAATAAATATTAAAAAAACCCTACCCAAAATACTGTGAATATGTCTCACAATTGGTAGTATTGACACCTGCAGATCTAAACTAAGAATTAAAAAAAACTTTATTTACCATACTGTTCCAGCCTGAAGGGCAGCTGCAAATGTCAATGCTTTGTCAATGTCTTTGGTAAAAACTGCTGCTGCTAAGCCATAGGTGGTATTATTTGCCCTCTTGATAACTTCATCTATGGTTTTAAACTTCATGATTTGTTGAACAGGTCCAAATATCTGTATCAAACACATGTAAACATATGACGTGAACTAGAAAACTTACTATTTGAAGTAATTGATGTATTTTAAGTTTACTTTTGTCAGATGGCCTTATTCCTGAATTAATGCAGACAAGAGTGAATAAAATTCTAAAAAATACCATAAGTTTGCATAAAGATTTTTGCAATATGAAGGAACTCAAGATTATCTATTGAAAATAATTTCTAAAACCATAAATGAACAATGAAAACAAATAAACAGTGATCAAAAAGCACCCATCATAAAGATAGTTAACATGGCGTCAGTGTGCTATGTATCTATACTGATTACCAACAAACTTGTGTTTTCTGGACAAGCTCTATTTTTAAAGTCAAGAAAAACTTTCAGTTTTCCATTCATCTAAATTTATTATTAGAATTTTATCCCTGCAGGTAGCTGCACAACCGAGAATGTACTCCAAAGGAAACAACTGATTCTGCTTTCCATGTGGGTGTCAGGTAAGAAAATTGTCCTGCAGGTTCAGCTCTCCTGCTACCATTGTTCAGAGTTCTCAGCAGAGGTGCCCGTGCCTATCACAGGACACCAAGACTATGTGGGCTGAGGGAGGCATTATGACATCTAACTAATTCTATTTCCATCAACTGTGAGCTTTCTACTTGACTGAGTTTTTAGTTAGTGCTGGTTTCTAGCTAGAGTTCTAAGGATTGATTTCCATAGATCAGAAAATCACTGAACATTCCTCCAATGCTCAAGTGGTGAGCATTCAAAACTCATTCTTTAAACTACCTTGGCTACTCACAGCTTCTTTGTTCATTACACTTGAAAAATATAAGGACCAGTTCTTGCACTTCTGACCAAAGGGTAACTAAGAGAACTGCAAAAAAAATTGTAACTGTGCTGTTTCCTACTTTACTTATAGTATGGTGGAAACAATCAAAATTCTGTCTCATACAGGTCTATCATGTTTTACAACCCTCTTCCTGTCACAATTAATTCTAAATGCTGTGGTGTTCATTTTAACTCAGGCTGTTGGCTCTTGCTGGATGTAGTAAATATGTTTAGGAGGCTGCATCAGCTTTCTAATATGAAGTAGCATAATGGACACCAATTGCAGCCCAATTGCAGCAGCTATTAATTAAGATAAATGTTAAAAAAAACACAGAGAAGAAGTCATGACTTGACTTTGAATCTTTATGTAGAGAACTAGCTCAGATGGCAGCTCAGGACTCTCAATTGTCTCTGGTGCCAGTCACTGGTGCCCTAGCATTGTCATCTTAGTTGGGACAGTAGCAGATTCTTCAATGAAGTGTAGACACATCTGCAAACTGATCTAAGTTAAGTAGTCCCACAGGGGCAAAATGAAATGCCAGAAACAAAATGCCTCTGGAAGCGCCATCCACCTAGTTTCTCACATTGCAAAGCAGCTGCCTGGTGCACACAAGCACCACTCAGGCAGTGTAAAATATTCACAAGTTGTTCCTCCAACGTTTACAGGTCATTGTGACTTTGATATGTGAGACATAGACAGTATGGAGCAATGCAAGCATCCAAACCTCAGCATTTATCTAGGCAGGAGCCTTTGCTAGCGCAGCATCCTCATACTCCTCTCTCTCCTTGAGCAATCTGGTCAAATGGGCACCGGAAAACAACAAAAGCACTTTAAACACCACCAGGATGGAACAACAGGTTTAATGAGAGGATTTTCATGTAGTCACTTGACCTTCTAAATGAATATTTTGTGCAGATATTAAAACAGATGACTTCCAGTGAGGGAAGAGACTGCTGAAGATTTATTTACCTCTTCTTTGGCGATGCGCATATCATCTGTAACATTAGAAAAAACTGTGGGCTGGATGAAGTAACCTTTGTCTCCCCATGGACCTCCTCCACATTCCAGTTTGGCTCCTTCTTTTTTCCCACTCTCAATTAGCTCCAGGATTTTTTTATATTGCTCCTTATCAATCTAAATGAAAAGATATTTCAGGAATGAAAACAACACATGCTGATAACAGTTGGTCTTCTAGCTTATTAACCTAAACCTGTGTCCCTATGACCTGGAGAAAAATATGGGTCTTTTTTCTCTGTGGCAATACACCACAGTGAATAGACCTGATATAGGCTATTATTTTTTGTTTCTAGAAAGCATTACTCTAGAAATTATAACAAGGAATCTGATGACAAAGAGAGATATTTAACATAACTACCATAAAAGAAATGCAGCTGCACTCATAATTACAATTTCATCTTAAATGCGACCATACCAGTTCTAAAAGGAGTAAATTTTCTAATCTGTAAAATAATTAAGCTTCAGCTAAAGGTTGCTAAGGATAAAAATAGGTCAAAAAAGGAAAATTATGAGACTGGAGGAGAAAAGAGTCTTTATGTTCATTCAAATATTTTCATTATTGCTTTTTTCGCATGTTTAACTTCCTTAATTTTTTTGTAAGAGTGTATTTAAATCTCTCATTTAAATTGTTAGCATGAAATTCAAACTCAATAAAGCCACAATTATATGAGAGAACATTTCTGCTAATTTTATATTAGCTGTACACCAGACACAATTGGAGTTTACTTTTTTTGAATTTTCCTGTCCTTTGACTTTTAAATTCATTCTGCTGAATAAATTTTCTTGTATCAAAACATATTCCAGAGTATCAAAATAATATTTTTAAATTTGCCAAATGTTTTGTGGCTTGGAGTGTATTTTGTTCCAATTTACTGGATGTCTTTTATTACTCAAAATGACTGCGATAACCAATAAAGAATATGTTACTCTATCAAATGCATGGGAGTGGTTTTGTCTCCTACTTTTTCTTTTTCTCTACTACAGCACTCTTTTACATGCTTTTATTCCATGTCCTGCAGTATGAGCTGATGTGGGAATAAGACTAGATGAGAACTAATGTAACAGTGTTGAGTTCACAGCATTGTGATAGCAATACTTTTTAATGCTGCATTTAAACACTCATTTGATGGAAAAGCTGTTGGTATGATCTTTTAACAAAAGGAGAAAAAAAAACTCTTGCATTTTAATTGTGTAATATTCTAAAACTGAAAGCAGCATAATAAAAGTCTAGTGCCTTGAAAAAGGGGAGAAGATATTAAAACTTATTTCTTCAAGCTAGTCACTTATAGTGGCACTATCTGAATGAAAAGTTAGAAAGTTCTAGCATGACATAGATGATTGTACTTGCATTTTTACAGATCTTACATTAGGGCTTTTCAAAGCATTTCATTTTTTTATAATTACTCCCCTTCAATAATAAAAAGAGAAAGAGACCTTAGGCCTATGATATTGGCACAAACGACAATCACTCTGATTTCTTCCTCTTTGTACTCCAGACTAACCTCTACAAAACTGTACTTAGCCTTGAAACTCCTGCAACAGTAACATTAGTAAGATGTCAAATTGTAGTGTCATGACAGAATTAGGCTGAAAACATGCAATATCACTCACTTGAGGGCCTTGCTGCACACCTGGCTTCAAAGGATCCCCAAGAGTATACTTCTTTGCTCTTTCAATGCTCCGGCGAACAAACTCATCATAAATAGGCTCTTCCACAAAAATCCTAGATCCTGCTATACAACATTGTCCCTGGTGATAGAACAGACCAATATGGGCAAATTCCACAGCAGCATCCACTGCAAAGAAAGGCAGAGTTCATCAGATCATAAACCTGAATCATCACACAATAAATTCTGTACAAACCTTTGTCACCCATCTAATTTCCCTTTGTAGCACTTTTTATTTTTATGGCCCCTTAAAATACAGATATAGAACCATTTACTTATATCCAAACTACCCTTCTCAAAAGCACCATGGTACATCTAGCTGAACACACATTCAGAATCCTGTAGATTTAACATTATTTGCCCTGTCAGGACTATCAACAAAAGAATTCAGACAGAAATTGAATAAACCTGTTTAAGATCCTTCTATCTTCTTTTCATTCTTCATTCATGTTTCATTAGGATGATCATTAATTACATTAAGAGTGAAGAGGCTTTCAGAGCTCCACATCTATTCAGGAGCAATTGATTTTCGTGGCCATCTAACTTAAAATTATGGCATGACCAGAAAACATTAAAAATTACTTCTTTTTTGAAAAGGTTAAAATAATTTACTGACAAAGAAAGGAAAAAGAACGTTGGATTTGCAATAGTAGTAGTTCATATAATAAAATTCCTACTAACAATCTGCATCTGCAAATATGATGTTCGGACTTTTTCCTCCAAGTTCCAAGGTAACTCTCTTCAGATTGCTCTTCCCTGCTGCTTCTTTTATCAGTTTGCCAACCTAAAACGTAGGAAGAGGACAGCTTAATGTCAAACGTTTGCAATGACCTCTAAATACATTTTTCATTTCCTCAAAAGTGAAAATCAGTTAAGAGATTTCTACTATCCCAGTAATAAAATGAAAAATAAGTTAAAATAAAACAACTGAAAAGAGTCAGGATACAGGGCACTCTATGAACTGGAAGTGATTTCTAGAAGAATTTCCCCCTGTAATGTTAACTGCCAAATATATGAGGTGCTTTTTTGCTTGCTACCACTCTACTTCCATGTATCTCTAGTCTAAAGCAGGCACAGGTTGCTGCTGCACCTGTTACTCCCATTAAGTTAAAATTCCTTTGTTTTATGCATGAGAAAGCTCTTTAATGCACAAAGTTTATGATGCAATCTACACTGGCTGCATGGACGCTCTTCCTTGTTTCAGTTTCTGTCTTGGATGAATGAAGAGCAGGAAATGAACACTGCAAGCTAGGACCCTTATCCTGCCTTTTCCTACTGATGACATAGTTGAAGGAACTACTTACTGTGAACTGCCCTGGGAAAGCTGTGAAGGAAAAATCTGCTTGTAGCTCTTGTGGCTTTGAACTGTAGCTGCCGGTGTGTAGCAGCCATCAGGCAAACTTTCTCCCTCTGTCAGCCTTCCTGCCATCATTTCTCATTGCTAAATTGCACTGCTAGAAGAGAACAATCACCAAACTCTAGAATACATGGGTCCATCTGCCTTTGGAGGATCACTGGGCACTGGGAATTGTAGTTGTCACTGTCTGTTGGTAACATCTGTGGGATATTTCTCAGATGTCAGGGTTTGGGGTTGTTTTCATTTCCCATTACTGCGGAGCTGAATGTTTCTGAGAGTAAACACAGCTCTTGCACTCAGTGTGTACTAAGCCCTGACATGAAGCAATGATATTTATCTTTGGAGTCTATATCCAAGAAGTTAAGAGGCCAGATGGCAGCTTTTCCATTAGCATGTATTTAGACAGACAATATAATGAACTGTATCAAAGAAATAGCTAAACCTTAGTCCTATATATAGCCTGCAATGAGAAATATTCAATTATAGCACTTCACAGAGTGAAGGTTAGGGAAAATTAACAGTGACCTTCCTTTTAAACAGATACATATTCAAACACCCAGACCACCCAGATGGTACTAAGTATCAATGAAATACCAAAAATCTGTCACCTCACCTAAATGTGTGCAGACTGAAGAATGAGATTTCCTAGGTACCTTCCTGTCATCCTGCTGTTATTAAACTCAAAGATAACAGAATATCTTTTAAAAAGAATGTTATGAAAAAGTTTTGGTTTGAAGGAGTAAAGACTTAAAATACCCTTGGTATACTAGGATCTACTGTATCTCATGGACTGCCTTTGTTTAAAGGGCTTTCCAGCAATACAAACATTGTTTAAATATGTTTAAAGTTAATAATAACCAACAAATCATTAAACAGACTTTGTTTAACAAACCAGCAGCCTTAAGAAAGGAGTTAAAATAATTACACAGAATAAGTTAGACATTAAATCATTGCTGGGAATCAGAGGGCCACATGTCCTGCTTCTATTTTCTTGCATTGATTATAGTACCTCTGTAGAGCCTGTGAAAGCTACTTTATCTATATCCATATGGTGAGAAATTGCTGCTCCAGCGGTGAGTCCGAAGCCTGGCACAATATTCACTACTCCAGGTGGAAATCCTGCCTGAATTGGAAAAAAAATCCTGTAAATTTGGGGAAGGATTATAACTATAAGAACATGTGTTGCATGGTATTCCCTTTTCAGTTCTCCAGCCACATTTTCTTAGTCATATATTTATTCTCAGCCTTAGAGCCCCACAAGGTTTCATTCTCACATGATTTACACCCTCTTTCCTTCACCTGTCTTTTAGGTTACTGAACTCTTTTTTTTCTTTTTTCCCCCAAAGAATATATTACTTTCATTCTTGGTCAGTGCCATTTTCTAAGAAATATTTTTTTAAATTTTCTCACTCAGATGCATAAAGAAATATTGCTTACTTTCATGTCTGCTTCATTAGAACTGTTTGAATCAACAGATGTACTAGCTGACTTCTGCACATTTATATCCATGCTAGATGGAATTTAATTAATGATCTGCTACTGAAGTTAAGAAAAATGATGGAACTCTGGATGTAGGTTGAAAGTATAGTGGGTAATGAGAATTTGCAGCAAAAAATAGGCAGATTAGCTACAAAGCATGAACAAGCAGGCTGAGATGGGCATAGTTTCAATATCTTGCACATTTTTTATGCAAACAAGATTTTCCTATGGTTCAAAACAAATGTATTGTTTCCCACAAATCCTGTATTATATATGTTCCATTCACAGCAAAATAAGCTATTTTCTTCCAGCAGCTTGTCAGGCAAACTCCAAGGATGTGAGAAGAGTAGATGGAGTTTTGTTGGTTTATGAAGCAGCTGCACAATATCAATGATACTTGAGGAACACAGAATTATTAAAATATCAAATAGATTCATATCCTGCATTATCATTTCAAAAAGTCTCTTTATAGCACTAAACAGGATTTTGGAATTACATGCGAAAACTCCATGTTTTTTGGAAAATGGTGCATTTCAGGTGGTGAGTTTGAGCTCCTAAAACTCATGTCCTGCATTTTGGATACCAGGTTATTACTTTTGTCAAAGCAACTTTTATTGCTTACAGTTTCATGCTCAGATACAGTCTGTCAATGCTCGTTATGCTCATTTAATTTTCCAGATAAATATTTACCCTGAAATTGATGAGACAATGAGGTTCTTTTCATTTGCTTAGCATTGCCTTTCTTACTTAAGTTGTGTAGAGAAATCTCCCTTTGAGCATTTTATTTTTATGTTTGTTTTAGAAGCTCTTATCTATATGTTAGTAAGAGAGACTTGTGAGTGTCATTAAACAAGATAGTGAAGGTTACAGAAGTGACTATATAGATATTTTTTTTCAAGTGGGCTTTGGGGAACTAGAAAGTTAAATTAGACCTTCAGATATTTTCACAAGTCCAAAGCAGCTATTGAAGTGACCACTGGCAGGGATTTGGCCTCCAATGTACTTTTTATATTCCCACCTTCTGAGCTTGACTTGCAAGAAATCGGAATATCACAATAGAAATTTCATTAGATCAGAACAGAATTGAGTTACTTTTCCTGTAAAGTTATTTTTTTCAGACAAATACACTTTTGGATACTTATTGTTAAAAACTGACAAAGAAGGTTTCTCATATATTTTTAAAAGCTATTCCTCCTCCCCAGTATTATCTAATAGCATTTACTATGGGATGCAGTAAGAGCAGGACGTGCCTCCAGTCTGATAAAAATTTTGTTTTTGTGTAATATTAACACACAACCAATCAGTGGGCTGTGCTGAATCATGGTTTTAAAGCAGAATTATAAAATGTGCCAAGTCACTTCCATTAAAGCTCTGCAAGGTTACTGCACTAGTGATTATTGACATCTGTGCCAACCTTTGAACAACTTAGATTGTATTTGTTGATTTTATTGGGAAGAAAGCTAAACTGTTTAACTGTTCTCTTTGGGTGGTTGCTGGACTGAGCATAAGAGCTTTGGAGACACTAGCTTTCTGAAGAAACCGGCACACCCCTTATTCAGGAGCACAATGTGTCTTCTCACAGTTTCTGTGTGAAGAGAATTCACAGGTTTGGCAGCAGTCACCAACTTGATTTTACAGCTCCCTGTTAATAATAAACGTAGGTGGATGAAAACTTTGTTCAGTTAAACAAAAAAAAAGCTGTACAAACAGGTTCTTTTCTGTGATAACTGTACTAATAAAGTCATTGCCACCCACCTCCAAATACTCTGCACTTGACTCCTTGTTTGCTTTTGACTCTGAAAGGTACTGTGCTTTTGTAATACAAAAATATTTGCTAAATAATGGAGTTTACTAAATTGATGTTGTGGGACTTTTTGTGTATGCACTAGGCTCATAGATATGCATGCTTTTGCCCTGGTTTGGCTTCGCTGGTTTACAGCAAGGTAAGTTCCACAGTGCAAGACTAGGCATGCCATGAGCCTGTCTTGTATTACCTTTGTGGCATTTCAGCTGCAGTGTACTCTTACGCTTCTGAGAGGGGCAAATAACCCTCTTGTTGGTGACTTACCTCTTTAATTAAGGATCCCATGTAAAGGGCACTGAGTGGAGTTTGTTCTGCTGGTTTGACAACCACCGTGTTTCCACAACAAAGAGCAGGGGCAATCTTCCAGATGAACATAACCAGTGGGAAGTTCCACTGAAAGACAGATGAGAAAGTGTATCCTATTTCTAATACATCACCAAAATACCTCAGCTTTTTCTATTATAATAGTGAAAATTTTCAGCTGGGTGGTTGAGCTTTTTGTTGAAATCCTTTCAGAAAGAAGATGTTTTGAAAAAAGCAATTGGCAAGCCATGTAGTACAAACTGGGGATTTTGTGTATGTGTAAGTCCGGGGGATCCAAGGTATTAGTTACAAGCTCAAGAGACAATGAGTGTACTCCTTTAACTAAGTATTACAGGCAGTTGTTGGATTAGTGGTGCAATTGGGAGTTTTGCTGTTGAATGGTCACATCCATCACCAATTCAGCTTTCTAAGGGAAAGAAGGTAATGACACATAATGCTGCCCCTGCCCTCTCCCCTGGAGGTTTCACTGGCTGCTGTCTGTTGCGAGCAGTTCAGGCAGATGGAAGAGTAGCTGAATGCTTTGGACCCCATGTTCTGCAGTGTGAGGGACAACATGACCAGGGGAAAACAGCTTAGTACGTTTGAGAATGCTTGCTGTGGTTTGGGTGACATTGAGGCCATGAACCTCAGCTCAATAAATACCTTTTTGAAATGGGGAAAAAGGCAGTTAAGAGTTACCTATTATGTTAGAGTAGCTAGGAGGAATATACATGCAATACTTTTTTCTTTTCTCTCCTTTTCTCCTTTCAGACTCACCCCAGCCTCAAAAATAATGGGAGCATAAATAATATAAAGTGAGGGATTCCAAGGTTTTCTGCATATTCATTGTTGAAGTTGTACATACAACCTATGCAGTTGTACATACTACTGCATAAGTGAAAGGAAGTGGAAATGGTGAGCTATCAAAAGTAGCTTGCAACATACACATAGTCCTCACAGTTTTGGTTTATATAGAAAACTGCAGTTTGTTGGTTCATATTTCGATGGAGGGAAAATGAAGATATACTAAGAAATACTTAACATTTTATAAGGGAAGTCAGTATTTGTACTATCTGCTGCTTGTACTTCCAGGAGATAATTATATTTTAAATGGCCACGTCTAGTGTTTCTAGCTCTTTGTCATAGCTTGATTGAGCATTTCATTTGAAATGCCTTGTGTCTGACCTACAAGAAGATCTAAACCAGCAGTTTCCCAAGCTCTCCTAGGGACTGGATACAACCATATTCAAGTAATGTTCTCTAAACCAATGTGGTGTGTGAAGCAAATTTTCAAGATCAACTTAAAAATGTCAGGAACGTGAGCAGGACCTGCATGTCTGAGCAGACCTTATAGACAAGATGACTTTTAGAATCTGTTGAGTTGTCAAGCACACCAGGTGAGGCTGCTCATAACTACTGCGTGCAAGGTGGTGGGTGCATTAGGAGAGCCTAGTGCATATAACTATTTTCACAGACACCCACCAAAACTACATAGACTTCACAAATAAATTTAGAACTTGAGCTCCTCAAATATTTTGAATGATCAGACTGAGGTAGCCCTTTTGAAACTTAGTTGAAGAGAGCAAGTTCAATACTGGGAATTCAGATGTGCCAAACGGGGGCTTTGTCTGACACATTCTTTGTGTTGTAACTTGTACCACCATCATGGTGAATGAGTCTTAGCCATAAACAAAGATCCAGCTGTCTGAATGCTGTACAGAGCATAACAGATATTCTAGGTCTTAAAGAGCATAACAGATATTCTAGGTCTTAAAGAGCTTATTGTTAATAGGCTTATAGGCTTAAATATAATAGAATGTAAATATTACACTCTCCTCCATGTTTGTTTCTAATTTTTTCAATAAAACGCAATTTCATTTTTCAAATTATTTTGTAAATCAAACTTCTATTTGAGATTTATTTTCTCTCCATGTACAGGGAGGAGAGGGACAAGGTTGGACCAAAGTGACTCATCACACACTGATGAATCAGAATTACAGATCCCAGGATCATCTCTGTCTTTCAGGACCTGAAAACTTTTGGTTAGGAATGTTTCACTACTATGCACTAGCATAGGCAAAATTTCAAATGCATTTCCATTTGTAGCAAGGAACATTTGTATTTACATAAATGGTTCCAACTTACAGGAATAATTTGGCCACACACCCCAATAGGCTCATGTCTAGTAAATGTAAAAAAGTTTCCATCTATGGGAAAAAGAAATAAATTAGTCATTCAGACAAAGCATTTGTGAGAAACAGTTAAATCAGAAACAGTTAAATCACAAAGATTATAAACTAGGGTACCAAACTTAGCTGGACACAATTTTATTTATAAATGATATTTTCAAAATCTTAACTATGCAAAAAGCCATAAAGTACATCTGGATTCAAGGTCTACTTTCTTCATAGCTACAAGGTTTGATTGTTCCAGTCTGACTGTCTTTTTGCAGTGACAGCCCTGTTTCTCAATATGGTATGCACAGTACACCAATAAGCATTCCTCATTTCTTTTTCCTTTTATCACCTTTTTTTTTCTTTCAAGAACTTCTCTTTTAAATCCTAGGTATATATCAGACATTTTTTAATATTAGATCTCAGCTTAAATCAAATCCATTAAATATAAAATTCTCTTTGATTCACATAAATATGTGTTCCATTAAACCTAGTATAAAGGTCTACAGGAGGCAAAGAAGTTGGAAGTATTTATCACTCTAGTTTTCCTTAATTCCTTCTTTATTACCTTTTCCTTAATTCCTTCTTTATTACCATTCTTTTCTTTGCCTTGCTGAGAGAGGTAGCTAGAGAGACAATGTTTTCATAGAGCTGCTTAATGGGAAAGGGAATGGAATGAAATTTTAGCAAGTGCTGTTTCCTCATTCCTATCTCATAGTACTTTTCCTAACACATTATCCCATCACTGAAGTAAATATTACAGCTTTGTGCTAATCTTTGCTTAAATATGTAGACACCCAGGCCTCACTACTGTAGCCTTGTATAAACTATACATTGCAATGCAAAAGAGCCTACCACATTTCTTAGATGTTTGCACAGGTTAAAATTTTTTTATTCATAAACAATACTTGTTAGTAGTGTGAACAAGAAATAAACGTGAAGACCTACACTCAATGTTTAAACTGAGAACTATGACAACTCTTTAATAACCTACCTTAAAAACTTTCGAAAATATTTTCTGTGTTGCACAACTTTTAGAAAAAAGTCAGTTATTTACAGCTTGTGTTGGCCTCAGTTCTGTAGCTTTGTTATCTCGGAACTACTCACCCATTGGAACAGTACGCCCATGGATTTTATCAGCCCAGCCTGCACAGTAGCGTAAAGTTTTGATACAGGCACCCAAGTCCATTAGATAGGCTGTGGAAAAGAGCTTCCCACCATCAATGGTTTCCATTGTCTGCAGACAACAGCAAAATTAAACAGTTAATATCAAATCCTGATAATAGTTCTTTTGCTTACGCTTTGTAATTTAGCTTTAGGAAGTTCACTTTGAGGATTTCAGCTTTAGAAGAAACATTTAGATTACTCCCCTCTGAAGAACACAATTTGAAAACCTGAATGTAGCAATTTCAAAGTGAGAAATTTTCATGATGTTTTATTTGTATTGAGCTATGCAGATAGCATGGTCACAGTGCATTTGGAGTGGTAAGGTTTACTCAAAAAACTTCTCACCCATATGAATCAGTTCTACTTTATGTTAAATATTTTGCAAGCACAGATCAAGACATTAGGAAGGAGATGGTGCAAATATCTGATGTAAATACAATATCAGCAAGCTCAAGTCCTGTAAAAAATACCCTAATTACACCTTGAGTGTCTGATGTGCAAAGGAAAGATCTGAGCCATCTAGAATTCTTAAGTGAGAAAAATTCCTTATGAAAAATAAATATTTATGTAGAAGAGAGTCTCTAAATAGTGTCGCTTTTCAGCCAAATCTAAGGAATGTGGTTTGGATTAATTTCCACGCCCCTGAATATTGGGGCTAATGGATAAATACTTCAAACTAGATCAGTCTGAGTGATCATCCTGAATGCTGGATACTCCTCCTTGTCTAAATTTTTATGCTGTTTACAGAAAACCGGGATTCATCTTCAGCACAAACAATTATCCCTCCTAAGTTTTAATTCCAGAATGCATTTGAAATAGCAGAGAAGTCACCTTAATAATAATATCATAAGTGGAGTTTATTGCAAGGAGGAGAGGATACTAGCCTTTATCAAATTGGTGATGTATTTCTATTTTATATGTAATTTCTTGCCTTAGTTCACAATGTGTAGGTGAAAACATTACAAGTTATGTGTCTTCTGTTAAGTATGGTAAAATAGCCAGTACACAGCGGTTTGTAAGGAGAGGGCATCATTCCCCAGCACTCATGTTATTGCTCTTTTTAAAATAATCCATTGCTGTCTTTGGCTCTCCTTAAGCTTTATCATTCACTGCTAGTTGCAAGCTGGAGTTAATGACGGATTAGTGATGAGAAAATATAGAGTCATGAAATTCAAATTTTCCCAGTTCTGACTTGTATCATCTATAAGCATGGAGCCAGGCTTTGCGTTTACGCCTTGATTCAGGCTTTGATTTGAGTTTAGGCCTTGATTCAGGCTTTGATTTGAGTTTAGGCCTTGATTCAGCCTTTGGTTTAGACAAGTATTAACCATGGGATCAACGTTAGCGTGCTCTTAAGAATCAGTGATTCAAATTACTGTGGTTTAAGTTAAGGCAGCTTAAGTATCACTTTAAAGCGAATCAGAACTCAAGTACTTTGTGGATATGGGGTGTTAATAGACCAGAGTGCAGGCCGGCTTAGAGAGGTCCATTTGCTACAGAGAAAAAAACAAGTAATGAGACAACCCAGCTTCCCAAAGAGTAGGCATATTAAACTCTCTAATATCTCTCTGTAAAAATCAGGACTTTTCTCCGTGTCCTTTTGTTCACATATCATACTCACAGCTAGAATCAGACGATCTCTTTCGACCAAGTCAGCTAGTTTATTCAAGAGCCTTCCTCGCTCTGAAGCATCCATTGTGCGCCAGGTTGACCCGAGCTCAAAAGCCTTTCTAGCTGCTTTCACTGCCTTGTCTACATCTGCCTGTGAGGAAAACAAAAACACTTATGTGATCAATAATTGGTTCTGTCATTAGCCTTTCTTTGCTGTTCAATGTGTAAAGTTTAGCATAAGTTCGACATAAAGTTGAAATAAGAGAAAAAAAACCCCAATCTAATAAAAATTAGTACCAGTAATGTTAAATATATGGGTTATTTTCTTTCAAACACTTCTGTTGCTATTTCAGGAATGTAAAATTCTATGAGAAACAGATGGGTTCTCAAATTTCCAAAATAAAAATATATATAGAGAACTCTATTTTTAAAATTTAGATTTTTAAGCTCTTCCTATATATCAAGCACTTGCATTAATGATATAGTTTAATCTCTTTCATTTGGAAAGAAATGTCTGGGTCTGTAAGGTAAATGCTTAATTGCCTCTCATCTGAAAGTATTTTACAGGGCAATGAAGACCAGGTTAGAAAAGCCTGTTCCTTAGGACATTTCATAAAAAGAACACAAATTTATTATTAAGGAAGACAAATCAATAATTTTTTTGGAAAGTTTTAAGAAATATTTATGTATAAAATTACTTTAAAAATAAGGCATGTTAAAAAAGCTAAGCCTACGTATTTTGAAGTCTAAGCACTGTCTTTGTCTATACCAGCTAATTCGTTGGTCCACTGATATTTTTTTAGCGTATTTTGTAATTTATCATTTGGCTTCCATTATGGATGAAAAATCTACAATGAAACTATTCTGTGCAAAGAGTATTCCAGGATTTAAGGAAAAACAATTACAGTTTCTTGAAAAAAGGCTTTTAGTATTTGGAATTCTTCTGTAATTTAATATTCTTGTAAAATTTACCAACAAAAATTGGTGACATAAAAAAGAGATTTAATACTGATTTTTTGTAAGAAATGGAAAATTTTGAGGAAAGAAAGAATAAAAAGGAGTTACTATATATGCTACATCTCCCAGAGAAATTTGCATGCAATGTTTGAAGGATATCTTAAACATTTTTTTGTACTGCTATTTGTCAATATCTCCTCCAGGGGAATAATTAGCAAGGTTGACTAAATCAGCAAATTTGACTAAGTCAACACTATAGTCAATTGTTTAAAACATGAACTAGATCTTGAATCTTTAACTGATATTGGTAGACATCAACTAATTTTAAGAAGCTGTGAGTATGGTGTGTTAGTGGAAAGCCCAGAACAGACCTTTGAGGCAGAAAGCCACATAAATTCCAAAAGTTTTTCCAGGAAATTTTGGAAAAGATAGGAAGGAACTATATGAATAACACAGCCATTTCTATAGAGTGATACTGACCAGTCAGTATCAGATACTGACACCAGGTACCTAAAATATACCAAATTAAGACTGATTTTCTCCAGAATCTCTAGCATGTTGTGAATCACCTTATCACTATCTGTGACCCCTGTCATAAATTTTCTATATTGTTGCAATAGGATTCAAGGGTGGTGGCTTGGACTTAACTGGAAAAGGAGAAGGGAAAAAAATATCATATGAACATGAATGATGTAAATTAAAGCTACATTGTCTGGTGTTCATTCTACTAGAAGTGCAGAAATAATAAAAACTGAGAAAAATAATATAAGAATAAGAGAGGGCTGCAAATGAAAAGTAATAAAAAAAATTGTTCTTCAACTGTATGAAATTTAATTTCATTACATAAATCTACACTATGAGTATAAAAACTCCTTTCTGAGCCAATTTAGATTTTTTACAGAAGTACATTTAGTTTACATATGCTGACTATTAGGTGAGCTGCTTTATTATTACTAGGGGCCTTTAGGATTAGGAATGTAGCTTGAAAGAGCCATCAAACTGGAAGAAAACAGTTCCCACCCACATATATGTCTGTTCTTTGTAATCCCCTCTTGTTTTTTAAAATACCACTGCAAGGCAGTGGACAGCCCTTTGTCAACCCTATTGTATGCACAAATTAAATTCCTAAAATCTCTTGGCTCATTATCTGAAGTCTAGCCTCTTGCATATTAGGTTCATAAAGGCTGTGTAATTTACTAGATCTGCACAATTCACTAGGCAATTTAGTTAATAGCAGTTGTCATTACACATTAGTTTGCAAAATTATTGAAGAGAAAGCAAACCTGTGTTTTGAATAGTATTATCTCTTTTATTTAATGAATTGTTGGAGAGTTTGTAAGGAAAGAAAGCTACAAAATTTTTGAATGATAACTGAACAGTTGCAGGTTATGAGCAATTTAATGTAGAGATGAGAAATTATCAGTGTCTCAGCACTACTTATAGTGGCATTAAAGAAAAGAAAAACCTTTGAAAAACTTCAGGTGTTTTGATTTTTTAAAATTATTTCATTCCAGGTGAAATAATTAAAAGTCAGACTTTCTCAGACATGTTTCTCAAAGAAAATGTTTAAATGTGACATCATTATGACCTTGCTAATTTGTGGTCACTATTGCTCAAGTACTAGACAACATTAGAGACAAAGATTATTAGATGAGATTACAGACGAGAGTGAGAAAGACGTAATGAGAAGATGATTCTGAGTGTATTTCTCAAAAAAGAATTTTATTTCAGTGTGAATTTCTGTACAGTAAATTAAAGGATCCTGAAAAAAGCATGTGCTTATTATATTGGCCATAATTTTTGGTGAACTTATAACACAGAAAAACTTACAAATTTTACATTTGTTCTACTCAATAAAAACATGATTAACATTTTGATGCTGAGCTTAAAAAAATGCTACTTATGCACAACATTCTAGAGATGCACATTTCTTGACTAAAATGAATATATCATTTAGTGAGAAATGTGAAAAAACCTTTCATTTTTGGATGCAAGATTAACTTTGAAGTAGAACTGTAGAAAATCAAATACATATGTGCAAGGACCAGACCAATAATTATAAAACCAGCTTTATTTCCAGCTACAGTCATCTCATAAAGTGGAAATAAAACCTTCATTTATTGTATTTTCCTTCTCAGAATATATAAAAAAACCCCTTTCTTTGGTCAGTACTTTTAATACTGTTAAGCACATTGTCTATCCTATTTAAAAAAAAAAACAAACTACCACCTTCCTTACATTTAAACTATATAGTAGCGCTAGGCAAATCCTGTTCATAAGAAAAACACATAATGTAACAAAAATACAGAGATCAGGGCTTAGGTTTTCATTATATCTTTGATTGCGTCTATCTGAAACTTTCCACTACAGAATCTCATAAGAATAAAAAAAAAAATTCTTTGCAGTTTTGAACAATATTTTTAGTCATCTGCTTCATTGATTCAACATGCTTTAAGGGGGTCAGTTTTGTGAAATTAGAGACAATTGATAGGCTAACTTCAGTTTGAAAGTAATTTTTAGGACTATATGTTTTTCAATATATTTTTCACAAAACAAAATATTTGTAGGGGAGAGTACTGAGACTACATATAGCTAAAAATACTCATGGTAGTGATCATCACAGAATTTGTGGGAAATGGTAGGTATTTGTCCTTTTTATATTTTCTATAAGGAAAAGCCTTATATCAATGTGTCGTGGACAAGATTATATTAATTTGTAATGAAGAAAACATATCAGAAAAATAAAATAAAATCCCACCTAAATTTTTAGATGTCAATGACCACAGATTAGAAAAAGAAACAATAATATTAGTAAAACAAATCAGTAAAAATATTTTTTCAGAACTTTTCTCATATGAGCCTAAGGTAAAGCAGTTTTTCAGCGTCTCTTTAAAAAATATTATGGTTTATTAAAAAAAGAGTTTGTGAAAGAAGGTATACAGGATGAAGTAGGTCCATCTGAGGTGGTTTTACATTACACAGATTGCTGCTTGCCTTCCTACTTTTAAGATACACTGAAATTAAAGTTACAGTTAAGGGCAAGAAAGAAAACCCTACCTTGTCACCTTCTTCAACCTCACAGATTTTCTCTTCAGTTGCGGGGTTAAAGACAGCAAATTTTTTACCACTGACCGAATCATGCCATTCATTGTTTATAAATATCTGCAGGAGAAGAAAGAGTGCAACAATATTAGTAACACATATATACCTGCTGTCTGTTGTATGTTTTAGTGAATAAACCTACCTTTCAAAGCTGAGAGCTGCCAGATTGATAGATGTCTGAACTAAAACTGGACAGCTGTTATTACATTATCCTGAAGAGATGAGTAATCACATACACACTTAACCATGACAAGGTTTTTAAAATTCACTTCCTTTGGAGAGGAAAACTTTCTCTTCATTGCAGTTTTATTTTGTTTCATGTCATAAAAATATGCTGTTGTAAAGTGGTCCTTCCTGTCTGAAGTAGAAGGGAGGTTCAGCCCTAAATGACTTGTGGAAAACTACCTGAGTTTCCCATGCTCACAGGGTTGGTAACAATGCAGGCCCTTTCTGTTACATGGCCTGACAGAAGTAAACCAATCCTTGGATTTAGTACGTATAGTGTATTGAATTAAAAATATCTTGGAAATCACAGCTTTAATTAACTTTTCTTTGACTTATCTTCAGTCTCTCCTGCCAAAAAAAGGAAA
Organism: Ammospiza caudacuta; assembly: GCF_027887145.1. Classification (NCBI taxonomy): domain Eukaryota; kingdom Metazoa; phylum Chordata; class Aves; order Passeriformes; family Passerellidae; genus Ammospiza; species Ammospiza caudacuta. Next base: position 70,793,662 of record NC_080632.1, on the reverse strand, counting down.
ATCCCAACAAAAACTAAACCGATCCATACCACCAAACAAACAAAAGCAATAGCAGGGCTTTTTGAAATTGACTGAAAAAAATCCCTGTCATAATAAATCAAATGAGTTAAAGAATCATGGAATGGATAAAGCTGGAAGGAACTGCAGTGGGGTCATATGGTCCAATCTCCCTGCTCAAGTAGGGTGATATTAGAGCACATTGCGCAGAATTGCACCCAGATAGTTCTGTGTGCTTAGGACATACAAAAGGACCTCTGTCTGAAATTTGATGTACTTATCTCTGTTCACAAATGCAAAACAGAGCCTGGGTCTTACCTGTGGGGGCACCAGATCTGTACTACTCTAGAGCCTGCCATCTCTGGGGCACTGTTGGTAAAATGATCAAAGTGGTTTAATTTCTTTTTTAACTGTAGGTTAACCTTGAAGCAGAAAGGAAATTGTCATTGAAAAGACCCAATAAATGCACAGCTGTTGAAAAGAGGGGGATAAGTTGCTAATAAGTGCTTTATACACTTGGAGTGGGCATGACACAGTACACAGTCCAAAGCTAACAGCACCTGTCCTTCTCTGCCTGACCCTCTGTGATCTCTGGGTTCAAGTCAGTGCTGAAGCAGGTGTGCCATGCTAAGCTGTGCCACCAGTGCCTTGAGCCCACCCTCCTGATGCTGGTGGGCCAGTGCACTCCCTTCTCAGTGGCTCCCAGTGCCATTGCATTCTAGGCATGAGTGTGAGATCTTAATTGTTCTCACCTGCAAGGACATGCCAGGCTCTGACTCACTGTACTGGCTATTTTGAGCTCAGATTGTGATTTTTTCCTAGTGTCAAGGCACCTTGACCCACAGTTAGCACAGGGGTCTAGCAGTGAGATCACCTAGCACTCTCCATTAGGACAAAGAACCTAGTGTTGCTGCTTAGAGTAACAGGAACTTTGAAATAGAAGACCAGAAAACACTTTGGTGTAGGTAAAGTAGATGATGGTTGACTCAAGACATGGCAAGACAGTGTCGAGATGCCAGAACTGCAGGATAAATGTCTTTGGTCACAGAAACTTGAGGAAAAAATCCTTCCACCACAACCACATGTCATAAATACGTCACAGATTTCAGGGAATAAATTTTCTGCACAATATTAAAACTGGTTGAGTAGTTGTTAATACTCGGTCAATAGTTTATTAATACTTTATTAATATTATTTTATCATCAATATTGATAAAAGTACCATCCATAAATGGATATGGCAATAATCTTTTAATATATTAATATATTCCTGTATTGTATTAATATAGTTCTGTATTTTTTTGCTTGTTATTCTGTGGGCAATTTATATAATGTCATTTCCACCTCCGACCATCAGGACTGACCAGAAAACTCCTGATTTAATAAAAGCTATCTGAAATAAATATCTAAGTCCATAGAAATTTCTGATAAGTGATGAAGCAAGTTATAAGATTACCCACACAAAATTCCAATGTGGAAAAAGGACAGAGACAGCAGTTAAATGGTTAATATGACAAAAGCCATTGCCAAGAAAAGAGAAAAAGTAAAAGGTAAATATTAACATAACACTGCCATGATGTTACAGTATGCCAAATTCATATCTGTCTGTGAAAGGAATAATAGAAAAACATACCATTTTTGGAAATACTTAAAGCACTTGTTTGAATACTACATTTATTGCACCAATCAATATCACCCATAATATTAGTTTTGAATATATTTCTTATTAATGTTTCTAATACCATTCCTGTTTAAATTATAACTTGATTATCATATATTATATATATATATAAATACACAAACACACAATATTTTATCAGAGTTGTATAATTCAATCTACCCATATGTCTTTCATAAGCTAGATAGTGGCCTTGCAAAATAGGGGTAAGAAAGATGGGAAAGGAAAGAAATCGAAACTCTCATGTAAGCTGCATTAACACATTTCAGGCAGCTGTACTCATGCAGCCATGCTCATAAATTGCTGTGGAGTATTTTCTGCACACAGGATGTGGATCTCTAAGCCCAGGCAACACCTAAGCACCAGCTAACAGCAGCCTCTAGCAACAGCCTTGACCTGCTGAGGAAAACAATGCTTGGGATCACCTTGCAACAGGTTAGAGTGTTTTGTTAGTGAGTCAGAACTCCACTGACAGCTCCTCAGACACAAGTGCTAAGGATCTACCCCTCCGTGGCAAGTGCTGTGCACTGGGTTGTCTGTGGTGACTGTCTACAGCCCACCAGGTTCAGGGCTACAAATTTATTTTGCAACGATTTAGGAATATGGATACAGATGTTTTGTAACTCTTCACTGGAATTTTAGGAGAGAAGATTTTTTAAATTATTGTTTCAACAACCCAAAGAGTAAGTGACTGTTCACTTTCTTTGCAGTAGAAGTGGAAATACAGATTTCCAGCAGATGAAACTACACTGTTGGAGCTTCATATTTTAGATAAAGCACAAGCAGCATCAGTCAAAAACCCTTTGATGTCTTTATTCCTGAATGTCATTGGGCAATAAAATCTTGCATTTCTGAAATGATTGATTTCAGTTCAAATTATCCAATACCATCCATTTCGTGTCGAGGTAACCTGCAAGTATTTCTGTCCTTGTTTACACAGTTGTTTTTGTCACTCAGATGACCTGAGCAGAGAACACAGAGAATGGATACACAAGATCTGAACTTAGACTTTTTTTTTTTTTTTTTGCCATCTCAGTGGTTTCTTTTCCTTCAGTTCTGGAACACTTTGAAAAAATTCTGAGTTAATTTTGCAGTATCTGCTAGATGGGAAGTGCCATATTTGTGTCTGAGCTGCATGAAGGGAGAAAGCATTTTACTCTGTACAGCCTTGCTTCTGACAAACACCATAGCTCTGCTGAAAGAAATTTTTGGGTCTTCACATTAGGTGTCGTCATCTTATGAATTGTATCCTTTTGCTATGCAGTCTGTACAGGGTTTCAGGCTTCAGTCCCTCTGCATAATAATTTAGAAGTACAGATTTGAAAGAAAATTTCTGCTGTTGCACATTCAGCATCTTTCTATAAACTCACTGTTTGTTCTGGTGGAATTTTTATGTAATTCACTAATTCTGATTTACATTATAATTCATACAAAGATGTAGTCAAGAAAAGTAATGGAGCTAACTAAAAAGTGACCTTCCCTAACTTAGCTTTAAAGATAGCTTTTTAAACATGGAGCTACCTTTTGTTTAGATATCAGAAATTTTTCCAAACTTACAGTATAAGAAAAAGCAAAGCTTCTTCCCACCTTAAATCTGCCCCTGGATATTACAAAACTTTTCTTGGCAATACTCTTCAAATGAGCCCAGTTTCCTGTTTTACAGAGATAAAAGTAATCCCCAGATTTGAGCCCTTGCTCCTCTGACTGGTCTCAAGCTTTCTCGTGGGGACTGTGGAGCAGGGCATGTCACAAAGAGCATGTTTTTACAGGCCAGGAACAATGAGGAGACACCAGGGCCAAGGCTGGACATGTGCTGGAGGCAGCTCAGCATCACTCGTGCAAGGTGGTGCACAGCGCTGAATAACTGTTGTACCTGTCCACTCCTGCTTATAGAGATTGTGACAGCCATTCAGGGATTCTTGAGTACAATAACGCAATAAAAATTTACTTGGTAGTAAATTTTGTAGATACATCTAGGCCTTAAAGTTTTGTGGCCCAAGACAAGGCTAATTTCAAGTGCTAGAAGTTTTAATTTACTAGTCTAAAATTATTTTATGAAATCCCACTGTGTACTTCAAACAGTACAATTAAAATATGTGTCATTTCTTAAGGTACTACCAAAGGAGGAAAATTTAAGCTTTAAAGAAATATGTCAATATAGATGCTGGTGTGAAATCTCTTTTTTCTCTCCCCCTCAAGTTTTTCCTTAAAAGAATTTTATATTTGGCCAATATTGCATGTAACTTTCTTTCTCTCTCTTGCAATATGCTATTATTTATGCAGGAATTGCATTTTACTGCTGCAATGGACTAATAATCAGAGAACATACTCTTTCTATTAAATATTATGTAACTTTTTTGATTTTCCACAGTGACTCTGTGTCCACAAAGTGAGCTGATCTTAAATAGAGTAACTTTCTGTAGTAACTTTCTAGCTCATTTTCCCAGATATTCCAACTACATTTTTGAGCTTTTATGCCTGACCTTTGTTTTTGAGGCTGGTGGCTGCAGCATTTTAATATTCAGTTATAATTTTTCTTTACTCACCATGTCTTACCCTTCAACACTTCCTGATACTCCACATGTGGCTGAGCCAGAGAATGTTCAGCCCTTTTCTTCCCCTCATGCAATTTGACAATCTAATAATTAACTAATCTTAGTTTCTCTGATTAAAGGAGTACTACAGGGTTTAGTGTATGTGAAAGTATCATGACAGAAAGCATTTGTCAAGTAATCATTGTCTAAGTAAAATATTTACTAACACATTTTTAGCTAGCTACCAAAACACATTGGGTTAATGGAAAAATCTTTAAAAGAGGTTCATATATGAAACCAAATCAAGATTACTTTATGGTTCAAAATCCAAAAGCCAATTTCAGTGTTTAAAATACGTTTGATTTGATGTCTGAAAACCAAATTTCATGAAAAGTGTTAAGTGTTATACCATATGCAAAAGGCTTACTCTGAAATATATCTATATCAATCTATAGATCATTTGGTTAATGAGCCTTGTGAAAAGCCATAAATGATTCCAAACACAGAAAATAAAAGAGAGAGACTGTTAAGTAAAGAGAGTCCTTGGAACATCTCCTGCAGATCTCTCCTCAGATCCTTCGTGATGACTGTCGGTATTATGCAATGGTAGAAAAATTGGAGGTTACGAAGATGAAGGATCTGGTTCTAGCTGATTTAGACAGAAAGGTTAATACACCAGCAGTAATTAGTGCTTCCCTCATCTTGATCCTGCCAGTGTTACTAGTCACCCACATCCCATGTTCCAACTTGTACGGGACAGGAGAGGAATGGGATGGGTACACAAGAGTGCAAAGGCCTTATTAAATTGGGGAATGAATGTTGTGTATGGGGTGACATTTCTGTTTGCCCAACTCCCTCTCCCTCAATACACTGCTGGGGCTTTCAAACAATCCTATGTAATATTTGAAGAGAGGAGAAAAGCACTGCAAAAATCAAGCCTCCACAGCCATGGGCTAGATTTTGTAAACAAGGACATTGCTTTTCTACACAGTTAGAATTTATATGCAGCTTTTAAGGAAATGGTACCTATTATGAAGGCAAAATAAATATTTGTTATGTGACACTCTCCTTGGCTGTACACTACAAACTAGACTTTTCAACAATGTGAGCTGCCTTTGGTTGTTTTTTGGTACTAAAACAATCTATTCTTAATAATGAAATATTTTAGAAGGATGGAAATATTTACAGGAATTTGTGTTTTGCATATTCAGTTACATCACTTGGTGCTTTTTTTTGTATTAGTTGTTTTCCTTTAGAGAACTAAAAAATCAAAGAGTAAAATAAATTTTTTTTGAGACAGGAAGAGCAGTAGCAGGCTACTGCATGGCAGAACTACATATCTTTCCTGTTAAATATTTACAAAGTAAGATCCAGTGTGATTTATTCAAGAAAGACATGTAGTGGAATAAGTTTAAGTTTTTTCCATTAGAAAAAAAGGATAGTATGGAATTTAAAAGAACTAATTTAGATGAATACCTACTTTAGGAAAAGAAATTAAACAGTGGTTCTGAAAAATAAAATTATTTCCCTCACAATGATATCAAGAAAAATAAAAGAACAGTAACCAAGACCCTCCAGAGTTAAGAGGTCCTTTCCGATCAATTCAAACCTGAATGTTTCAGAGGGCAAAGTTTCTGTCAACACTTTTCCAAAGTTCTAGCAGATATCTGTGTGCAATGATACAATGTTATGGTATAAAACCAGCAGTCTTTTAAAGCTGGAAACACAAGTTGGGATTTAGAAGTTTTTTTTTATCTGTATATTTCTAACTTTATATGGAAAGAATTTTCTGTTTCAAGGAGTTTATGGTAATATTACATAGTTAGATCGGTAGACTATATCTAGTTTATAGCTACTTTTTTACCTGAAAAACAAATTCAAAACCAGATTCATTTTCTTAAATGTAAACATCTGACCAGAATTAATTTTATTTTAGTTTTGTTTTCACGTATCCCTTTCCATGTAAGCTTATCTGGTATAATTATTTGAATCTGATTATAACACAATGCAGTATGCTAACATCTTAATTTGCTGGTTTAATACACTGTTTTGAAAAATAATATAGTAGAAACACTTCCTTCTTTGTTCCATTTATACTTTCTGGTACCCTTACCACTGGTGAAAATTTGTTTCAGGAAAAACAAACAACACCCACACCAAGTGGAATGTGGAACAATTCTATCATGCATGCACATATAGGTGCTTTAAATTAGGTTAAAATGATCACTGAATATAATTTCTTAAGATGTGTAAAATCAGAATTTAGCAAGAATAAACATTTTAAGCACTGATTTACAGTGTCTTCCATAGTTCATATAAGATTAAAATGACCACATCCTACTGTCTGAAGTGAATGTATAAGAAAGATTAGGAAAAGTAAGAGCTACTAACCTTGGTGTACTTAATTTTCAGGTCTTTCAATGGTTCTGGCAGTGCTGGCATAACTGGAGCAGGATTGCCATCTGAGCCTTGTTTCTTCATGATTGCAGTTGAGAAGTTCGAGGATGCTCCTGAAACACAGGTAAAATAAGGTATAAAGGGAATACAGTGATTTTTACCCTGACTGAGCTCTTGGCTTTATTTGTGCTTTTTATCTGAACCAGCCATGGTATATTTGCATACAGGAATATGATTGGATGAAAGAATTCATCGCAAAGAGAAAATGACACTACTTATTTTTATGACCAGAAGCAACAGCCTTTTCAGTGTGCTGAGACCTCGATGAAGCACATGCTGCTGAAACAATCTGCCCAGGCAGACACTACGAATTCCTACCTGGAGAACAGAGCTTAAGATCTCCTCCTCTTACCTGTAAAATTGCTTTCTCTCAGCAGGCAGGTATCCAGATTCTAGGGAACTCCTTCACGTACTTGAAGGCAGGTCTGAAGGTAAAGACAGACTTGCTATCTCTGAAAACAAACCAAGCCCTTCTTACTAGAAGGTTGATGAGAATAATTACCTGAGCTAGAAAGCATTCATTAAAAACAAGCTACCTTAGGTTACATTTTAATATGTTCAGAGTACATTAGAAGTAATGTAATTAATGTTTGTTTTGTAGATCACAGAGATAAGAAAAGACTAGGGTGATAGAAAATCCTTCATGTGTTTTTCAAAAATGTGAAGGTGGAAAAAATAATCAATCCAGCAAAAAATTCTCCCTGAGTTGAACTGAACAAAAACTTGTTGATTTTTTCTTCTAGGCAACACCAAAAATTTAAGGACAAAGTTTTTCATACAGTGTCCTTGGGAATATCTGAGTCCAAAACAAATTGTTCAATAAACTAGGCTTTTCTACCCTGGATGGAACGCACTTTTCTGTTCTGATTATTCAAAGAAAAACATATCTTGCACAGGCAAATAATTTTATAAGGTACAAGAAACTCCTTTTTTCATCAAGTCTTGCCTTTTCTGATTAGTGGTCTCACAGAACCTGTTTTTACAAGCTAGGCTTCTGATTAATGCACAATGGTTCCACACCATAGAAATAGAATTAAATTATCTTACTGTTTTCATCAACAGAGAATTGGAGAATTCACAGCTCACAGATATTTCATGTAGTTCATATTTTTCAGCAGCATTTTAAAATTTTAACATTTTGGGTTACAGTGCTTGCTTACCTTAGAGAATGTCTTTGAGTCTCATGTCTCATGCAGAAAAAAGAATTTCTAAATAGGGTTTGTTTATTTTTATTTGGAATATAACTTTTCAATCCTATTCTTGTGTAGAATTTTTTTTTCCAGACTTACACACTAAAATCTACTCTATAAGTCTTCCTGCCACTAATTTCTCTATTAACCACAAAGAGTTTGTCTCTAGTTAATACTTCTGCAAATTGCTCAGATTTGCCCAACTGGAGATGCAAAACAGAGATCAGTGGATTTCTCTGGTTTCAGGTAAAGCAAAGGTCTCTCTCACAGATGAGAGTGTTTTAAATGCATTCTCATTTAGGTACTATTTTATTCCAAATTAAAAAAAGGAAAATGTTTAAACTAGAAGTTAACTATTATAACTACTTATGAAAATTATAATATATATCTTCCTTCCATATCTATAAAGGACAGCCTGGAGTCTCTCTAGACAGGCTTTAAAGATGCTGGATGAAAAGTTTCGATTTTTCCAAAAATGCGAGTAATCACTGCTTTGTTTTCCACACCATTTATTCATTTAAGACATACTTTAACCCTAAGACATACTCTAACCCTAATCCTAACCCTTTTCTCTTTTTTTTCCCTTTTTCACCCTTGGATTTAATGAATCGCCTTCACTTTCCTATTTATTTTCAGTCTAGGAATGCTTTTAGCCTAGTACAGAAAGTATTTTATTTTCCTCATGTACCATCCTCCAGTATTCTAGCTTTCTGCTATTTTCCTTCTAGGACTTTTACCCCATCCTGAGTCACAATTCTTTCACATTTCACCTAAATAATGATATGCAATTCAAGACATAGCTATTTATAGGACTGTACTATTATTTCAAGTAGTGAATTATACAACAATTGGATAATACAGCTATTGAAGCTTACATAGTTTTGTTGTTAATGTTTTCTTGGAAATGTTATGTTCTACCTAATTCTTTCCTTTCTTTAGTCAATAATTTGCTTGTTACTTGTTATCTTTTCACTGCCAAAGGAAGGATCCCTAGAGATTCCACACCCTGGCAAAGTATGTGATGTGTTTTCTGATTTTGTGATAGCACCTTCTATATTCCAAAACAAGTTCAGAGAGCAACAAGAGTAGAGGTCCACCGTGCAAGCTGTGATTAAGCTGTGATATGCCTTGCTGAATGACATTGGCTGTGGTAAAATGTGACACCAATGGCTGCATGAGCTTTAGGTCTGACATGAGTCACTCTGCGTCAGGAAGTTAAGTAAAAGTTTTATGCTAGAAAAAAGCTGTAGATAGTTTTTCTATGTGTCTCTTCTCAAAGATTGGACAAAAAAAATTAATAACAAAACACAGCATACCAAATTACAAGTTCTGCTAATATGAGACCATACTGTGGGACATCAACAGTGTTGTAACGTTTTCCCTGAGTTCATTGCAGTCTAGGTGTGCAAACTATTGGGCCTATATTGAAGCCATATTCATTATGTAAGATTGTATTTAATAACCAGAACTGCACAGATGAAGACAGAGCTTCTAGTTGGGTTAGCTGGAAATCCAATTAATGAAACAGTGTGTCACAAGAACAAGCCAGAGGTGACCTGTGACTGGATTCTTGTCCCTAAACACAATGCTAGGTCCATCTGTAATGCCCTGGCCTTTCCTACCTGCCCTGAGATATCACTCCAGGAACAAGTTTTGATTTTACTTGGCATTTTTATGTCAGTGTATGCTGAACTAATACTGTTTGCAAGCCATGATTTTCTAACATTTCATAGAGAAATATTTACCTTATTTTGTAGAAGATTATTCTGGGAATTTCATTTATCCAGAAATTACTTTGATTTTTCTAAAGGCCATGGCCATAAACTCTTGAGATTTTGCACCCCATAAGTAGGCAGAAGTTTGTATATTTTCTAATTAATCTTTGTTTTCCCTTTTTTTCCCTTTTCCTCTATTCTATTTTTTTTAATGACTGCCATATTGTCTTCCAAGTTCCCACAGTTCAGGTGCCTCCATTCTCCAGCAATAGGAGACAATTGACTAAATCTTTGCATAAAGCTGAAATTGTAATCAGAGCAGTAAGAAAATCTGGTCCATAGGTCTCTATACGAAAAAAACTTGTCCTTCATATATTTGATCATTAAAGAAATCTAATTCTTATTTTGTTCCAGATGCATAGATCAGGTAAAATTGTATGTATTTATCTTTAACCACCTCTGATGTCAGAGGACATTAGAGTGCAAGGACTGTATTGCAAGTAAACAGAGAGTAGATGTTCTCTGTCTTTGGGTTTTGTCACTTACAACTCTGGAAACTTTTCAAACTAAATATCTCTCTCATCCAATGACCAATCAGAATTACAACCTGAATTACACAGCGCCTTCTAAAAGGGGACATAAAAATCTAAGTAACATCTACAAAGTTGCTGTACTTTAAAACACTGGAGATAAATAATCTTCCATGGTGACTTATAAGCACTGTCCAAAGTTCTCTGGGGTAGGGGTTGCACAGGATACGCTGCTGCACTCAGCAGTTGTATTGCATCATCTGTGCTGAATTCAGACTGAGTCTTGAATGCTGAAGTACATGCCTAGGCTTTATAAAACCTCACAGTTAAAAAAAAGAAAAATATCTTTTGAGACAGTATCACTGTTATTAAAAATCTTGATTACCTGAAACATTTCTTCCAAATTCAGAATATACGGGGAGTTCAGAAAGGGAATTATTCAGGGATTTGAACAGATCCCTCATTGATACTGACATAAATTGAGGATTAAGTTAGAAGTGGAAGATTTATGGATCAAAAGCACCAATATGTGTTTTGAAAGTGGAAATCTCTGAGATTTGCAAAATCATTGGATTCTTGTTCTGAAATTCTCTATGCTCTGGCAATCTTCCTTATGGCATTGCATTAATGGCAGTAGAACAGAAACAGTGGCCGCTGTTTAGTGTGATGGGGAAAGGCAGACACATCAGAAATGAGGCAGAACTGGTGCGAAATTCATGCTTTTTTTGTCCATCCAAATCGAGAGTCCAAATCTTGGTAGAATGTGCAAGTCCTCATAACTCTAATTGCAAAGTACTGAAGTAAAAATGACAAGATTTTCAAGGCTATGGAGCAAATTCCTTTGCCTTTTTGCAGGACACTGACTATCCTGCATTTCTGAAAATCCAAGTGTTCCTTTAATGTAATTACCAGTATCTCTGAGCAAAATTAACATTTCTTCAGTTTCTCAGTCATTATAAAATTTCTGTAATGTTTATACTCATGGAATGAGACAGTAGACACATGGATATCTATCTATTTAAGTTTGAAATCTGTTAATGAAAAATCTTTCCCTTTGCAACATGGGCAATAACAGTGTACAAAGATATGTCTTGGAATATATTTCTCCAATCTCTTAATTCTTGTGGTAAGTGACAGGATTTAAGGAAATGACATGAAGCTGAGCCAGGGGAAGTTTAGGTTGGGTATCAGAAAAAGCTTTATCACCCAGAGGATGATTGGGCACTGGAACAGGATTCCCAGGGAAGTGTTCGTAGCACCAAGTCTTCCTGAGTTCAAGAACCATTTGGAACACATTCTTAGGTTCATGGTGTTGCTCTTGGGGTGTTTTGTGCAGAGCCAGGAGCTGAACTCAATGATCCTTGATTCCAGCGCCATGGAATCCCTTCTGTGCTTCTGTGACTTCCATCTCCCAATGACATTTCAACAGTACAAGAATAAATTGTGACAGTGGGTGGGTTTAGGCTGCTGCATTTCATCTTGAAAGTTGGGGGGAAGGGATGCTGTCCAGAGACACTTAAGCCATCCAGAGAGGTTTGAGAGGTGGACCTGTGAGAGCCTCATAAACAGCAGTCTTGCATCTGGGTTAGGGCAAACCAAAGCACAAAAACTGTTTTGGCAAAGAATAGATTGGGAGCAGCCCTAAGGAGAAGGATTTGGGGGTGTTGGAGGGTGAGAATATCAGCAATATTTTGGCAATTTGCACGGGCAACCCAGAAGGTTAACTGCATCCTGAGCTGCACAAATAGAAATGAGGCCATCAGGTCAAGGGAGGTATTTCTCTCCTGTACTCTGCACTTATGACACCTCATCTGCATTGCGGCATCCAGCTCCGGTGTTCCCAGCATAAGAAGGATGTGGACCTGTTGGAACAAGTCCATGGAGATGCTCAGAGGGCTGGAGCACCTCCTGCAGGGAAACATGCTGAGAGGGTTGGGGATGTTCAGTTTGAGAAAGAAGGCTCAGGGGAGATCTCACGGCAGCCATCGGTAAAGGCAGCCTGGCACTGCTGGAAGCTGGAAAAGTGAAGTTTCATGAGGACGTGTAGTGACAAGAGGTTCATGGCTCTAACTGAAAAAGGGCAGGTTTTGATTAGGTATCAGAAAAAACTCTTTACTGTGAGGGTGGTGAGGTGCTGCCACAGATTGCCCACAGAGGCTGTGGATGCCCCATTTCTGGAAGCGTTCACGGCCAGGCTGGATGAGGCTCTGAGAAACCTGGTCTAGGGGAAAGTGTCCCTGCCCATGCCACGGGGGGTGGAATCAGATGATACTTGATGTCCCTTCCAATCCAAATCATACTATCATTCTGTAATGCCAAATACATTTTTAGAATTAGTTATTTCTCTTTCTCCTAGTTGGACATCTGCTCATTGTAGTCTGCATTTTTTGGTAGCATTACTCATAATATATATTGATATTTGGAAACAGATGTTTTATTTTTGTATATAGTGAAATTTACACACAAAATAATGACTAAGACGTGATCATAAAAACATAAAACTAAAATAAAAGGAACTGTATATATTATGGGACGCAGAGAGCGAGTAGTGATGCAGGAATTGCTACACCATTTAAAAAAACATTTATCTGTAGAACCCATTTCAGTTACAGGAAGTAATAGTCTTCATAATATAAATTAAAATATTATCTATTTCAGCATTTCTTAAAAGTTGCAGGAATATTTGGTAGAACATAGTATATTTCACTTCCTTAAAGTGAAATGCCTTGCAACTGTTTTTTTTTTTTGGTTTTTTTTTTACAGTTTATGATAAAAAAAACTCATACAAAACTAAAAGGTACTTTTGTATGAGTTTCTGTGCAGAAGGCAATCAAGCAGAATTAAATGAAAAGAACTGAGTATAGTCTGATGCAACAAAAGTGTATCAATTTCTAGAGAAAGAAGAAAATTCTCACAAAACTGGGATAAGACCTATAGAAAACCATAACTGACTTGTAAAGGCCTGCCTTTTCATTCACCCTAAAATACAGAATATAAGCAACACTATTTTACTCATATCAAAAGAATTTTCCATACTCACCTAATTCTCACCTAATTCTTACTTATTCAATCCTGAGACCTTTTGCCATTAGTCATAGAAAGAGTCAATTAAGAGGTTATCATATGACAAAAGTATGTTTTTTTCAATCAGTTCAAATGAGTTTTCACGTCAACAGGACAATTTTAATTTATACATGTCAATTTCTTTTCTAATTTCATGTCCTTTCTGCAATACTGGATGGAATATCTAGTGTAAGAAAATGAGAACTCTTAACAGAACAGTATTATCAGAACAATGCATTAGTTAATAAATGAGCTCAGTTTTATTGTAGACTATAAGTCCAGTCTTGGCAGCATAGAATGACTTCTATTTAGAGTATCTTTTTGTGAACCAGAACACATTTCTTCCTGTTTTTCCTATTAAATTTAAACTAATTTTTTTTAAACTCTTTTTGGTACACAGTTCAAATGAGGGAGCAAGTAATAAGTGATGCAATAATTTGAAGGTTTCTCAAACAATTGATTACAAATAAAGAGAAGGATTTTACACCATGGGTCACAATAAAAGCTCTTATTGGTGAACTTCATGAATAATTTGATGCAAATCAGTTGAAAAAAACTGGTCAGGGTTAGATCAGAATCAGACCCAACACTAGTTATTAACCTACATTGTTAGGAACAATTACTGCCAAGTAATTTTCAGCATTTCCTCCATGAACCTTTGTTTCAAAGCCAAGTTTTAGACAGCTTCAACTGATTTTACATAATTGCTATGTGTGCTTTTTAAGCCTCTGTGTAGTAATTGTGTTCTTCAGCTATGAAAGACTCACAAGTGAAAACAATCCTCTTTCCTTCTAATTTTAATATTCTGAAGAGAATCTAAAAGAAGCAGCTGTACAGCTAAAATTAAAAATAGTCAGAGATATATTTAATATCCACCTCCTTCTTTGATATTTAGAAACAATTTTCTGAATGAATATTCCCTTATTTCTTTACATCAGTTTTTATTATATTCACGTTACTATCTTAAATTAATTATCAGCATCCTCATTACTACAGTACTTCTGAAAGGCTCATTTTTGTGTGTTTTGGTATAGGATGTATTAGGGTTTGAGCTCTCTGCAGTGAAAAAAATCCAAATATTTTTACTCAAGATGAGCTCCTTTTCCGAACATCATGGTAGTTAACTGCTAGAATAGAATTTGAAACTTGCAATTAATAGAAGGCAACAAGAGAATGTCTGCTGAAATTGCAACTGAACTGATGTAAAACTAATAAGAAGTCCATGATTATTCATTTTGGTCATCCTGTCCTACCACTCCCCACTCTAACTTGCTATTTATCATTTATACTGGTATTTCCAGGAAGTTCCTACGGAGCTGGCTAGAAACCACGGATCAGATAAATAATCTTGAGGTAAAAATTCCCCTTTATAACACTCGAAATGTAATTGGAACTGCTAAGAAGGAACCCTATTTGCAGTACAAAGTGACTTATTAGGAATAAAAAAGCTTGGCACAGTGACTAATCACACAGCATTTCCAAATTGACTGTGACACTCAAGTACTTTCCTTGTATTGTAATGTCAGTGGAGGATTTTGATGGATTTCCAACTCCTCTGTTTCCCAACTTTTTAGTTTAACTTAAACAAACAAACAAATATTATGAAGC